>NC_067249.2:15807575-16110606 GCF_019359855.2 Lolium perenne
CGTTGTATTGAATATGAATTACAGGGCTGTTGTATGCTAGGGTTTCGTCTGTCCCCCCCATCGGTGGCTCCTCCCAGCCTTATATAATGGGCTAGGTCTCAGAGTCCACCTTCAGGTCGGTTACAATGTATGTCGGTTCACCCGATATGGGCCCAACTTATTCCTTACATAGCTTTAATGGGCCTTCGGCTTCTTGCAATGTTTCCTTATAGGATCCGTTGATACCCTCCTTTGTATTCTTCCAGGGGTAGTCATGTCGAGTAATCCTTATGGTATACCCATGTCAGTAGCCCCCTAGACTCTATTCGAGTCAAGGACTCGAGTCGAGTCTCAATCTTTCGACTTCATCCTTCATAACTCATTTTTCATGAACACTTTGCTGTTTCCAGTTGATGTTTGTAATTTCAGTCATAGGGATATTGGTAAACAAGTCTGATGCATCCGATGGATCGGGAATCAGTTAATTGCCTGAGCAAATATAAGGAACCTACGTCAAATTCGCGTCCCCGGACACGAATTCGGATAACTGGTGTAATTCAGCCCAAGCCACAGAGGCTTTATTGAGATCTGAATCCCAGTAAAAGTTATTTAGGGTACTGATACGTCTCCGACGTATCGATAATTTCTTATGTTCCATGCCACATTATTGATGTTATCTACATGTTTTATGCACACTTTATGTCATATTCGTGCATTTTCTGGAACTAACCTATTAACAAGATGCCGAAGTGCCAGTTGCTGTTTTCTGCTGTTTTTGGTTTCAGAAATCCTAGTAAGGAAATATTCTCGGAATTGGACGAAATCAACGCCCAGGGGCCTATTTTTCCACGAAGCTTTCAGAAGTCCGAAGACGAAACGAAGTGGGGCCACAGGGTGCCCAAACCCTAGGGCGGCGCGGCCCACCCCCTGGCCGCGCCGGCCTATGGTGTGGGGCCCCTGTGCCCCCTCCTGACTTGCCCTTCCGCCTACTTAAAGCCTCCGTGACGAAACCCCCAGTACCGAGAGCCACGATACGGAAAACCTTCCAGAGACGCCGCCAATGCCGATCCCATCTCGGGGGATCCAGGAGATCGCCTCCGGCACCCTGCCGGAGAGGGGAATCATCTCCCGGAGGACTCTACGCCGCCATGGTCGCCTCCGGAGTGATGAGTGAGTAGTCTACCCCTGGACTATGGGTCCATAGCAGTAGCTAGATGGTTGTCTTCTCCCCATTGTGCTATCATTGTCGGATCTTGTGAGCTGCCTAACATGATCAAGATCATCTATCTGTAATTCTATATGTTGCGTTTGTTGGGATCTGATGAATAAAGAATACATGTTATGTTGATTATCAAAGTTATATCTACGTGTTGTTTATGATCTTGCATGCTCTCCGTTACTAGTAGATGCTCTGGCCAAGTAGATGCTTGTAACTCCAAGAGGGAGTACTTATGCTCGATAGTGGGTTCATGCCTGCATTGACACCTGGGACAGTGATAGAAAGTTCTAAGGTTGTGTTGTGCTGTTGCCACTAGGGATAAAACATTGATGCTATGTCTAAGGATGTAGTTGTTGATTACATTACGCACCATACTTAATGCAATTGTCTGTTGCTTTGCAACTTAATACTGGAGGGGGTTCGGATGATAACCTGAAGGTGGACTTTTTAGGCATAGATGCAGTTGGATGGCGGTCTATGTACTTTGTCGTAATGCCCAATTAAATCTCACTATACTCATCATGATATGTATGTGCATGGTCATGCCCTCTTTATTTGTCAATTGTCCAACTGTAATTTGTTCACCCAACATGCTGTTTGTCTTTTGGGAGAGACACCTCTAGTGAACTGTGGACCCCGGTCCAATTCTCTTTACTGAAATACAATCTACTGCAATACTGTTCTACTGTTTTCTGCAAACAATCATCTTCCACACAATACGGTTAATCCTTTGTTACAGCAAGCCGGTGAGATTGACAACCTCACTGTTTCGTTGGGGCAAAGTACTTTGGTTGTGTTGTGCAGGTTCCACGTTGGCGCCGGAATCCCTGGTGTTGCGCCGCACTACATCCCGCCGCCATCAACCTTCAACGTGCTTCTTGGCTCCTACTGGTTCGATAAACCTTGGTTTCTTACTGAGGGAAACTTGCTGCTGTACGCATCACACCTTCCACTTGGGGTTCCCAACGGGCGTGTGCTTTACGCGTCATCAAGCTAAATTTCTGGCGCCGTTGCCGGGGAGATCAAGACACGCTGCAAGGGGAGTCTCCACTTCTCAATCTCTTTACTTTGTTTTTGTCTTGCTTAGTTTTATTTACTACTTTGTTTGCTGCACTAAATCAAAATACAAAAAAATTTGTTGCTAGTTTTACTTTATTTGCTATCTTGTTTGCTATATCAAAAACACAAAAAAATTAGTTTACTTGCATTTACTTTATCTAGTTTGCTTTATTTACTGTTGCTAAAATGGCCAACCCTGAAAATACTAAGTTGTGTGACTTCACAACCACAAATAATAATGATTTCTTATGCACACCTATTGCTCCACCTGCTACTACAGCAGAATTCTTTGAAATTAAACCTGCTTTCGAATCTTGTTATGCGAGAGCAATTTTCTCGGGTGTTAGTTCTGATGATGCTGCTGCCCATCTTAATAATTTTGTTGAACTATGTGAAATGCAAAAATATAAAGATGTAGATGGTGATATTATTAAACTAAAATTGTTCCCTTTCTCATTAAGAGGAAGAGCTAAAGATTGGTTGCTATCTCTGCCTAAGAATAGTATTGATTCATGGACTAAATGCAAGGATGCTTTTATTGGTAGATATTATCCCCCTGCTAAAATTATATCTTTGAGGAGTAGCATAATGAATTTTAAACAATTAGATACTGAACATGTTGCTCAAGCTTGGGAAAGAATGAAATCTCTGGTTAAAAATTGCCCAACCCATGGACTGACTACTTGGATGATCATCCAAACCTTCTATGCAGGACTAAATTTTTCTTCACGGAATTTATTGGATTCAGCTGCTGGAGGTACCTTTATGTCCATCACTCTTGGTGAAGCAACAAAGCTTCTTGATAATATGATGATCAACTACTCTGAATGGCACACGGAAAGAGCTCCACAAGGTAAGAAGGTAAATTATGTCGAAGAAACCTCTTCCTTGAGTGATAAGATTGATGCTATTATGTCTATGCTTGTGAATGATAGGACTAATATTGATCCTAATAATGTTCCATTAGCTTCATTGGTTGCACAAGAAGAACATGTTGATGTAAACTTCATTAAAAATAATAATTTCAACAACAATGCTTACCGGAACAATTCTAGTAACAACTATAGGCCATATCCTTATAATAATGGCAACGGCTATGGTAATTCTTATGGGAATTCTTACAATAATAATAGGAACACACCCCCTGGACTTGAAGCCATGCTTAAAGAATTTATTAGTACACAAACTGCTTTTAACAAATCTGTTGAAGAAAAGCTTGGGAAAATTGATATACTTGCTTCTAAAGTTGATAGTCTTGCTGCTGATGTTGATCTTTTGAAATCAAAAGTTTTGCCTAATGAGAATCATCATAATAAAATTGTTACTACAGCAAATGCCATCCAAGTTAGAATTAATGAGAATATAAGATTAATGGCTGAACTGCGTGCTAGGTGGGATAGAGAAGAGAATGAAAAACTAGCTAAAGAGAAGAATGTAGCTAAAGTTTGGACTATTACCACCACTTGTAATGCTAATGTTACACATGTTGCTGCACCTCCTACTAATAATAATAAAAGAATTGGTGTTAGCAATGTTTCCACTTCTAATACAAAGTGCGAGAAACTGCCTGAAACTGCTAAAACTGCTGAAATCACCTGTGATAAAGCTGCTGAAATTTTTTCCAACATTGGGGATGATGATCCCATTGCTTTAGATTATAATGGTTTGAATTTTGATGATTGCCACATCTCTGAAGTTATAAAGTTCTTGCAAAAACTTGCAAAAAGTCCTAATGCTAGTGCTATAAATTTGGCTTTCACGCATCATATTACAAATGCTCTCATAAAAGCTAGAGAAGAGAAACTAGAGCGCGAAGCCTCTATTCCTAAAAAGCTAGAGGATGGTTGGGAGCCCATCATTAAGATGAAGGTTAAAGATTTTGATTGTAATGCTTTATGTGATCTTGGTGCAAGTATTTCTGTTATGCCTAAGAAAATTTATAATATGCTTGACTTGCCACCGCTGAAAAATTGTTATTTGGATGTTAATCTTGCTGATCATTCTACAAAGAAACCTTTGGGGAAAGTTGATAATGTTCGCATTACCGTTAACAATAACCTTGTTCCCGTTGATTTTGTTGTCTTGGATATTGAATGCAATGCATCTTGTCCCATTATATTGGGAAGACCTTTTCTTCGAACTGTTGGTGCTATTATTGATATGAAGGAAGGTAATATAAAATATCAATTTCCTCTCAAGAAAGGTATGGAACACTTCCCTAGAAAGAGAATGAAGGTACCTTTTGATTCTATTATGAGAACAAATTATGATGTTGACACACCATCTCTTGATAATACTTGATACACACTTTCTGCGCCTAGCTGAAAGGCGTTAAAGAAAAGCGCTTATGGGAGACAACCCATGTTTTTACCTACAGTACTTTGTTTTTATTTTGTGTCTTGGAAGTTGTTTACTACTGTAGCAACCTCTCCTTATCTTAGTTTTGTGTTTTGTTGTGCCAAGTAAAGTCTTTGATAGTAAAGTAAGTACTAGATTTGGATTACTGCGCAGTTCCAGATTTCTTTGCTGTCACGAATCTGGGTCCACCTCCCTGTAGGTAGCTCAGAAAATTAAGCCAATTTACGTGCATGATCCTCAGATATGTACGCAACTTTCATTCAATTTGAGCATTTTCATTTGAGCAAGTCTGGTGCCATTTTAAAATTCGTCAATACGAACTGTTCTGTTTTGACAGATTCTGCCTTTTATTTCGCATTGCCTCTTTTGCTATGTTGGATGAATTTCTTTGATCCACTAATGTCCAGTAGCATTATGCAATGTCCAGAAGTGTTAAGAATGATTGTGTCACCTCTGAATATGTTAATTTTTATTGTGCACTAACCCTCTAATGAGTTGTTTCGAGTTTGGTGTGGAGGAAGTTTTCAAGGATCAAGAGAGGAGTATGATGCAACATGATCAAGGAGAGTGAAAGCTCTAAGCTTGGGGATGCCCCGGTGGTTCACCCCTGCATATATCAAGAAGACTCAAGCGTCTAAGCTTGGGGATGCCCAAGGCATCCCCTTCTTCATCGACAACATTATCAGGTTCCTCCCCTGAAACTATATTTTTATTCCATCACATCTTATGTGCTTTGCTTGGAGCGTCGGTTTGTTTTTGTTTTTTGTTTTGTTTGAATAAAATGGATCCTAGCATTCACTTTATGGGAGAGAGACACGCTCCGCTGTAGCATATGGACAAGTATGTCCTTAGTTTCTACTCATAGTATTCATGGCGAAGTTTCTCCTTCGTTAAATTGTTATATGGTTGGAATTGGAAAATGATACATGTAGTAATTGCTATTAATGTCTTGGGTAATGTGATACTTGGCAATTGTTGTGCTCATGATTAAGCTCTTGCATCATATGCTTTGAAGAAATACATAGAGCATGCTAAAATTTGGTTTGCATATTTGGTTTCTCTAAGGTCTAGATAATTTCTAGTATTGAGTTTGAACAACAAGGAAGACGGTGTAGAGTCTTATAATGTTTTCAATATGTCTTTTATGTGAGTTTTGCTGCACCGGTTCATCCTTGTGTTTGTTTCAAATAAGCCTTGCTAGCCTAAACCTTGTATCGAGAGGGAATACTTCTCATGCATCCAAAATACTTGAGCCAACCACTATGCCATTTGTGTCCACCATACCTACCCACTACATGGTATTTTCCGCCATTCCAAAGTAAATTGCTTGAGTGCTACCTTTAAAATTCCATCATTCACCTTTGCAATATATAGCTCATGGGACAAATAGCTTAAAAACTATTGTGGTATTGAATATGTAATTATGCACTTTATCTCTTATTAAGTTGCTTGTTGTGCGATAACCATGTTCACTGGGGACGCCATCAATTATTCATTGTTAAATTTCATGTGAGTTGCTATGCATGTCCATCTTGTCTGAAGTAAGAGAGATCTACCACCTTATGGTTAAGCATGCATATTGTTAGAGAAGAACATTGGGCCGCTAACTAAAGCCATGATCCATGGTGGAAGTTTCAGTTTTGGACATATATCCTCAATCTCAAATGAGAAAATTATTAATTGTTGTTACATGCTTATGCATAAAAGAGGAGTCCATTATCTGTTGTCTATGTTGTCCCGGTATGGATGTCTAAGTTGAAGAATAATCAATAGCGAGAAATCCAATGCGAGCTTTCTCCTTAGACCTTTGTACAGGCGGCATAGAGGTACCCCATTGTGACACTTGGTCAAAACATGTGCATTGTGATGATCCGGTAGTCCAAGCTAATTAGGACAAGGTGCGGGCACTATTAGTACACTATGCATGAGGCTTGCAACTTATAAGATATAATTTACATGATACATATGCTTTATTACTACCGTTGATAAAATTGTTTCATGTCTTCAAAATCAAAGCTCTAGCACAAATATAGCAATCGATGCTTTTCCTCTATGGAGGACCATTCTTTTACTTTCAATGTTGAGTCAGTTCACCTATTTCTCTCCACCTCAAGAAGCAAACACTTGTGTGAACTGTGCATTGATTCCTACATACTTGCTTATTGCACTTATTATATTACTCTATGTTGACAATATCCATGAGATATACATGTTACAAGTTGAAAGCAACTGCTGAAACTTAATCTTCTTTTGTGTTGCTTCAATGCTTTTACTTTCAATTATTACTTTATGAGTTAACTCTTATGCAAGACTTATTAATGCTTGTCTTGAAGTGCTATTCATGAAAAGTCTTTGCTATATGATTCACTTGTTTACTCATGTCATATACATTGTTTTGATCGCTGCATTCACTACATATGCTTTACAAATAGTATGATCAAGATTATGATGGCATGTCACTCCAGAAATTATCTGTGTTATCGTTTTACCTGCTCGGGACGAGCAGAACTAAGCTTGGGGATGCTGATACGTCTCCGACGTATCGATAATTTCTTATGTTCCATGCCACATTATTGATGTTATCTACATGTTTTATGCACACTTTATGTCATATTCGTGCATTTTCTGGAACTAACCTATTAACAAGATGCCGAAGTGCCAGTTGCTATTTTCTGCTGTTTTTGGTTTCAGAAATCCTAGTAAGGAAATATTCTCGGAATTGGACGAAATCAACGCCCAGGGGCCTATTTTTCCGCGCCGGCCTATGGTGTGGGGCCCCTGTGCCCCCTCCTGACTTGCCCTTCCGCCTACTTAAAGCCTCCGTGACGAAACCCCCAGTACCGAGAGCCACGATACGGAAAACCTTCCAGAGACGCCGCCAATGCCGATCCCATCTCGGGGGATCCAGGAGATCGCCTCCGACACCCTGCCGGAGAGGGGAATCATCTCCCGGAGGACTCTACGCCGCCATGGTCGCCTCCGGAGTGATGAGTGAGTAGTCTACCCCTGGACTATGGGTCCATAGCAGTAGCTAGATGGTTGTCTTCTCCCCATTGTGCTATCATTGTCGGATCTTGTGAGCTGCCTAACATGATCAAGATCATCTATCTGTAATTCTATATGTTGCGTTTGTTGGGATCTGATGAATAGAGAATACTTGTTATGTTGATTATCAAAGTTATATCTACGTGTTGTTTATGATCTTGCATGCTCTCCGTTACTAGTAGATGCTCTGGCCAAGTAGATGCTTGTAACTCCAAGAGGGAGTACTTATGCTCGATAGTGGGTTCATGCCTGCATTGACACCGGGACAAGTGATGAAAGTTCTAAGGTTGTGTTGTGCGGTTGACACTATGGATAAAACATTGATGCTATGTCTAAGGATGTAGTTGTTGATTACATTACGCACCATACTTAATGCAATTGTCTGTTGCTTTGCAACTTAATACTGGAGGGGGTTCGGATGATAACCTGAAGGTGGACTTTTTAGGCATAGATGCAGTTGGATGGCGGTCTATGTACTTTGTCGTAATGCCCAATTAAATCTCACTATACTCATCATGATATGTATGTGCATGGTCATGCCCTCTTTATTTGTCAATTGCCCAACTGTAATTTGTTCACCCAACATGCTGTTTGTCTTTTGGGAGAGACACCTCTAGTGAACTGTGGACCCCGGTCCAATTCTCTTTACTGAAATACAATCTACTGCACATCGTTTCTCTTGTTTTTCGCAAACAATCATCTTCCACACAATACGGTTAATCCTTTGTTACAGCAAGCCGGTGAGATTGACAACCTCACTGTTTCGTTGGGGCAAAGTACTTTGGTTGTGTTGTGCAGGTTCCACGTTGGCGCCGGAATCCCTGGTGTTGCGCCGCACTACATCCCGCCGCCATCAACCTTCAACGTGCTTCTTGGCTCCTACTGGTTCGATAAACCTTGGTTTCTTACTGAGGGAAACTTGCTGCTGTACGCATCACACCTTCCACTTGGGGTTCCCAACGGGCGTGTGCTTTACGCGTCATCAGGTACCTGACGCGTCCGTCAGGATTTTTCATCACATCGATGATGGCATGGATATTTCTAGCAGAGCGCAGTCTGAGGCGATGCCAGGCCTCAGAGGACGGATCTCGATGGTCTTACCTTCGTGCATAAACACGGCTTCCGGACAGTTCGCGACGACGCGGTCCGGGATTATTTTCATCGGGTGCTAGTTTGACTGTTGCAGTACCCGAAGTCGATGAGTTCTTTTTTACTGTATGCCCGTACTCCTGATGGGAGTAAAGGTTAAATATATGTCTGTAAGTGTCACCACTTAAACATGTATTTGAGCTTTTCGATTTTTTCTTCTGCCAAATTTCACTTAGATGACGAAATCCTTAATTTGATCGGGTGCCCGTACAGCGCTCCCGATGGGAGTAGCCCCCGAGGCTATTTGACCCTTGATGATTTTCTGTCTATCGGGTGCGCGCTTAGCGCTTCCGATGGGAGTAGCCCCCGAGGCTATTGTCGAGTACTTGTAGTCGGGGATAGGCTCAAAATGCTTTCATCCACAAATTTCTTTTCACCTTGCAGTCAACAAACTTTATCGGGTGCACGCTCAGCGCTCCCGATGGGAGTAGCCCCCGAGGCTACTTTCGAGTACGTGTAGTCGAGAGTAGGCTCAAAATGCCTTTACTCAGAGACTCAGCATTTCGTTTGAAAAATTTCCCTCGAAAAATCTTCCTATGGATCCACTCGAAGATTCCTTTCCTCAATCCTTGAAGTTTGAAACAAAACCATGACGTCAGTGCTGATGCTGATGGCGTGCTCAACTGCATTCTGCAGAGACGCTCGTCATGACCCAACAGAAATGGGCCCAAACACCATGATGACGCATGGCAGCGTGCACCACGTCAGTGCGTTAATCTCCACGACCCCTCGAAAATTGAAACGACTGGTGCGTGGCGCAGTATTTCCCCCAATTCCCGCGGTGCGTGGAGTTACTGCGGTGTCTTTACAGCAACCTGCGGACACGTGGCACCCTAGATGGGCTGCACGCGAACCGTCGGCATAGATCGGACGGTTGACAAGGTATCAACTTGTCAATGCCTATGGATTGTAGGCTAGGGTTTAGTTGGAAGTAGAGGGCAAGTAGATCTCGAAGGTTTCAGCCGAAAAGTACTCGACGATTATGAGAACTAGGGTTTGTAACAATGATTCGATGATCTCTTCGTCCCTCGACTCCCCCTTTATATAGGAGGCGGAGCCGAGGGATTCGTGTTATACAAGTTACAGAGTCCGGGACGGTTTCTAACTCATCCCGCCAGATTACAAATAACACTTCCTATTACAACTCTAACTTTCCTTAATATATCTTGGGCTCCCGAATCTTCTTATTCTTCGGGTAGTGGGCCTTCAGTAAACCCCGGGTACTATCTTCGGCAGGCCCATTTGGGATGCCTATGTCAGTAGCCCCCGAGATTTTGTTTGAATCGTAGAGTCAGGGAAAATCTCCACTGTTTATTTTTGTTCAAGAGCTTTAACTTTTTTATATTTCTTCACATAAAATTCTATATTGTACAGGGATAATGGTAGTTGGGGCTAGTTCATCTGACGGATCAGGTACTAGTTAACTGCTCTAGTGGCAATCCGCAAAAACCTACTTCAAGATCACGTCCCTGGACATGATCTCGGTATACTGGTGTAAACTTCGATAGGTGCCGCTTAAGGTCTTACCATTCTGTCGAGTCCCAGTCAAATTTATCGAGTACCTAACGCGTCCGTTAGGATTTTTCTTCGTATCTGTTGATACGGATAAAAGTAGCAGAGCGCAGTCTTCGGCGATGCCACGCCCAGCAGAACGGATCTGGGGTCTTACCTTCGCAAATTTACGGCATTCAGAAATTGATCGCAACTTTGGCGTTCTGAGAATATATTGTCGAGTGCTTTTCCGGCTGTTGGAATGGCACATTTTATCGAGTCAAATATGACTTATATTGCTCTCCCGATGGGAGTATATGTAGAGTTAATTATAACTCGAAATATACTCTCTTGCTTTTCCATCTTTTCTTTTTTAATTTCATCGGGCACGCGAACAGCGTTCCCGATGGGAGTAGCCCCCGAGGCTACAGCCAAGAACTTGTGCTTGGTTGTAGGCTCCCACAATTTCTATACTGCCATACTCGAAATTTTACTTTTGTCGAAGTAGCCCCCGAGCATTTGGGCAAAAACTTGTATTTGATCAAAGGCTCCCGAAGTATTTAATAACTTCTCCTGTCGCCAATCTTCTTTTATTTTTCTTGTCGGCATGCTTCCCTTAGTCAAATTTACTTCATCTCTGTTAATAGTCGTGATTTTTCTGCCTTGTGGGTCCATTGTTTCCACCACGTTGACACGTCGTGCAAGTGGGGGACACACGTCCTCCGCTTTTCCTGGCGCACGTACGGTAACGCCTGTTCTATTCCATCTCAATAAAAATACCTTTTTACCCTTTTATCTACAAGATCTTTTTTCACCACACGATTTCTTCATCCAACGGTGCATTGCTTCGCCCGATTCCTATATAAACCTTTCTTCAACCTCCGTTCACTCCTTCGCTTGCGCCGCCCATCTGTTCCTCTTTGCAAAAACTTCCCCTGCGCCCAACTCTCTTTGATCTTCCGCACGCACGGACGTTGCTTTTCCAGTGCCGTTGATGCCACCGCGCACGCGACTCACTCGCCACAGTACTCCGGAGTCCAAGATGGCCGCTGAAGATCTTGAGTGGGAGAGATCTAAAATCTCCAACCAAGACGTCAACATGCTGAAGAGGCTTGGCCTGATGAAGAAAGAGGACGCCATCCGCTTTCCCAGCGAAGAAAGCTACCCAAACCCTCCAATGGAGTACCGGGTTAGTTTCGTTGATCACCTCATCCGCGGCCTTTCTGCCCCAATTCACGATTTCCTCCGCGGCCTTCTTTTTGTTTATGGGATTCAGCTGCACCAGTTGACCCCCAATTCCATCCTCCATATTTCCATTTTTATCACGCTGTGCGAATGCTTCCTTGGAATCCCTCCTAACTGGGCTCTGTGGAAACGCATTTTCTGCCTCCGCCGCAATGGCTCCCACAACGCCACCTATAACATAGGCGGCGTTGTTATCTGTGTCCGAACTGACGTTGATTACTTCGACGCCAAATTTCCTGATTCTGTCCAAGGGTGGCGCAAAAGGTGGCTCTAAATACACGAAGAAAGTGCCAATTCTATTGAGCACAACATAGTCCCTTTCGACGGAAGTGCCAAAATTCAGCGCCGCCGCTCCTGGGATGCTGAAGCGTCCGAAGAAGAGAAAAAGGCGACAGAATCACTTATGTCTCGTATTCATCAGCTTCAAAATACTCGAGGCAAAGAGCTGTCTGGTGTTCAAATCACTGCCTACTTTCTTAGGATTAGAGTGCAGCCTCTTCAGGCTCGCAAAAATCCCCTTTGGACGTATGCTGGTGAAAATGACGCCAATAGGCTCTTCAATGATCTTTCTGCAAAGGACTTGGAGAAGCTGATTCGAAGAATTTCCCGTTTGAACAAGAAGGATCCTATTCCCTCCTCTTGCCGCGTGGAACCATACAGCTCCGCCAATCCTCTCCCTGAGGTATTTTGTCTTCTCGAATTTTTGTCTTGTTCCGAACTTTCCCTGCATCTCATTGTATTGATATCTCTCTAATTTTTCTTTTGTCGCTATTTTCCTGCAGAACCATCCTACTATGGCTTCCCTTCCTCCTCTTCCTGAGGATGGAGAAGTCGAAGAACAGGTTATCGTTGCCGAAGACAACCAAGGTTCTTCTCTTCCTGAAAGTGAAGTCGCAGGTTCTCACAAATCTGCGGCTTCCCATGAAAAAGAAGTTGAATCTGACACCAGCGAGTCGACGCAATCCCTTCCTCCTGCTGTTTCCCCAAGGAACAAAAGGAAAAGGAATGACGCCGAGGATTCTGGCACTTCTAAAGCCGAAAAAGTTGTTCCTTCTCATCCGAAGGCAGCTTATGATCCTTATATTGAATCCCTCGTCAGCTCGTAAGTCATTTTTATTTCTCCTTATTTCTGTACTTGAAATGTTTATCTTGTCTTGCTTTTTATGCTGTCGATTTGTAATCAACAGTGATGACGAGGAAGAAGTACCAACTGTTGACGTGGCTCCTCGAACAAGCACGTCTCATACTGTACTTGCCTCAGACACGCTAGTTGAAGGAGAAGAATCCTCGCCTCCTCAACGAAACGTCGTCACCACAACTCCGCCAGCAAGCCCCCTTGCTCCTTCACCCAAAAGGACAAGGATTGAAACAATTCTTGAACCTGCCCCTCAATTGGGCAGCTCTTCGACCCTGCTCTTGGATGATGTAAGTTTGTCGATATCTATATTTCCTCTATTTTGCTTTTTCACGCCTTCACTCTTTTTTCATGCCGATGTTTCTCTTGCTGTGTTCTTCTTTGACAGCCCATGATCAAAGATCTTATCCGCATCGGATCCCAATTTATTGGGTACCGTGAGTATGCTAGCAGAACTGAAGGTAACAATTTTTATACTTGCCGTTCTTTCTGACTTTTTGCTCCTGTTGTTTGTCGCGATTTTTGATCTTTCTTCTTCTTTTTATTTATTTTTTATTTTTTATATCTCGACAGAGAAACTTGCAGAGGCCAACAAACGTGCCGACGCACTTGCTCAAAAACTGGAGCAAAGTGAGGCGGCTCGCAAGAAAGCCGAACTTGTTGCTAGCGAAGCCAAAGCCGAGGCTGATGAAGCCAAAGCAAAAGCTGCTAGTGTCGAGGAACTGCAGAAAAGACTTGAGGATGCTGAATCTGCTTTAAACGAACATAAAGCTGCACAAGCTGCTCGTGAACAGGGGATCCTCAAGCGCCTGAAATCACAAAGTCGACGCACTTACAGTAATACCATTGATCCCTTCTATTTTTATGAGAACCGCTATTTATTTTTGTTTGACCAACGTTTTGTTTCCTGTGGCAGACCAAACAAACCAAGATTTTGATCTGGAGAATCCCGTCAATGACCCTCTCCTTGACGCACTTTCTTATCTGGAGCTTCATGGGTCCGAAATTCGTGAAGGCGTGGCAAATGCTAATGCAGGATTGCCGACACTGTTCCCCTACTTCTTCCCGAAGAAAGAGGAGCCCCCGACTTTCCTTACCCTGGCCAAGAGCTTCAATTCATCAGAGGACCTTGGCCTGAAGATGCGTCAGGAAAACATGAAGATTGCTGTCGAAAGCACTGTTGCCCTGGTTGCTGACAGCCAACAGACTGTTGATTGGATGAAAGTTGGCGACACCGATCAGATAGAGCAATCAAGATGGAGGTCGCTGATTAAGGCAGCCAAGCCCAACACGAAGAAAATCTTGGCCTATCTCGGGATCAAACCAGCTTCGACTCCTAGCTCATCAAGGCCGGAGGTCTAATTGCATGCCTCTTTGTTTTTCTTTCTCTGTTTCTTTTGCTCTTGTCGCCAAAGTAGTTATTTGGCGACACGTACTTCATTAGCTCCAATGTAAGGCCTTTGTAATTATTCCGAAAGATTAATGAAAACTCTATCTTTTGCTTGTTGATTGATGTTGTCTTGTTTTATTAAATTTCAGTTGGTATTTGATAACTATACTCCATCTTCCGCTCCTTCCAATGTTTCGCCTTCTTCTTCTCGCTCAAGGAGAACTCTTGCTGATGCTACACCTGTCGAAGATTCCTTGCCGCGAGAATTGGATGAACTTCGGCAGCAACTTCAGTATGCAAAGAAGCAAACACTTGTGATGATGGAAAAATCTCGTAAGTCATCTGAGGCCAAAAAAATTGCACTTCAGCAAGCTCGCGAGGCCGTGGCTGCTAAGGAAATCGCTGCTTCCGAGGCTGAAAAGGCGACTACTCGAGAAAATTTCATGCTCGAGTTAATGAATGAAGCCAGTGCGGATATGTCGGGTATGCTTGTTTCATCCTCCGATATCTTTCGTCTTCATGCTACGTCTCTTAAAGTTTTCTACTCCGTTGTTTTAATAGGTTCCTTTACTGATGCTGCTGCCGAGGAAGAGAGGGTAAATACTAGGACGAACCTCCTTGTTAACCTTTCCCTTGACCATGGTTCTCTGTTTTGGGCTACCCCAGAGAGGACCCGCCAGATTGTCAGATTTCAGGATCGCACCTCTCAAACTCGCGACTTCCTTGACTTCTGTACCAAGACCCTGTCTATGGTTTATAACTCCATGTTTCCTCGGAACGTTCAACCAAAAACTCTTCCCGAGTTAATGGAGAAATTCAAGGATGCCCACAGGATCCATGATTTTGTCAGAGCTCAACTGGTAGCTGGCGCCAGATTTGCTCTTATCATGCTTCAGATCTGCCACTCAAATCTTGACCTGACCCAAGTTGTTGCGAAAGTTCATGAGAAGGTAAAGCGCCGAAGAGTTGGTGTCAACCGAATTAACACGAAGGTTTCGCCTATAGCCGAAGAAATGATTGAAGACCTTCTTCGGATGGATGCCGACTTTTTTGCAGATGGTCATTATGCTGATTTTCTTGGCGCTGCTCCTGAAGAAAACAGAATTACCCTTGATGACATATTGAATCATGACTGATTATTTTCCTTTGGTAGATAACTCTTCTTTGTAACCCATGATTGTGATTATATTGTGAAGCAAACATCATATTTCTATATTTGTCTAGCCCCCGAGTGTTTCGGTGGCTATTTTCTGTATTTGTGTATTGCGAGGTTTTGAACCAAGGCATTTATTCAATATGTAGTTTTAGCGAGAATCAGCCCCCGAGTTTTTTTTGTTAAGTACTATTTTGTATTTTTATTGATTCGCGAGGTATTTTAATACCAAGGCGAGGCTTTTCTTTTTTCGAGGAACTATATTGAAATTCGTCGTGTCGGAGACTTTGAGCGTGTCGATGAAGAAAAGTTATATTGATACTATCTTTATTATATTGCAGCACCGCGAGCCCGCCTCATTAAAAACCTTTCCCGGCCCCACTCGGTGCCCCGAAAAAGGAAAAGAGTGCGTCTGAAAACTCGCGGGCATTTCAGTACATTGAAGTTTTACAAGGACTATATTTCAACTCTAGGCATAGAACCGCCTGAGTTGCGCCACGTTCCAGGGGTTTTGCTCCTCCACCCCTGTCTTCTTGTCCTTTATCCTTTACGCTCCTCCTCCGATTACTTCCGTGACAATGTAAGGGCCAAGCCATGGTGACTCGAGTTTTTCATGACTTTTTTGCGTGAGCCGAAGAACTAGGTCTCCCACCTGAAAAGATCTTGGCCGCAAACGTCGACTGTGGTAATTCTTCAAGTCCTGTTGGTATTTGGTTACCCTTGATAATACTTCGTCTCGAGCTTCGTCGAGTGCGTCGACGTCGTTTTCCAATGCTATCCTGGAAGTTTCTTCATTATACTCTGTGACTCTGTGGGAGTCGTGCTCTATTTCTATTGGTAGTACTGCCTCTGCTCCGTGGACCAAGAAAAACGGGGTCTCCTGTGTCGCTGTATTTGGTGTTGTTCGGATGCTCCACAACACACTTGGTAGTTCTTCTGGCCAGGTATGTCGAGCTTTTTCCAGTGGTCCTAACAGGCGTTTCTTGATGCCATTGCAGATGATGCCATTGGCTTTCTCGACTTGCCCATTGGTTTGAGGATGTGCAACTGACGCAAAGTGCAACTTGATACCCACTTCTTCGCAATAATCTTTGAATTCATGGGATGTGAAGTTACTGCCATTGTCTGTGACGATGCTGTGGGGCACTCCAAATCTGAAAACGAGGCCTTTTATGAATTTTACTGTGGATGCTCCGTCTGGTGAATTTATCGGCTTCGCTTCTATCCACTTTGTAAATTTGTCGACAGCTACTAGCATGTACTCCTTTCCTCCTGGCCAGGATTTGTGTAACTTGCCCACCATATCAAGTCCCCATTGGGCAAAGGGCCACGACAATGGTATTGGTGTTAGTTCTGCTGCTGGAGAGTGAGGTTTTGCGGCGAACCTTTGACACGCGTCGCAAGTTCTTACTATTTCCTTGGCGTCCTCGATTGCTGTCAACCAGTAGAATCCTGCCCGAAAAACCTTGGCTGCAATAGCTCGACTACTTGCGTGGTGGCCACATATTCCTTCGTGTACATCTTTCAGAATTATTCTTCCTTCTTCGGGTGTGACACACCTTTGCAGGACGCCTGAAATACTTCGCTTGTACAATTCTCCTTTGATCACCGTGAAAGCTTTAGAGCATCGAATTACTCGTCTTGCCTCAACTGGATCATCGGGTATTTCTTTCCTGAGGATGTATGATATGTACATCTGCATCCATGGTATCTGTATCACCATGACCAGGTCCTGATCTTCTTCTTCTTTCTCTTGCTCTTCCTTGGTAGCCCCCGAGGGTTTCTTCTCCTTCTTTTTTGATTTTGTCGATTTGGTGGATCTCTCTGTTATCTCTTCCCAGAATACACCTGGTGGAACTGCAAGGCATTGCGACCCGATGTTTGCAAGAACGTCGGCTTCGTCGTTGCTCAATCTGCTAATATGATTTACTTTGCATCCATCGAACAACTTCTCGAGCTCGTTGTACACCTCCTTGTATGCCATCATGCTATCATTGACTGCGTCACATTGGTTCATAACTTGCTGAGCCACCAATTGTGAGTCGCCAAAGATTTTTAGTCGAGTTGCACCGCAAGCTTTCGCCATCTTCATCCCGTGTATGAGAGCTTCATATTCTGCTTCATTATTGGATGCGTTGGGGAACGTCATCCGAAGGACATATTTCAACTTGTCGCCTTCAGGTGATATAAGTACTACTCCTGCGCCAGCTCCTTCAAGTCTCTTGGATCCATCAAAGTTCATGGTCCATGTTCTCGACAAGTCTGGGGGTCCTGTGTTTTGCAGCTCCATCCACTCTGCAATGAAGTCTGGCAGAACTTGCGACTTGATTGCTTTTCTTTTTTCATACGTGATGTCCCGAGGGGAAAGTTCTATTCCCCAAAGGGAGACACGACCCGTAGCTTCTGGATTGTTTAGTATATTTGACAAGGGAGCTTCATTGACCACTATGATCGGGTGTGCCAAAAAATAGTGGCGCAATTTTCGTGCTGTTGTGAACACTCCATATGCTAGCTTTTGGTACTGAGGGTACCTTTGTTTTGAGGGCGATAAAACTTCGCTGACGAAGTATACTGGCCTCTGCACTCCATGGATTTTTCCTTCTTCTTCTCTTTCGACAACTAGCACCGTGCTAACCACTTGGGGTGTGGCTGCAATATACAGCAGGAGAGGTTCCTTTTCTTTCGGCGCCACCAAAATTGGTGGTGTCGAAATTGTGCGCTTCAAATCCTCGAAAGCTCTGTCGGCCTCTTCGTTCCATTGGAATTTATCTCCTTGCTTTATCAGAGCGTAAAATGGTAACGCTTTTTCTCCCAGCCTGGCGACGAATCTGCTCAAAGCTGCGACTCGCCCAGTTAGCTGCTGCATCTCTTTCAACTTTGTTGGCTTCCTCATTGTTACTATAGCTTGTATTTTGTCGGGATTTGCTTCAATCCCTCTTGCTGAAACTAGAAACCCCAGAAGTTCTCCTGCTGGGACGCCAAAAGAACACTTCGTCGGGTTCAGCTTTAGGCAGAATTTGTCGAGGTTGTCAAAGGTTTCCTTGAGATCCTCGATCAGCGTTGCCCCCTTTTTTGACGTTATAACGACATCATCGATGTATACTTGCACGTTTTTCCCAATCTGTGTCGCCAAACACTTCTGCATCATCCTCTGATATGTTGCTCCCGCATTTTTTAGACCAAAGGGCATTGTTCTGTAGCAAAACACGCCGTAAGGTGTAATAAACGCTGTTTTGGCTTCATCATCTTCTTTTAATCTGATCTGGTTATAACCAGAGTATGCATCCAAAAAGGAAAGACGTTCACATCCTGCCGTGGAGTCGACGATTTGATCGATCCTTGGGAGGGGAAAGTGATCCTTAGGACAATGTTTATTGAGACACGTAAAGTCGACGCACATGCGAAGGACTGTCGTGTGTTTCTTCGGCACCATCACTGGGTTAGCTACCCATGTGGCTTCTGTAGATATCTCTTTGATAAAACCAGCATCCTTAAGTCGATTTATTTCTGATAACATAGATTTGCGGTTTGGTTCCGAAAAACGCCGCAAGGGTTGTTTGATTGGTCTCGCGAGAGGATCTAAGTTGAGGTGGTGCTCGGCAAGTTCCCTGGGTACTCCTGGCATGTCAGCTGGACACCATGCGAAGATTTTCCAGTGCTCACGGAGGAACTTGACGAGCGCGCTTTCCTATGCGATATCCATATTTGTTGCAATGGACGTCGTCTTTTTCGGGTCTGTCGGGTGAATCTGCACCTCCTTAGAATTTTTCTCGGTATTGAAAGTTGATTCTTTATTTGGCCTTCCAACATCTGGCAGCACGTCGTAGTCAGTCATACTTTTTGACGCCAAATACTCAGCTTGCATCCCGAAAGTTTCTGATAGCCGATGAAAATCCTTGTCGCACTTATCGGCTAAGGCGAAGCTTCCTTTGACTGTGATTGGTCCTCTTGGTCCAGGCAATCTCCATAACAGGTATGTATAGTGTGGCACCGCCATAAATCTAGCATATGCTGGTCGTCCCAACAAAGCGTGGTACTGCGACGGAAAATCCACGACTTCAAATTCCAGCCTCTCGATTCTATAATTCTCTCGGGTTCCAAACTGAACATCGAGATTGATTTTTCCCAATGGATAATTTGGCTTCTCTGGTGTGATACCGTGGAACCTTGTGTCTGTTGGCTTCAGGTTCGCTAAGGATATGTTCATCTTCCTCAATGTGTCTGCATACATGAGGTTTAAGCTGCTGCCGCCGTCTATGAACACTCGAGAGACATCAAATCCCGCAATAATCGCCTGCGAGAATAAGTGCTGACTGCCCTGGTCGAGGAACTTGTTGCGGATGATCTGCTATGGTGAAGCCAATATCTTGCCCTGACCAATTGAGATACTCAACTGTTGGTGGAGGCATTTTTTCTGCCATAAACACCTGTCGTGAAATTACTTTCTGAGCTCTATTGGATGGCCTTCCCTTCTGAATCATCGACACCACTCCATTGGAGTTAGGATCAACATAAGGTGGTGGTGGGGGTGCTGCCGCTATTCTGAGCTGGTCTCGATTGTCGTCTGTAATCGCGGGAGGTGGTGGCAGGTGAATCTCGCTCCTGGGTTCCCGAGGATTTCTCTGTGCTGCTCGAGCGTTAGCGTGCTCTGCATACCTTAACATTGCCTGGAAATTGCGACAATCTTTCTGTAGGTGTCCTGACTGTCTTTTTCCGTTGCTGTCGAGGAAAAAATGCATCTGGCACGGTCCGTTCATCATTTCTTCGGGGGACACGAAAGGCCTTGGGAACCTGGGCCCGCTATTTTGTCTGTTGTTGCGAGAATCGTCCCTGTTATCGCCTCGCTGCTCACTGCTTCTCTGATAATCATCTCTGTTGTTTCCTCCTGTGTTTGCCCGAAAACCTGCCGAAATTTGTCCTGGAGCGTCATAGTTCTGGTACTGCCGAGGAAATCGTCGCCTCGGTTGATAATTTCGACCACGGTCTTCCTCTGGCGACCTGTGCCTTTTGTTGTGGACAGCATCTTCTCCATCTGCCCATCTGTTTGCTATTTTCATTAACGTGGATACTGTCTTTGGGTTGGTCCTTCCCAAGTCCTCGACGAAATCTCCGCGCCTGATTCCTGCGACAAACGCATCTATCGCTCTCTCGTCAGATATATTTTCTGCCGAGTTTTTGATGATGTTCCACCTTTGGATGTATTTTCTCATTGGCTCATCCGGCTTCTGTCGACATGCTCTCAACTCCTCCAATGACGCAGGTTTCTTGCATGTGGACCGGAAATTCTTGACGAACACATCCTCGAAGCTTTCCCAACTGTCGATGGACCCTGGGGTAAGTTTCTTTATCCAAGATCGTGCTGCTCCACTCAGATGCACCTGGATGCTTTGCATAGCTGTCGCTCTGGTTCCTCCTGTGAGCTTTACTGTCTCGAGATAATCAACTAGCCAATCCTCTGGATCCTGAAGGCCGTCGAATTTCTTGAAGTTATCGGGTAACTTGAATCCTGAGGGGACTCGAGTTTTTCGGACTCTCCTCGTGAAGCATGGCAAGCCGCACATATCTTCGTCGTTAAGCTCCGGAGATTGCCGATGATCCCTTCTGCTTTGCCGCGCTCTGTCGACCCTTGCTTGTGCTGCTGTGTCTCTTGCTCCACTTGGTCCTTCAGGTGCTGCCGCTGTTGCTGCTGCAGGTCGTGAACTATTTTGCCTTGCCGCTCCTTCGGGAGGCGTTGATACAAACGCTGTCCCCATAGCTCCAACTCCTGCTACCGCCATATTGTATAGTGTTTCCCTTGGATCACCTGGAGGTGGTTTAGATGCGAGGATAAAAGCATGTGTCGCCATATACCCAGCCTCTGGTGTCTTAGGGATGATGTTTCCTCTTGTATCTATCGACATGAAGGACATGTCGAGGTTTTGGACCAAGTGCTCTCTTTCTGCTTCGGGTATATGTTGCAACCTTGATCTTGCTCTGTTCCGCGCCTCCCTGTGGCTATCACCCGAAGTTCTAGATTGTCGACTTAGATCTGCCCTTCTCCTGCTAGATGCAGAAGCTGCCTCCTTTCTTCTGTTTAACTCAGCTGTCTGTTTTTCCAATTCTCTTGCAGCTCGTGCCAGCCTATATTGATATGCTTGCAATTCCTCTGGTGTGGCTGTGGTGGCCATTGGTTCTGAACCGTTCATAGCTCTCGCGGCTCTATCCCACGCTGCTTGCGAAAGCTGAACTCTGTCTCGCGGCTGCGGCCCGACGTATTTATTGCCCAGGCCTTGTCGCAGATTGGAGGGATCGACGTATGGATTTCCCAGATCGTCGAAAGCCTCAGATGTTTCCTCTTTATCTTCAATGGCATAAATCTGATGATACTTTGTACTCAGATCTATGTTGGGTTTAGTGACATCATCGCTGAGGTTGATGAAGACCTTGCCCACTGTGATAGATTTGTCGATGAAGTCGTAACTGTCGACATCGCTTGAGCCATCGCTTATATATGAGTCCGCAGATGACTCAAACGACATGTCGTTGAAGATCTTGGCGAGTTTCTCTCTTGCTCTGGTGCTGACGTAGCGTGTCGACGAAGTTTCTTCTTCTCCCGACTCGGTTGACGATGTATAGCTTGAAAAATCGGAATCGACCGCCGATGATCCCGACGAAATCGGAATTTCGACACGATACGATCCTTCCTTCTCGACGCGAAAGTGAAACCTTCCGAACGTCATCTCCATGGGCTCCGCCAAATACGCATATGCATCCAAACGGGAGGGTGGGTGAGGAACAAAATCGACAAGACCAGCGGCGATCTGTTTACCTCGATCCATAGTGTTGCTTGCGGTTGACGATGTCGGAGATCCTTCCTTCCCCTGGGTATATAAAGCTTCGATCTTACCCCTGCAGGGTCGTTCTTCCTTGCGCTCATCTTCTCTCAAGTCATCTTCTTCCTCGTGCCGCTGCTTAGCTCTCCTCTTGCCACCTTGCACTCCTGCCATTGTTCTGCTGCGCACCATGGGGAAGCCGAAATCCAAGCGTCCTGCTGGTGCCGACGCCACCGCGAAGAAGGGGCGCACCAGCGGGTGGTCACCGTCGACCTTCTCCGCCAACGGCCTACGGAAGCTCCGCGCCGCCGGCCTCCTCTCCGCCGCGGCGATGATCGCGATTCCAGGCGAGGAGATGATCCCTCGGCCCGAGAAGGGTTATCGGGTAATGTTTTCTGAATTTCTCCTTCGTAGCCTCTCTCTCGCAGTCCACGAGTTTCTTCGTGGGCTGCTCTTTGTCTACGGTGTGCAGCTTCATCAGCTCACACCGAACTCCATCCTCCACATTGCGTGCTTTGTCACGCTGTGTGAGTGCTTTCTCGGCATTGACCCCCACTGGGGTCTCTGGCGCCGCCTCTTTTTCATCCGGTGGAACATGACGAAGGGTGCCGTCCAAGACGTTGGTGGTGCCATCATCTCGCCACATGGAGATGCTGGCTACTTTGACCTTCGGTTTTGCGACTCTGTGCAAGACTGGAGGAAGAAGTGGTTCTACGTCAAGGATGAAGCTTCGGCTGACCAGAAGTATGGGCTCGCCCCCTTCGATGCCTCAGCCGAAGTGAAGAAATTGAAGACCTGGGATATCCCTCTGATAGATGCCGAACTCGAGGAAACTGAGCCCTTGGTTCAGAAGATCCGAGCTCTTCGGACAGCTGAAGATAAGGAGCTCTCGGGTCTTCAATTGATGGCCTTCTTTCTCTGACTCCACGTCCAGCCTTTTCAAGTCAGAGTTTCACAGATGTGGAACTACTCGGGTCCCTCTAACAAGACCCGAGTTTTTAAAGAAGATGTCGATGAAGACGAGCTGAAGAAAGTTGTGCATCGGTTGACCTCTCTGACGGCATCCGATGACATACCCATCACCTGCCGCGCCAAATCCTTCAACAAGGATCACCCGACGCCTTCAGTAAGTTTTAGAGCACTTGCTATTGTTTTCCCTTAGTTGTTGTTTGTCTTCTGAGTTCTATCAATTTTCCAGGACCATCGCTTTCTTTCTTCCTTGCCGCCACTCCCCGAAGGTGGCGATTTACCCAAAGCTACCGCCGTAACCGAGAGCGAGGCAGCCGACACCGGCGCTGCTCGAGGCACGGTTGCAGCTGAAGAAGCGACCGATTCGTCGGGCTCCCACACTGGCACATCCCTTCCATCAGCAACTTCCCAGAAGGAGAAGGAGCTCGATAAGAAGAGAAAATGAGCCAAAATCGACGATGACTCCGAGTCTTCGGGTGATTCCCATCCGAAGCTTGTGACGCCCATAAGAACAGCTCTTCTGGGTCCGAGGACCCCTTCATAGTTGCTCAGCACATTGGCTTGTAAGTTCTGCTTGTCAGATTTTATGTTTCTCTGTTTCTGCTTCTTTCTTACTCTTGTCTTACAGAGCCGAGGATTCTCCTCCACGGCCCCATGATGCTGACATCGACTAGGACTTGGAAGAATTTGTCATGGCCAAAGTGCCGACCCCTTCTGAAAGACCGGTCGAGTCACCCAGGCATGAAGATCTTGCAAAGAGGCCCCAAGCTCCTTTGAAGAAGAAGGCGAAGAAATTGGGTGCCCTTAAAGGCATCACGATTACAGAGAATCTGCCTTCTTCTTCTTTTTCTCTTTGTTTCCTTGTGCTTTGTTAACATTCCCTTTTACAGCCCTTTACCCGTGAGGTGATAGGCTTGGTAACCCGCTACATTGGGTTAGAGATTGAAGCCGAAAGGTTGAAATCCGCCCATGCTGTGGAGCGGAAGCGAGCCGAAGAACTCGAGGCTAAACTCGAGGAGGCAGAGCTGGCGATGAGGAATCAGGAGGACCAATGGGAGAACGAGAAGTCTGAGATGACCGCCCGAGACGCGGTCATTGGTCAGAGACTCGGGCATCTCAATGCTACCCTTACTAGTAAGCTTTGTTTTGAACCCGATAGATTTTTAATTTGCATCCCATATGTTTTTCTTTCAGTTGTATTCATTGTTCTTTTCTGTACCAGAGCGGACTGGAGTTGTCGAGGTGCTGGAGGAGGAGCAGAAGGTGGATCCGACACTTGATGCCCTTCGGCTTCTGGAAGCCAACAATTCTCGAGCACGGAACCTGCTAAACTCTTCGCGCAAGACCCTCATTCGTCTTCGCGAACAGGTCCTTCCAGAAAAGCCGCTGGCCTACGATTACTCTTTCGAGGACCTCGTCAATAGCTTCTCGGGTACCGCCACTCCTATCCCGGTTCTGGAGTTCCGCCAAGCTCAATGCCAAGCTGGGGTGGAAGTGGTCATCGCGATGACGATGGCCCATGGCGAGCCAATCGACTGGAAAAATATCAGCTTGGCGTACCCGAAGGAGTCTGACGGCAAGAAGTCGCTGCAACCCTTTATGAGGGACGCGAAGAAACTCGCCCGTGACTTCCTCGTAACTGCCCAGCCGAAGAAGTCCTTGTCTGCCGCTCCTTCCGCTAGCACGGCCACTCCAGAGGTGCCGTAGATTTCTGCATTTGTTTCTTTAGGCTATAGCTTTTGAACTATGCTTGTAATGAACCCGCCATATGCATGGCCGACTTTTGAATTATCCGCCCTTGTAATATTCGAGCCTCTTTTTTTTTTGACTGTGACTACGGCGGGCATAAGCCAGCCTGAACATATATTCAGTCAAGTTGCCTATGAAGCTTTTCAGCCTCTACAAGATGGGTTCAAATGAACCAGAGTACACAGGGGTTACAAGGTGGAGAAGAAAAAGAAAAAACACACACCCACAACACCCAAGACCAAGGAGAAAAAGTGGCCACCCCACAAACCTGGGGGGCGGTTGGCCGATGAGAACTCATCGCAACCCAAGCACAACGATCACAAGGAAGAGCCCATGGACACGCAAGAGGGGCACCACAGCTCTAGTCCTCGCCGGAGTAATCGAACGACATTGGATCGCCGAGACCCAGCAACAACACTGCACCGTCGACGTAATCGAAGGGAAGCGCGCATCCGAGACCACCCTATGCACCGACACCATCTGCGTCGAGGGGGTTGCCGAAAGGTCGCACGCGGCCGAGATGACGCCACGGCGCCTATGTGCCGCCAGCTGGAGTCGAAGTGCATCACCAAGCAGAGACACACCCATTGAGCACTCTCGCAAAGAGCACCCTCAACGCGCCACAGTGCTCCGAGAAGGACCCGACACCGGAGCCCACCAACCGGCAAGAAGAAGTCACCACCACCGCTGCCACGGCTCACCTCGCATCGGAGATGAGACCGCACCCATGGCCGCCATCTGCAGAACCATAGGGCACACCAGTACAGAAGGAAGCAGTGTCATCTGCCACTGATGGCAAGACAGAGGGGCTCAACACCCAGCCACGACGCCCCCCGGGTGGGAAGCGCGTCGCCACCATGGCCACCACTGCGAAACCATGGCACTCGCCAGCCCCAACGGCAACCTCCTGGAGGCTGATGTATGAGTAAAGAGGAGACGACTCTCGCAGCCACACACCGACCGCCGGAGGCCGGCACACCGCAAGCAGGCACCCTGCAGCCCGACGCCACGCCGGCCAGCGAGAAGAACCTGCTCACGCCCACTGCCGCCGAGACCGCCGAACGCCGAGGCTTTGGAGGGGGGGCCCTGCCACCGATGCAGGACAAGACAACGACCGCAAGAACCAAGACGTGGCCCGGCCAAACCCGCCCCAGGCCTGCAGGCCCGAGCAGGCCCAGATCGGGCCCGAGCCGGCACGCCGCCGGCAGAAACTCCCTCCGTCGACGCATCCCCCCGCCGATGCGCCGCCCGGAGGCCACCAAGCTCGCCAAGGAAGCTCCGCCGAGCCTCGCTGCGCCGCCGGTCAAAAGAATGGAGGAGATCTTCGCCACCAGATGCGACCGCCCCGCGAGGCCGCCCTAGCACGGGAGAAGAGGAGATCCCGCCGCCGCCGGCGCCGCCCGAGCTTTGCCCGGCGGCTCCCGCCGGCGGCGGTAGTGGAGGGGAGGAGGGTGGTGGCTGCTTGGACGGGCTAGGGTTTCCGCCCCTGCCGTCGCCCACGGGGGCGAGAGCAGGAGCCACGAAAACGTTTCTATTCGAGCCTCTTCGGCTTTATGAAAGTTGCGCCTTTTGAAGTATCCTTTTTTGTCGCCTTACTTTTCAGATTGCTGCTAATTTTTCATCAGTTCCTAATCCTTCGGATGATATGCCTTTATCACCGAGTCGAACTCCACCCAGGGGCATTGATACCGAGGGTTCTGCTCTTATGCGGGTGATGAGTGTAGAAAATTCGGACCGTGTGGCTGAATTACAAGCCGAGCTATGAGCTGCACGGAACTTTATCGAAAGTCACGCGAGCCGAAAATCGGGAGGCATATATACTGGATCTGGTCTCAGAGGTGAACATTCCCTTACAAAGTAAGTAACGTAAAGCCCCCGAGTGCCTTGTTTGCATCTGCCTTTGGGTACTTATCCTGTCTTTTGTTCTTAGGTATTCAACTAAATCCTACGACTGACCAGGCGAGTAAATATGCTAACCGAGCTTTCCGCCGGTACTGGTGCTGACTTCTGGACTAATCCCCAAAGATGTCAGACATTGGTTTTGCTCCAAGATCGCGCCTAACAAACCCATCGACTGGCGGAGTCTTTTCCAGGTACCGTGACGATGATATACAGTTTCTTGTTCCCGAGGAACGAACAACCCCAAGGCTTGCTGGTGTTGATGGAAGCCTTTGGAAGCACCAAGAAAATCCAAGACTTTGTCAAGGTGCAACTAATAGCTGGAGCTACATTTGCTCTTGCTTGGCTGCGTGTGCACAAACCTCGCCTTGATTTGGAGACACTCTCTCAGGGCCTTCCTTCAACCAAAACGAAGAAAGGACACGCGATGAATCGCCAGTACGACGTTGCCAGTGGACCAGCTACCCATATGATCAATCGACTGCTGGCGGCAGACCGCGGCTACTTTACTGAATTTCATTATATTGATCCATAGACTTCTACCCATAATGTATCGAGATGTAATATATCGATGTCCATACTGTGTTGTTCTTTGTTTTTGTATCGTGAGACTTTTTTAGCCTGTAATCCGGTGATTGGATTGAATTTGACTAGTCGAAGTCAAGACACATACGAAACATTTTTTGATTGCTGAGAGTTATTATCCTTGACGTGAGACCTTTTCACTCGCCTGAAATTGAAGGGAATATGCCCGAGAGGCAATAATAAAGTGGTTATTATCTTATTCCATATTTATGATAAATGTTTATTTCTCATGCTAGAATTGTATTAACCGGAAACGTTAATACATGTGTGTCTAATAAACAAACAAGAGTTCCTAGTGAAGCCTCTCTTTATACTAGCTTGTTGATTAACTGATGATCAAGGTTTCCTGATCATGAACATTGGATGTTGTTAATAACAAGGTCATGTCATTAGAAGAATGATGTGATGAACATTCACCCACAGTAGGTATAGCAACACGATCATGTCATCAAGTTTCATTGCTATATCAAGCTCACATACGAAGTAGCTCTAATCCTTAGACCATGAGATCACGTCAATCACTGACACCGGATAATTGCCTTAATTCCATCAAACGTCACACCGTAACAGGGTGACTATAAAGGTGTCATTAGGTATTCGGAAAGTGTCAGTTGAGGCTCGTGGATCAAGAGTGGGATTTGTCCATCCTGATGACGGAGAGATATACTCTGGACCCTCTCAGTGATATCACATTGACATAGCTTGCAAGCACGTGATTTGATCACAAGAATATTATATCACGGAACGAGTAAAGAGTACTTGTCGGGAACAAGATCAAACTAAGGTATGGTGGATACCGATGATCGGCTCTCGGACAAGTAAAATATGGCGAGACAAAAGGAATTAGTTACGACGTGTATGGTTCATGCGATCACAAGTTTCATCGTTGAATGAGTGGGAGTCATTACGGATCTCCAGATCCCGCTGATGATTATTGATCGGAGAGGTGTCTCGATCATGTCCACATTATTCACGTACCGTAGGGTGACACACTTAAGGCTCGTCGATGTTTTTATGTGGATACGGAACACCGGAGAAAATCTGGACAGCATAAGGACTGTTTCGTGTATCGCCGGAAATGTTTCGGGATATTGGAATAGTTAAAAGGGCTGAGTGTTAATGTTTGTTAATTAAAAGAATTAACAAATATTAAGTAAAAGAATTAAAAATGTTTTATTCATTTATGGGAGAAAGCCCCATCATTTTGAGTGGAGATTAATGGATTTTTTGAGTGGGTGTGAGTGGAGTGTCCACCACATAATGATGGAAGAGGTGGGGGCACCTCTCATGGCCGGCCAGCCCCTTGGGCTGCTGCCCCTTCCCCTATATATAGATGGGTGGAGCTCCTCTTCATCTAACACACATTCCATGACCCTTTGGTTGGTCTTTTCTCCCTCTTCCCGCTGATCCACTATACGAGCAGAGGTTTAGGCGAAGCCCTGCTGAATTTGTTTCTCCACCAGCACCACTACGTCGGAGTGCTGTTGGAGTTTCCCGGTGGATCCTCTTCTTCCGCTGACCTGCTGGAACGAGGGAACGGAGGTCATCATCAAGCTGTACATGTGACCAAGTACGGAAGCACTGCCCCTTGTGGCGCTTGTCTTCCTCGCGATCTTGAGATCGGCAAGTGATCGACTACATCAACCACGAGAATCGTTCTCGTTGAACGCTTTGTGTCTTCGAGGGTGAGTTCATCTCAACTACGGTTTGACCGTTACTAGCATCTCCTAGATTCGATCTTGGTGTTATGTTGTTGCAACCGTAGGAATTTTTTGTTTTCTATGCAACGAACCCATCAGTGGTATCAGAGCCGTGTCTATGCGTAGATGCTTTGTACGGTTAGAACACATATGTATGTGGGCGTTGATGATCATGTTATTTGCTTCTTCTACGTGTGCTTTGTATCTTGGTGGCATAGTGGGATGAAGCAGCCCGGACTAACCTTACATGTCCGCGTACATGATACTTGTTCCACGCTTGACATGCAACTTGCTTTGCATAAGTGGCTTTGCGGGTGTCTATCTCTCCCACTATAGTTAAGATCCAATTCACAAAGAGTTGCTAGATAACTTGTTTATCACCGTTGTGGTTGATGTTCTTAGGTAGAAGCGGTTCTATTCACAAAAGCCCTAAACCACGTAAAATATGCAAAAATAAATTAGAGGTGGCTAACTTGTTTTTGCAAGGCATGTGATGTGATATTGTCATTGGTACAAAGTTGTTGTATGAAATGAAATTTATTGTAAATATAAACAACCGGCAGGAGCTTTATGGTTGTCTTTTTATTTTTTATGGCCTGCGTGCTATATATATATCCATGAGATATATTGTAATGGTGGAAGACAATCAAGGTGGAGGTGCCATGAACCTTGGTGCCACGCCGGTGGAATGATGGAGATCATACCATGACGCACAAGATGGAGATCGAAATGCGAGAAGGACCATATCATATCACATTATCCATGCATGTGATGTTTATCCCTTTTATGCATCTTATTTTGCCTAGATATGATCGCGACGTTAGCATTATAAGATGATCCCTCCAAATTAATATCAAGATAATAATGTGTTCTTCCTTAGTATTCACCGTTAAGAAATTTCGTCGTTTCGAAGCACCACGTGATGATCGGGTGTGATAGACTCTACGTTCGCATACAACGGGTGTAAGCCAGTTTTACACACGCGAATACTAAGGTTCTACTTGGAGAGCCTAGCATGTACATACATGGCCTCGGAACACGAACCGAAAGGTAAAGCATGAGTCATATGAATGATATGATGACCATGTTGATGTTCGCCTTTGAAACTATGCCGTCTCACGTGATGATCGGCTTCGGTATAGTGAATTTGGTTCATGTAATCACTAAAGATGACTAGAGGGATGTTGTTTTTGAGTGGGAGTTCTCATAGCAAATTTTGAATTGGCTTGAACTCAATTTATCATAAACTAAATCAAAGTGAATTTGCATAGTTCGTTGTAGTTTTTGGCGTTCGTTTACTGCCTTGCTCTTAGCTATAATTGAGATAATAGAACTATAGAATTCTGTATTTTTACTTTACGGACTGGTACCGTATTGTTTGAGTGTCAATCTAAAGTTTAAAGTCCTATTGCAAACTTTCAGCAAAATCTCATTTACTCCATGAAATTTAATAAGTAGTATTAAATCAAGAGTAAGAATTCCAGCGTTAGTATCTAAGTATCACACTTGCCTCTATGATCCTTGATATTCAAAAGTTGTTTTAGTATCAAGGTTATCTAAGAGCTGAAAGAATTGTTTCAGGAACTATCATATGTGGAAGATATTGTGATATCTGAAACAATGATTGGTTGCAAAGTGATAGAGTATAATGTAGTGAGATACATGTTCTCATATTGTATGAGAATTTGCAAAGGTTGGAGATGCTAGGCATCTTGATCTCCCAAAAGGTTTTTGGGAACTAAACACTATACTCATGATTCATCCTTGTGAGTTATGGTAGCTTGATCATGAAATTTTTCATGATAGGATGAATAAAAGATGTAGGTAAAATGTTTACTACACTGAAAGATTACTAAAGAATGGAATTTGGAATAAATGCCAAACATCTGATGATGGTGATCCACATCAAAAGTGTGAATGTCCAAGGGTATTAGTATTTGACTAACACACTTTGGACTATGTGTCATGCAGATGACCACACTATTGATGTTGATAGATTCTTCTAAAAAGGGAAATGTTGAAAGAGGATCTAGAAAATATTTTGGCAGAAAATAAAAAGACTGGAAATGTCCAGCTGATCAGGTATATAAATGATATACATGTTATGGCTATATTCATTGCTTGTTAAACAATGTGGTTCTTGGGTATTGAATACCAGATTGGTTGGTATGAAGTGTCATACAATGCAATACAATAGCTGCAGTGGCCTAAATAACTAGCAAAAGAATATGGGATGATTCTCATCGAAAACAAATAAAGTGTTATTGTGTTTCTCGCTAAAATTAAACCTAGCCTTCAAGATTTATTTGAATAATTGTTATTTTTCATTCTGGTATTATGAGAACAATACTTGTTCAAATTATTACCGTATCCATAGAATATGGATGAGCTCTTATAAATCTTGTTGGAGAAATCGCATCCATAACAACTGATGCTAAAATGCGGCAAGACAGATGATTTGAAGATCACTTCTGAGTGACACCACCGTTTTAAATCATATTGGAAAGAAAGCATGAAGAAACTCCATGTTGATGGAATTTTGAAATCTTTTGATTTTGAATCAATTGACTCTTGTGAGAATTTCCTCGAAATGATAGAAACTCTGTTTGTAGGCCAAATAAAAACAGATGACTAACTTATTGGACATTGTACATATTGATGTATATAGTCCATTATGTGTAGCCATGTGTGGTGGATCTTTCAACTTCATATACTTTAACCAAAGATTTGAGTGGATATATGTATATCTACCTAATGAGGAAGAAGTATGAAACCTTTGAAAATGTTCAAAGAATTTAAAGATGAAGTGGAAAAACATTGTAATAAGAAAATAACGAATTTATGATTGGATCATAAAGGAAGATATTTGAGTTACAAGTTCAAGATGAAGTGGAAAATCATTGTAACAATAAAATAGATAATTTGTGATTGGATCATAAAGGAAAATATTTGAGTTACAAGTTTAACAAACACCTAAGAATTGTGGAATCATTCCCTAGACTTATGTTTCCCGAAACACCATAGGAGTATGGAGTGTTCGTGAGTTGTGATCAAACCTTGTTTGACATGGTAAGATCAAAGGTGTTACTTATAAAACTACCATTATGTTTTAAGATTAAAAGCTTTAGAGACTACCGCGTTTACACTGAAAAGAGCGTCATCATAATCCGTTGAAATGACACCATAATAGATATGGCATGGGATAAAACCCAAGTTGTCATTTCTTAAATTTTGGTATGCAAGTCATATGTGAAATGTTTGTAACCAAAGTTGGATAAGAACGTCTTTGTAGGTTATCCCAAAGTAACCATTGGGTATTCCTCCATAACACCGAAGACAAAAGAGTTTGTCGCTAAGAAAGTCAAGTTTCTTGAGAAGGAATTTTTCGCGAAAAGTTAATTAGGAGGACAATAGAACTTTGATTAGGTTGTTGAACCTGAGCTATTTGTGCTAAGTTGCACAGCACCGGGAAGTGTCCCAAAGGCGGCCACAATGCTCATGGCTCCCGTACCTCGAAGGTTGTGGTCACGGAGATCTAAGTTCCTATTGAACCGCGTAGGTCGGGTAGAAATCAAATAGTAAGATTTGAGATCGAAGCATTATTGTTTGACAATGATGAACCGACTACACGCAAAGAAGCGATGATGGGCCCTGACTCCATCAAATGGCCAGGATCCATAAAATCCATGATAGTTCCATACACGAGAAACCAAGTTTCTGAACTTGGAAGACCCTCTGAAAGGCGTGAAGCCTATTGACCGTGTTTGGATCTATAAAGAAATAGACATGGATGTTTCATATCTATGAAATAATTGACATGTCGTTAAAAGAGTTTACGATCATGTTCAAGGAGTTGACTATGATAAGATTTGATCTTTCATAGCGATATTTAGTCTAGACGGATTATTGTAGCAACCACTACATATGCCAATTTTGGTATATGGTAGTTGAACAAACAAAACAACATTCTTCTAATAGAATGATTACCTAGGACATGTACATGACACGATCCAATGGATTTTGTTGATTCAAAGGACGCTAAAAAGGCATGCGAGCTTCAAATGGTTGAAGTAAGCATCTCGGAGTTGGAATCTTCATCATGATGAAAAGTTAGTTTCATCAGAAGACAATGAAGATGCTTGCGCTTGCAAGAAATTAAGTGGGAGCGCTGAGACATATTTCTAATACATTATGTAAGCAGACATATTGTTGATTGGAAATGATGTATCTTTTATTGACACACGTTAAGAATTTCTTTGAAATTAGATTTTAGTGAGAGACTTAGGCAAAACCGAAATATTGGGCATCAATATCTATGCAGATAGTTTGAGGTGCTAGTACAGTTATGCCAAAGTACATAGATGAAATATTGAATGAAGTTCAATATGGAAACGACGAGAAAAGTTCTTGCCGCATGGAAGAGGTTAAAGCAAGATTCAAGTGTTTTTGACACTCGATGAGTAAGACCATATGAATGATTTGATCAATCATGTATACCATGATATGTAAATATCCAGACATGTCCTATGCTCTAAATGTTATGAGCATATACCAAAATGATCCATAAGATGGCCATTGGACAATAGTGACGATATTCTTATGTGCTTTGGGGAAGGACTAAGAATATATCATGTATGTAGAGATGATAAATTATTCATTGTAAAGTGTTACATTGATGCTATATTTGTCACAATATACAAATTAAGTTTATCTCAATTTAGGCTATATGTTAAGGTCACACGATGAAATGGAAGAAAGTTCCATGATGGATTTGGATGAGTTCCTAAGTTAATACATCGTCACAATGAAATGGAAGGAAGTTCCATGATGAATTTGGATGAGTTCCAAAGTCAAAACATTGTGGCAGATACTACAACGAAGGCTGAGTGTATGACTGCTATAGTAGCAGCAAAGGAGGGCATTTGTGTCAAGAAGTTTGTAATCAAACTAGGTGTAGTTCCAAGTGGGCTAGTACTATGAAGATCTATTGTAAGACAATAGTGTCAACATGTTTTCAGCTCAAGGAACTAAGGTCTCACCAGAGGACCAAATTTATACAATGCCATCTCATTTGAGAATGAGTGATGCGTAGAGACGCAAAGACATGCAAACACACATAGACCTGAAAGTGTCAGATCTGGAGATTAAGTTTTCCACTAGCAACATGTATGGATAACACCCGAATGCCATAGGTGTTAGATACGCAAGTACCAAACTAGATTATTGACTCTAGTGCAAGTGGGAGACTGAAGGGAATATGCCCGAGAGGCAATAATAAAGTGGTTATTATCTTATTCCATGTTTATGATAAATGTTTATTTCTCATGCTAGAATTGTATTAACCGGAAATGTTAATACATGTGTGTCTAATAAACAAACAAGAGTTCCTAGTGAAGCATCTCTTTATACTAGCTTGTTGATTAACTGATGATCAAGGTTTCCTGATCATGAACATTAGATGTTGTTAATAACAAGGTCATGTCATTAGAAGAATGATGTGATGAATATTCACCCACAGTAGGTATAGCAACACGATCATGTCATCAAGTTTCATTGCTATATCAAGCTCACATACGAAGTAGCTCTAATCCTTAGACCATGAGATCACGTCAATCACTGACACCGGATAAGTGCCTTAATTCCATCAAACGTCACACCGTCACAGGGTGACTATAAAGGTGTCGTTAGGTATTCGGAAAGTGTCAGTTGAGGCTCATGGATCAAGAGTGGGATTTGTCCATCCTGATGACGGAGAGATATACTCTGGGCCCTCTCGGTGATATCACATTGACATAGCTTGCAAGCACGTGATTTGATCACGAGAATGTTATATCATGGAACGAGTAAAGAGTACTTGTCGGGAACGAGATCGAACTAAGGTATGGTGGATACTGATGATCGGATCTCGGACAAGTAAAATATCGCGAGACAAAAGGAATTAGTTACGACGTGTATGGTTCATGCGATCACAAGTTTCATCGTTGAATGAGTGGGAGTCATTACGGATCTCCAGATCCCGCTGATGATTATTGATCGGAGAGGTGTCTCGATCATGTCCACATTATTCACGAACCGTAGGGTGACACACTTAAGGCTCGTCGATGTTTTTATGTGGATACGGAACACCGGAGAAAATCTGGACAGCATAAGGACTGTTTCGTGTATCGCCGGAAATGTTTCGGGATATTGGAATAGTTAAAAGGGCTGAGTGTTAATGTTTGTTAATTAAAAGAATTAACAAATATTAAGTAAAATAATTAAAAAAAATTATTCATTTATGGGAGAAAGCCCCTTCATTTTGAGTGGAGATTAATGGATTTTTTGAGTGGGTGTGAGTGGAGTGTCCACCACATAATGATGGAAGAGGTGGGGGCACCTCTCATGGCCGGCCAGCCCCCTTGGGCTGCTGCCCCTTCCCCTATATATAGATGGGTGGAGCTCCTCTTCATCTAACACACATTCCATGACCCTTTGGTTGGTCTTTTCTCCCTCTTCCCGCTGATCCACTATACGAGCAGAGGCTTAGGCGAAGCCCTGCTGAATTTGTTTCTCCACCAGCACCACTACGTTGGAGTGCTGTTGGAGTTTCCCGGTGGATCCTCTTCTTCCGCTGCCCCGCTGGAACGAGGGAACGGAGGTCATCATCAAGCCGTACGTGTGACCAAGTACGGAAGCGCTGCCCCTTGTGGCGCTTGTCTTCCTCGCGATCTTGAGATCGGCAAGTGATCGACTACATCAACCACGGGAATCGTTCTCGTTAAACTCTTTGTGTCTTCGAGGGTGAGTTCATCTCAACTATGGTTTGACTGTTACTGGCATCTCCTAGATTCGATCTTGGTGTTATGTTGTTGCAACCGTAGGATTTTTTTTATTTTCTATGCAACGAACCCTCCAGAAATCCAGTCGATGGATTGTGTTGGCTACTCGGGTCAAGATGTATTCATAGCATTTACCGATATTTTGTTGTTGGATCTACAGCCCCTGAGTTTATCGGGTGTGGTGTGATAGGACAAATATAAAGCCCCCAAGTATTGGGTGCTTGAAAACAGAAAAAATTGAAGAAAAAGATAAGGGAACTTAGCTTATATTAATGGCGAGTGCGAGAATACATGGTTTTTGGCTTTGAAGAAGCCTGGGCGAGGGCCCGATAGATTTGATGGCATGGATAAAAAGCCTTATTTACACGACGAAGTCTTTTTGTTCGTATGTGTAGCCTAGCTGTAGGCCTTATTGAGTTATTGAAAATAAATATGAGGGCTAATTACTTAAGCATAGAAGCAACGTAAGTGCTGGACGTTCCATGGGTTTGGCTCCATTTTCCCTGTCTTCTTGTCCTTGATCCAATACGCTCCTCCAGGGATTACTTCCGTCACGATGTAAGGCCCGAGCCATGGAGACTCGAGCTTGAGATGTTTTTCCTGCTTCAGCCGAAGGACCAGATCTCCGACCTCGAAAGACCGGGGACGTAGTCGACGACTATGATAGTTTTGCAGGTTCTGTTGATACGCCGTGGCCCTAGCGAGCGCCACATCTCTTGCTTCATCAAGGGCGTCGACGTCATCCTCGAGTACCTTTGTGGACTCGACTTCTTCACATTCCATCACCCGTGGGGAGTCATGAGTAACTTCGACTGGAAGCACGGCCTCAGCGCCATGGACCAGGAAGAAAGGAGTTTCTTGCATAGTAGTATTTGGTGTTGTTCTGAGGCTCCAGAGGACGGAGGGTAACTCATCGACCCAAGTGCCTTTTGCTCATTTCAGCGGTGTTAGCAACCGCTTTTTGATTCCGCTGCAAACGAGGCCATTGGCTTTCTCGCCCTGGCCGTTGGTTTGCGGGTGCGCAACCGAAGCAAACTTCAGTTGGATTCCAAGCTTCTCGCAGTACTCCTTAAATTCTCCCGAGGTAAAGTTAGATCCGTTGTCGGTGATGATGCTATGGGGTACACCGAAATGAAAGATTACTTGATGAAGTCCATCGCTGCCGTTGCTTCCACCGTTGTGACGCTTCGATCCACTCGGTAAACTTGTCGACTGCACTCGAGCCCCCACTCAGCAAAGGGCCAGGCTAGGGGTATCGGCATCATCTCTGCGGCAGGTGCATGAGGCTTGGAGGTGAACATTTGGCATCCTTCGCAGGTTTTGACTATCTCCTTGGCGTCTTGTACCGTCGTCAGCTAGTAAAAGCCAACCCGAAAAGCTTTGGCCGCGATTGCTCGACTGCTTGCGTGGTGTCCACAGATACCTTCGTGTATGTCCTTGAGGATAACTTGCCCTTATTCTGGTGTGACGCATCGCTGGAGAACACCCAAGATGCTCCTCTTGTATAACCTTCCTTCGATCACCCGAAATGCTTTGGAACGTCGGGTAATCCGACGTGCTTCTACATGATTATCTGGTAGCTCTTTGTTCAAAAGATAAGCTAGATATGGTTGCATCCAAGTAACCTCAATCATCATTACTTCCTTGACTGCACTTTTTGTTGTGTCCTCTACTTCCTCTTTTTCGGGTGCGAGCTCAGCCCCCGAGTCTTTTTTTCTTTCCTTTTCCTGCTTTTGCCTTCTTTGACTTTTCTTCTACCGTAGGTTTTTCCTTGATGGATCGCTCCTTGATCTCCTCCCAGAACACTCCTGGTGGTATGGGCAAACACTAGGACCCGATGTTCGCTAGACCGTTAGCTTCCTCGTTGCTTGCTCTGTTTATGTGTGAAACTTTGCAGCCTTCGAATAATCCTTCGAGGTTGTTGTACATGTCGCGATAAGCTACCATGTTTTCACTAACAGCATCGCACCTGTTCATGGATTGTTGAACCGCGAGATTTGAGTCCCCGAAGATTTTGAGGCAAGTTGCACCGCATGCTTTCGCCATACGCATGCCATGCAGCAAGGCCTCATATTCGGCTTCATTGTTAGATGGATTTGGGAAACTCATCCGAAGGACATATCTCATCTTGTCTCCCTACGGAGATACTAGTACTACACATGCCCCTGCGCCTTCGAGTCTCTTGGACCCATCGAAGTACATTGTCCAGGCACATAGATCTGGGGGTCCTGTGTTCTGGAGCTCCATCCACTCTGCCATAAAATCGGGTAGTACTTGTGACTTGATCGTTTTGCGTTTCTCATATGTGATGTACCGAGGGGAAAGTTCAATTCCCCAAAGGGAGACATGCCCGGTTGCCTCGGGATTATTGAGTATATTGGATAGAGGAGCTTCAATGACCACTACGATCGGATGCTCCGAAAAGTAGTGGCGCAGCTTCTGTGCTGTCATGAAGACTCCGTAGGCGAGCTTTTGTTACTGTGGGTACCTTTGCTTCGATGGGGTCAGGACTTTGCTGAGAAAATACATGGGGCGCTGTACGCCGTGAACTTTTCCTTCTTCGGGTCACTCAACGATGAGGACCTTCCTCACCACCTGCTGCGTAGCAGCGATGTAGAGGTAGAGGGCTTCTTTTTCTTTGGGTGCGACCAGGACTGGTAGCGTGGAGAGCACCCTCTTCAAATCTTCAAAGGCTCGATCTGCTTCATCGGTCCACTCGAATTTATCAAATTTCTTCATTAGGGCGTAAAATTGTAGAGCCTTTTCTCCCAGCCGAGCGATGAAACGGCTTAAGGCAGCAGCCCGCCCGGCTAACTGCTGCACGTTCCTTAGCTTCGTCGGTTTCTTCATCGTTAGGATTGCCTGAATTTTCTCGGGATTGGCCTCGATTCCCCTTGCCGAAACTAAGTATCCGAGGAGTTGCCCTGCAGGGACACCAAAGGAACACTTGTTTGGGTTAAGCTTGATGCGATACTTGTCGAGGTTGTTGAACGTCTCCTGAAGATCGTTGACATAGGCATCCCCAATGGGCCTGCCGAAGATGGTACCCGGGGTTTACTGAAGGCCCACGACTCGATGAATATGAAGATTCGGAAGCCCAAGTTAGTATTAAGGAAAGCTAGAGTTGTATTATGAAAAATATACTTGTAATCTTACGGGATGAGTTAGAAACCTTCCCGGACTCTGTAAACTGTATATTGTGAATCCCTCGGCTCCACCTCCTATATAAGGGGGAGTCGAGGGACAAAGAGAGGATCGATTCATTGTCTCACGCAACCCTAGTTTTCACATCGTCGAGTACTTTTCGGCTGAAACCTTCGAGATCTACTTGCCCTCTACTTCCGCTAAAACCCTAGTCTACAATCCGTAGGCATTGATAAGTTAATCCCTTGTCAATTGGCGCCGTCTGTGGGAATTAGAGGTGTTAAGGATCTGATCTCGATGGCACGTTCAAGATCGTCGACTTCGTCAACTGCAAGCAACGCGATGGACAGAGGTAAACATATCGAAACTGGTCTAATTGATTTTGTTCCTCACCCGCCCTCCCGTTTGGATGCATATGCGTATCTGGAGGAGCCCATGAAGATGACGTTCGGAAAGTTCCACTTCCGCGTCAAGAAAGAAGGAGCGTATCGTCTCGAAATTCCGATCTCGTCGGGATTATCAACGGTCGATCCCGATTTTTTGAGTTCTGCATCGTCAATCGAGTCAGGCGACAAGGAAACTTCGTCGCCACGCTTCATCAGTACTGTGGCAAGCGAAAAACTCGCCAAGATCTTCAGCGACATGTCTTTCGAGTCATCTGCGGACTCCGATATAAGCGATGACCCGAGCAACATAGACAGCTTCAACTTCATCGACAGATCCAATGTTGTGGGGAAGGTCTTCACCACTCTCTATGATGGTGTCACCAAACCTGACAAAGTTCAGAATCCAAAATATCATCAGATCTATGCCATTGGAGAAACAAGTCGCCCACAAGAGGAGACGTCAGAGAACTTCGACGATGCGGGAAATCCGTATGTCGACCCTGCAGACCTCACTCGAGGTTTAGGAACAAAATATGTTGGGCCTGGAGTGCGGCAGATGATACAATTTCCACAGGCAGTATGGGATAGAGTTGCGAGAGCCATTGATGGCACAGAACCAATGATTGTAACGGCGACACCTGAGGAGTTACAAGCATATCAATATAGACTTGCACGTATCAGGCGGGAGCTCGAGAAACAAAAAAGCGAGTTGGATAGGAGGCAGGAAGCGGCTTCCGCGTCAAGCAGGCGAAGGGCGGAGTTGAGTCGACAATCTGGCACTTCGGGAGATAGTCACAGAGCAGCTCGAAATAGGGCAAGATCGCGGATGCAGAATATACCTGAGGCAGATAGGGAGAATCTGGTTCAAAACCTCGACATGTCCTTTATGTCGATAGACACGAGGGGGAACATTATCCCTAAGACACCAGAAGCTGGGTACATGGCGACGCAGGCTTTCATCCTCGCATCCAAGCCACCTCCCGGAGATCCAAGAGAGGCATTGTACAATATGGCCATGGCAGGAGTCGGTGCCATGGGAACGGCGTTTATAAATTCGCCTCCCGAAGGATCAGCAAGGCAAAATAGTCCACGACCTACTGCAGCAGCACCAGTTCCCGAGAGAACAAGTGGGGCAAGAGATACAGCAGCCCAAGCACGAGTAGACAGAGCACGACAAAATAGAAGGGAACATCGGCATTCCCCAGAGATAGATGACGAGGATATGTGTGGGCTACCGTGCTTTACAAGGAGGGTCCGGAAAACTCGGGTTCCTTCAGGGTTTAAGTTACCCGATAATTTCAAAAAATTCGATGGCCTGCAAGATCCCGAGGATTGGCTAGTCGGTTACCTTGAGACGGTGAAGCTGATAGGTGGAACCAGAGCAACAGCCATGCAGAGTATTCAAGTACACCTGAGTGGAGCCGCAAGATCTTGGATAAAGAAGCTTCCTCCAGGTTCCATCGACAGCTGGGACAGTTTTGAGGATGTATTCGTCAAGAATTTCTGATCCACCTGCAAAAAACCCACATCACTAGAAGAGTTGAGATCGTGTCGACAAAAGCATGATGAATCAATGAGAAAGTACATCCAGAGGTGGAACATCATTAAAAACTCGGCAGAGAACATATCTGACGAGAGAGCAATAGATGCGTTCGTAGCAGGAATTCGACGAGGGGATTTTGTCGAAGACTTGGGGAGAACTAACCCAAGGACAGTGTCAGCATTGATGGAGATAGCAAACAGGTGGGCAGATGGAGAAGATGCTGTCCACAATAAGCGACACAGGTCACCGGAGGAGGACCGAAGCCGAAATTTTCAAAATAGGCGACGATTCCCCCGGCAATTCTCGAGTTATGATGCTCCTGACCAAATATCGGATGGTTTTCGGGGAAACACTGGAGGAAACAATAGAGATGAATATCAAAGGAGTAACGAGCAGTGAGGCGACAATAGAGATGACTCTCGGAATAATAGACAAAATAGTGGACCAAGGTTTCAGAGGCCTTTTGTATCTCCCGAGGATATGATGAACGGGCCATGTCAGATGCATTTCTATGTCGACAATAATGGGAAGAGGCAGTCAGGACACCTACAGAAGGACTGTCGAAATTTTCAAGCAATGTTGAGGTTTGCAGGGCAAGCCAATGCTCAAGCAACAAATAGAAACCCCCAGGGGCCCAGGAGTGAGATCCACCTGCCATCTCCTCCCACAATTACGGACGAAAATAGACACCAGCTCAGAATAGCGGCAGCACCACACCCACCTCCATATGTCGACCCCAATTCCAATGGCGTGGTCTCGATGATTCAGAAAGCTAGGCCGTCTAACAGGGCTCAGAAAGTAATCTCGCGACAAGTGTTCATGGCAGAAAAGATGCCTCCACCAACGACTGAGTACCTAAATTGGTCGGGACAGGACATTGGCTTCACAATAGCGGATCACCCGCAGCAAGTTCCTCGACCAGGGCAGTCAACACTTATCTTACCAGCAGTAATCGCAGGATTCGACGTATCTCGAGTATTCATAGATGGAGGCAGCAGTCTAAACCTTATGTACGCAGATACACTAAGGAAGATGAACATATCCCTAGCAAATCTGAAACCAACTGATACACGTTTTCATGGTATCACGCCAGAGAAGCCAAGTTATCCGTTGGGGAAGATCAGTCTCGACGTTCAGTTTGGGACCCGAGAAAACTACAGGATAGAAAAGCTAGAGTTTGAAGTCGTGGATTTCCCGTCGCAATATCACGCCCTGTTGGGACGACCAGCATATGCCAGGTTTATGGCGGTACCACACTACACGTACCTGTTGTGGAGGCTACCTGGACCTAATGGACCAATTACAGTCAAAGGAAGTTTCGCGTTAGCTGATAAATGCGACAAGGATTTTCATCGACTGTCAGAAACCTTCGGGATGCAAGCAGAATATATGGCGTCAAGGCTCACAACCGATTATGATGTGTTACCAGATGTAGGAAGGCCCCTCAGGGAGCCAACCTTTAATACCACGAAAGACTCCAAGGAGGTGCAGATTCACCCGACAGATCCAAAGAAAATGACGTCCATTGCAACAAACATGGACCTCGCATAGGAAAGCGCGCTCGTCGAGTTCCTCCGTGAGCACTGGAAAATCTTCGCATGGTGTCCAGCTGACATGCCAGGAGTACCCAGGGAACTTGCCGAGCACCACCTAAATTTGGATCCAATAGCGAGACCAATTAAACAACCTTTGCGGTGTTTTTCGGAACCAAACCGTAAAGCTATGCTGTCGGAGATTGATCGACTCAGAGAAGCTGGTTTTATCAAAGAACTACATACAGAGGCCACGTGGGTAGCTAACCCAGTGCTGGTCCCGAAGAAAAACACGAAAGTCCTTCGCATGTGTGTCGACTTTACGTGTCTCAATAAACATTGTCCAAAGGATCACTTTCCCCTCCCAAGGATCGATCAAATCATCGACTCCACGGCAGGATGTGAACGTCTTTCCTTCCTGGATGCATATTCTGGTTATAACCAGATTAGATTAAAAGAAGAAGATGAGGTCAAGACAGCGTTCATTACACTTTATGGCGTGTTTTGCTACAAAACAATGCCTTTTGGTCTGAAAAACGCGGGAGCAACATATCAGCGGATGATGCAAAAGTGCTTGGCCACACAGATTGGAAAAAACATACAAGTATACATCGACGATGTCGTTATAACATCAAAAAAGGGGTCAACATTGATCAAGGATTTAAAAGAAACCTTCGACAATCTTGATAAGTTTTGCCTTAAGCTAAACCCGACGAAGTGTTCTTTCGGCGTCCCTGCGGGAGAACTTCTCGGGTTCCTAGTCTCAGCAAGAGGGATTGAAGCCAATTCAGAGAAAATTCAAGCTATCGTAACAATGAGGAAGCCAACAAAGTTAAAAGAAGTACAACAGCTGACTGGGCGAGTTGCAGCTTTAAGCAGATTCGTCGCCAGACTAGGAGAAAAAGCGTTACCGTTCGATGCTCTAATCAAGCAAGGAGAGAAATTCCAATGGAACGAAGAGGCCGACAGAGCTTTCGAGGATCTCAAACGCACAATTTCGACACCACCAATCTTGGTGGCGCCCAAGGAGAAGGAACCCCTCTTGTTATACATTGCAGCCACGCCTCAGGTGGTCAGCACAGTACTTGTAGTTGAAAGAGAGGAAGAAGGAAAACTCCATGGAGTACAGAGGCCAGTATACTTCATCAGTGTAGTTTTATCTCTCTCAAAACAGCGGTATCCGCAGTACCAAAAGCTAGCATACGGAGTGTTTACAACCGCAAGAAAATTGCGGCACTATTTTTCGGCACACCCGATAATAGTGGTCAATGAGGCGCCTTTATCCAATATACTAAACAATCCAGAAGCTACGGGTCGTGTCTCCCTTTGGGGAATAGAGCTTTCCCCTCGGGACATCACGTACGAAAAAAGAAAAACAATAAAGTCGCAAATTCTACCAGACTTCATCACAGAGTGAATGGAGTTACAAAATACGGGACCCCCGGATTTATCGAGAACCTGGACTATGAATTTCGACGGGTCTAAGAGATTAGAGGGAGCTGGAGCAGGCGTGATACTAATATCACCTGAAGGCGACAAATTAAAGTATGTCTTACGAATGACGTTTCCAAACGCATCTAATAATGAGGCAGAGTACGAAGCCCTCATACACGGGATGAAGATGGCGAAGGCCTGTGGTGCAACTCGATTAAAAATCTTTGGCGACTCACAGTTGGTGGCTCAGCAAGTCATGAATCAATGTGATGCAGTCAACGATAGCATGATAGCATACAAGGAAGTTTACAATGAGCTGGAGAAGCTGTTTGATGGGTGCGAGGTAAATCACATCAGCAGGCTAAGCAATGATGAAGCCGATGTTCTGGCAAATATTGGGTCGCAGTGTCTCGCGATTCCACCAGGCGTATTCTGGGAAGAGATAGCCGAGAGATCTACAAAGTCGAAGAAACCAAAGAAGAAGGAGAAGGATGAGAAACCCTCGGGGGCTATAAAAGCGACACTGGAAGAAGAGGAGGAACAGGACCTAGTTATGATGGTACAAATTCCATGGATGCAAGCATACATATCATACATCCTAAGGAAACAAATACCCGACGATCCAGTTGAAGCAAGGCGAGTTATTAGGCGGTCCAAGGCCTTTACTGTGGTCAAAGGGGAGTTATACAAGCGAAATATTTCGGGAGTGTTACAAAGGTGCGTTACACCCGAAGAAGGAAGGATAATTTTGAAGGATGTACACGAAGGAATATGCGGTCATCATGCAAGCAGTCGAGCTATAGCAGCCAAGGTTTTCAGAGCAGGATTTTATTGGTTGACAGCAATAGAGGACGTGAAAGAGATAGTTCGTACTTGCGACGCGTGTCAGAGATTTGCCGCAAAACCTCATTCTCCGGCAGCAGAGTTGATGCCAATACCGCTGTCTTGGCCCTTTGCTCAATGGGGTCTCGATATGGTGGGAAAATTACACAAGGCTTCGCCAGGAGGATACGAGTATATGCTCGTCGCTGTCGACAAATTCACTAAGTGGATAGAAGCAAAGCCGATAAATTCACCAGACGGAGCATCGGCAATCAAGTTCGTGAAAAGTATCGTTTTTCGGTTTGGAGTACCCCATAGCATCGTCACAGACAATGGTAGTAACTTCACATCGAAGGAATTCAATGCATATTGTGCAGAGGTAGGTATCAAACTACACTTTGCATCAGTTGCGCACCCGCAAAACAATGGCCAAGTCGAAAAAGCCAATGGAATTATCTGCAATGGTATCAAGAAGCGTTTGCTAGCGCCATTGCAAAAAGCTCGACATATCTGGCCTGAAGAGTTGCCCAGTGTGTTATGGAGTATTCGAACAACACCAAATACGGCGACACAGGAAACCCCGTTTTTTCTGGTCCATGGAGCTGAAGCAGTACTGCCGATAGAAATAGAGCATGATTCTCCAAGAGTCACAGAATATGACGAAGAGGCCTCAAGAAAAGCATTGGAGGATGATGTCGATGCACTAGATGAAGCTCGAGACGAAGTATTATCACGAGTCACTAAATACCAGCAAGACCTGAAAAACTACCACAGTCGACGTTTGCGCCCGAGATCTTTTCAGGTCGGTGACTTAGTTCTTCGGCTCACTCAAAAAAGTCATGAAAAACTCGAGTCGCCATGGCTTGGCCCTTATATCATCACAGAAGTAATCGAAGGAGGAGCATACAGGATAAAGGACAAGAAGACGGGGGTTGCAGAGCCAAATCCCTGGAACGTGGCGCAACTCAGGCGGTTCTACGCTTAGAGTCGAAATATAGTCCTCCTTTGTAAAAATACAATGTACTGAAACACCCGCGAGCTTTCAGACGCACTCTTTTCCTTTTCAGGGCACCGAGTGGGGCTGGAAAGGTTTTTAATGAGGCGGGCTCGCGGTGCTGCAATATAGAAAAGATATTGGTGATATACATCTTCTTTATCGAAGCGCTCGGAGGCTTGCACCCAGCAGCTACTATATATGAACTACCGACAAAATAGAACTTGAAAAACAATAAATTTCGCTTTGGTGCAACACACCTCGCAAAACAATATAGAGACACAGGAAGAACCAATAAAAAGCTCGGGGGCTCGTTGAAACAAAAATAGTTCGAGATATTTGACAACATATATGTTATTTACAATATACAGGCGTTCTTCGACAGAGAAAAAACAACAAAGAAATTCTTCAATCAGCATTTAATATAGCGTCTATATTGATTCCCTCATTATCTGCATCACCAGTCCTATGTTCAGCATATCTACCCTTCACGAAGAATTCTGCGTCCATCCGAAGCAGTTCGTCCATCATCTTTTCTGCTACAGGGCGCACAATGTCATCAATCTTGTCAACGTTCCTTCTCCGCTTCGCTTGCTTGGCCAGACACTTGGCGACAATTTGAGTCAGATCTAACTTCGGGTAGCAGATTTGTATCATAATCATGGCGAATCTTGCCCCAGCTGCTAGCTGAGCCCGCACAAATTGATGAATACGAGGAGCATCTCGAAATTTCTCCATCAAAGCAGGAAGGGTATCTGGGATTTCGTTGCGAGGAAACATGGTACTGTAGACTAAAGACAAAGTGTTCGTGCAGAAGTCGAGAAAATCGCGGACCTGACTCGCGCGATCTTGAAATCTGACTATTTGGCGAGTTCGCTCAGGAGCGACCCAAAAATTGGCACCGTGCTCACGAGCAAGCCTGACAAGCACATTGGTTCGGGCTTCAACACGCTGATCTTCGGCAGCAGTATCCAAGAAAGAACCTGTTTCACCGGAAACATCAGCAAGGAGTAAAAAATAGTAAGGTTAAACTAACATATGACCAAGTTTTGCGGAGCATACCCATCATATCCAAGCTAGCATCATTCATCAGCTCAAGCATATGATTCTCTCGGCGCGTAGCTTCGGCAGCCTCAGCAACTGCAGTTTCCTTCAACGCTATGGCTTCTTGAGCTTGTTGAACAGCTCGTTTTTCATTCTCAGATGATCTTCGAGACTGTTCCATGATCACGAGAATTTGTTTTTTCGTCGACTGCAGTTGTTGACGGAGTTCGTCCAAGTCCTCATTTTGTGCAGAACTCGAAAAACCTCCAATAAAATCGATAGCGGAGGACCTTTTCGAGCAAGACACAGCAGGCAAAGCAGCCGAGGAAGGCACCGCGGTATAGTTGTCAAAAATTAACTGGAGAGAAATATTTCGATATCAATAACTCGACAACATAGCTTTTCATTAAATAAGGACAGATATTTGCATGGCTATTACAAAGAAAGGTTCCTATTGAACTAATGGGGTAGTTGTCGCCAGAGCTACTGTGGCGACAGCATCAAAAGAAAAGCACAGCGAAAAAAAAGAAAGACAAGGTGTTCTACTTGACCTCCCGCTTCGATGAACTAGGAGCCGGAGTTGGCTTGAATCCAAGGAAAGAAAGGATTTTCTTCGAGTTCGGCTTGGCAGCCTTGATCAAAGATTGCCATCTCTTCGTCTCCATCTTCTGCACATCGCCAACTTTGGCCCAGTCAACATCTTGTTGACTGTCAGCAACCAAGGCGATGGTACCTTCAACGCCAATCTTCAAACCTTCTTGTCGAAGACCGTGCCCAAGATCTTCTTGAGAATTGAAGCACTTGGCCAGAGCAGCAAAAGTTTTGGGTTCTTCTTTCTTCGAGAAGAAGTATGGAAAAAGCCGCGATAGGCCCGAGTCAGCATCAGCAATGCCTTGGCGTGCCTCATCTCCATGAATCTCGAGGAGGGAGAGCGCGTCGAGAAGGCGATCACCTTCAGGATTGTCGAGCTCATAATCTTGATGCGTCCTCCCTGATAACGCAACATACATCTTGTCAAAAAGCACGCCAAGAAAAGCATGGGTACTCGAAGAACAAGAAATGGTTAGAGCACTTACTAACAAAACGTCGACTCTGTGACTCTAAGCGAGAGATAATCTCTTCCTCGCGGGTGGTTTGCTGAGTGATGTTTTCACTCAAAGAGGTTTCCGCGTTGTGAAGTCTTTTTCGAAGATCTTCAACAACGGCGGTATTTGATTCAGCCTTCTTGCGAGCTTTTTCGCTTTGCTCCAATTTAAGAGCAAGAGCATCAGCGCGTTTGTTGGCTTCCGCAAGATTGGCTGGAAAAACAACCGACAGTAACAACTGTTATGACAAAAAATATGATAGAGAGTATTCAACCAAAGAAAGCAGCAAAAATAGTACCTTCAAGTTTGTTCGCATGATCACGGTACCCGACAAATTGGGTACCGAGACGGATGAACTCCTTCATCAAAGGCTGAAGAGAGAGCCAAAGAAAGAAAAATCAATATAGTGCGCGAACGTTCGACAGCGACAAGCGAAAAAGATGCAAAACACAAAAGAGATCCGAAAAATATCGGAACAAAAAAAAGAAAGGGAAACTTACATCATCCAGTGAAGGAGTCGTGGAATCACCAATTAATTGGGAGGGTTCCTTGGCTGGCTCAACCCTAGCTCTCTTCGGTGAAGAGGCACGGGGGCTCACAACTGGAGCAGTGAGCTCGGTGTCTTGATGAGGAGTCGAGGTTTTGTCCCCATCAGATTGGGCCTCAGAAATAACCAAAGTACGAGACGTACTCGTTCGAGCAGTCACGTCAATGGGGGGATTTTCATCCTCATCACCACTACAATAAACGGGCAATAATATAAGAGACAACATAGACAAAACATCGGGAGCAAACAACAAAGAGCACCAGAGAACTTACGAGCTGACAAGGGCATCCTCGTAAGGGTTGAAAGTTGTCCTTTCTTCAGTAGGAACAACTTCTTCGGCAGGAGGTGCGTCGGCTTTGGAGGTGCCAGAATCGACAACTTCATCCCTCTTTCTTTTGTTCCCTCGAGAAACAGCAGAAGGAAGGGAACGAGTCGACTCGCTGGCTTCAGATTCAACTTCTCTTTCGGAGGAAGCCGCAGATTTGTGAGAATCCGCGACTTCACTTTCAGGGCGAGAAGTACCCTGGTTGTCGTCAGTAACAACAGCCTGTTCTTTGACTTCTCCATCTTCAGGAAGAGGAGGAAGAGAAGCTAGAATTGGATGATTCTACAAAGGCAAGAAATGTTGGCAAGAAAGTTATGCAGGGGAAATCAGCAAAAATAACAGTCGACAAATAGTAAAATAATCGGGAAGACAAAAAAGTCAAGAGGACAAAATACTAGTTGGAGAAAATACCTTGGGGAGTGGGTTGGAGACACTATATGGCTCCACACGGCAAGAAGATGGAATAGGATCTTTCTTGCTGAGTGATGAAATTCTTCGGATAAGTTTCTCCAAGTCCTTTACAGAAAGGTCCTTGGAGAGTCTGTTAGCATCTTTTTCGCAGCATACGTCCAAAGGGGATTTTTGCGAGCCTGCAGAGGCTGCACCCTAATCCTAAGGAAGTAAGCTGTGATTTGGATACCCGACAGTTCCTTGCCGCGGGTATTCTGAAGCTCATGAATACGAGACATTAGCGCCTCTGTCGCTATTTTCTCTTCTTCGGTAGCTTCAGCGTCCCAGGAACGGCGGCGAAGAATCTTGGCGCTCCCATCAAAAGGAGCTATGTTGTACTCCACCGAGTTAGCGCTTTCTTCGCACACATAGAGCCATCTTTTGCGCCACCCTTGGACGGAGTCGGGGAATTTGACGTCAAAGTACTCGACGTCAGGGCGAACGCAAATAACAACACCGCCTATGTTGTAGGTGATGTTGTGGGAGCCATTATGGCGGAGGCAGAAGATGCGCTTCCACAGAGCCCAGTTAGGAGGGACTCCGAGGAAGCATTCACAAAGAGTAATGAAAATTGCGACATGGAGGATGGAGTTGGGAGTCAGCTGATGTAGCTGCACCCCATAAACAAAGAGAAGACCACGGAGGAAATCGTGAATGGGGGTAGACAGGCCGCGAATGAGGTGGTCGACGAAACTGACCCGATACTCGATTGGAGGCGAGGGATAGCTTTCTTCGCTGGGGAAGCGCAGCGCGTCCTTCGTCTTCATGAGCCCGAGCTTCTTCATCAAGTTCAGGTCTTGGTGGGAGATTTTGGATCTCTCCCACTCCAGATCTTCCGCCGCCATCTTCGATTCAGGAGTGGTGTGGCGAGTGAGCCGCGCGCGTGGTGGCATTAACAATGGCGAAAGCGCAACGTGCGAGTGTGGCTGAGCTCAGGAAGTGCTGGGCGCAATGGGGATTTTTGCAGAGGAGAAGCAGAGGTGCGGCGCAGGCGAAAGTATAAACGGGGGAAGAAGAAGACCTTATATAGGGAATTGGCGAAGCGACGCACCGTTGGATGGAGTAATTTTGCGGTGGATGTTGCACACGTGGCTAAGGGGTAAAAGAGTATTTTGACTATGAGGGAATGGAACAGGCGCCACAGTGCGTGCGCCAGGAAAAGCGGAGGACGTGGGTCCCCCACTTGCACAACGTGTGAACTTGGTAAGGATTCTGGGCCCGCAAGACAGAGAAAGAGCAGTACTCGCGTTTTTCCGATACAGTGGTCGTGGCTATCGTCAGTAGTGACGTCACTTTGACTAAAGGAAAAATCTCGGCAGTGAGGAGTAATGAAATTGGCGGCAGGAAAAAATTATCGATTATTTCGAGAGCCTTTGATCAAATACAAGTTTTTGCCCAAATGCTCGGGGGCTACTTTAGAAAAAAGAACAAAGCTCAAGTATGACAAAATAGAAATGGCGAGAGCCTATGATCAAACGCAAGCATTTGTTCATAGCCTCGGGGGCTACTCCCATCGGGAGCGCTGGTCGCGCACCCGATAGACATAAAAAGCTCGAGAGAGATTGACAATATAGCGGCATAAGATGTTGAGCCTACAACCAAGCACTAGTCCTTGGCTGTAGCCTCAGGGGCTACTCCCATCGGGAACGCTATTCGCGTGCCCGATGAAATTATAAAAAATATAGAGAGAAAGAAGAAGTGAGCATATTTCGAGTTATACAAATAACTCGAAACATACTCCCTTCGGGAGGGCAATATAAGTCATCCGTTGACTCAATAAAATGTGCTATTCCAACAGCCGAAAAAGCACTCGACAATATATTCTCAGAGCGCCAAAGTCGCGAATAATCTCTGAATGCCGCAAAACTCTGCGAAGGTAAGACCCCAGATCCGTTCTGAGCGGCGTGGCACCGTCTCTGACGTCGGTTTGCTACTTTTTTCCGTATCAACAGATACGAAGAAAAATCCTAACGGACGCGTTAGGTACCCGATAAAACATGACTGGGACTCGACAGAATGGTAAGACCTTAAGCGGCACCTGTCGAAGTTTACACCAGTATCCCGAGATCATGTCCAGGGACGTGATCTTGAAGTAGGTTTTTGCGGATTGCCACTAGAGCAGTTAACTAGCACCTGATCCGTCAGATGAACTAGCCCCAACTACCATTATCCCTGTACAATATATAATTGCGTATCCAAAGATATGTGATAAATTTGACAGTTATTGAATGACTATAAAGTTGAAGATTTTCCCTGATTCTTCGATTCAAGCAAAATCTCGGGGGCTACTGACATAGGCATCCCCAATGGGCCTGCCGAAGATGGTACCCGGGGTTTACTGAAGGCCCACGACTCGATGAATATGAAGATTCGGAAGCCCAAGTTAGTATTAAGGAAAGCTAGAGTTGTATTATGAAAAATATACTTGTAATCTTACAGGATGAGTTAGAAACCTTCCCGGACTCTGTAAACTGTATATTGTGAATCCCTCGGCTCCACCTCCTATATAAGGGGGAGTCGAGGGACAAAGAGAGGATCGATTCATTGTCTCACGCAACCCTAGTTTTCACATCGTCGAGTACTTTTCGGCTGAAACCTTCGAGATCTACTTGCCCTCTACTTCCGCTAAAACCCTAATCTACAATCCGTAGGCATTGATAAGTTAATCCCTTGTCAATCGTCAATGAGCGAAGCCTCCTGTCATTTTGTTATTACAAAGTCGTCGATATAAACTTGAACGTTCTTGCCTATTTTCTCACCCAGGCAATTATGCATCATTCGCTGGTACGTTGCACCCGCGTTTTTCAACCCGAAGGGCATTGTTTGATAACAATGCACGCCATAGGGTGTGATGAACGATGTTCTATCTTGTTCCTCTTCCTTTAACCTGATCTGGTGATAACCAGAGTATGCGTCCAAGAAGGAAAGACGATCGCAGCCAGCCGTCGAGTCAATGATTTGATCGATTCGCGGGAGCGGAAAGTGATCCTTTGGACAGTGTTTGTTGAGGTCGGTGAAGTCGACACACATGCGTAGCTCGTCAGTATTTTTCTTCGGGACCAATACTGGATTGGCAACCCAAGTCGATTCGAATATCTCTCGGATGAACTTGGCATCCTTCAGTCTGTGCAGCTCCTTTGATATGGCCTTGCATTTACGTTCTGAGAACCGACGAAGGGATTGTCTGACTGGCCTTGCTCCGGGATATACATTGAGTGCGTGCTTGGCGAGTTTCCTGGGAATACCTGGCATGTCCGATGGACACCAGGCGAAAATCTCCCAGCGCTCACGGAGGAACTCGATGAGCACACTTTCCTATGCAACATCGAGGTTTGTGGCCACGGATGTCGTTTTCTTCGGGTCCGAGGGGTGGATCTACACGGTCTTCGTGTCCTTGGTCGCGTCAAATGCTTGATCGGGTGCAACACGACGCACATCTAGTGACACGTTAGGATCCACCAAGCTGGCAATTTGAAGAAACTCGGCTTGCATCCCAAAGGACTCCGATAATTTGTGAAAATCTCTGTCGCAGGCACAAGATTTGGTGAAACTTCCTATGATTGTGATGACTCCCTTCGGTCCTGGCAGCTTCATAAGTAGATATGTGTGGTGCGTAATTGCCATGAAGCGCGAGTATGCTGGACGGCCTAGTATTGCATGATACTGTGTTGGCCAATCTACAACTTCGAACTCGAGCTTTTCCCGTCTGAAATTATCGGGTGTTCCAAAGATGACATCGAGCATGATCTTTCCCACGAGAATTTTGGATTTTCCTGGAACTATACAGTGGAAGCCAATCAGTGAGGGTGTAAGGTTCGTCAGCGATATATTCATAGCCCGAAGGTTTTTAGCGTAGATCAGGTTGACAGAGCTTCCATCATCCAGAAAGATCTTGCTGCAATCATACCCATCAATCCTAGTGTCGACGACCAAGGGGGAGTGCCCCGGTCGAGGGACTTTGTATGGATGATCCTCTCTACCGAACCCGATGTATTGGTGAGACCAGTCGAGATACTCGGGTGTGGGCAGAGGTGCCTGAATCGCCATGTTGACCTGTCGAGTGATCAATTTTTGCTCTTGATTGGATGGATGTCCCATCTGAATCATGTTGACTGCCCCTTTGGAGCTGATGTATGCATCGCTCTAACTGGCATTGCCTGCTGGGGGCGCTTGTATCGCTAGCACTGGATTATGAGGGAGAGCTGGCGGTGGAGGGGGTGGATCATGAGCAATTGCCCCAGGCGCCCAGTGAACCCTTGTCTTGCCTTGTTTTGCTGTGCTGCTCCAAAAATTCCTCTCATTCGCTGGAAAGTTCGGCAGTCCTTGAGCATATGGTTCGACTGCCTTCGTCCGTCAGAGTCGAAGTAACCGTGCATGGCGCACGGTCCGTTAAGCATCTGCTCTTCCGTTTGATCATACTGCTACTGGATTCAAGGCCTTGTCCTGAACATCTGCCTGCTGGGACCAGACTCGTCTCGATTGCTGTTTCGATATCCGCCGCTACAATCACCATCCCTTCTATCATCATCCCTTCTATCATCCTTACTTGTGAAGCCAGCTGATACTTGCTTAGGTCTATCATAATCATCGTAGTTTCGATTCGCCTCTTTCGATCGTTTCCTCGCCTTGCCCGTTCTTCCTTGGGTGATCTTGCCCACTTGTTGCTTGCTGCATCTTCACCATTGGCCCATTTATTGGCCAAATCCATGAGTTCACCCATGGTTTTTGGCCTTACTCTACCCAGTTCCTCAACAAAGTCCGTGCAGCGCAACCCGTTGTTAAATGCATCGATTGCCCATTCATCGGAGATGTTTTTGGCTGAGTTTTTTATTATGCTCCATCGTTGGAGGTATGATCTCATCAATTCTCCTGGCTTCTGCGTGGACTTCCGAAGCTTCTCGATTGACGCTGGGCGCTTGAAAGTTGACCGAAACTTTCGGGTGAACTGCTCCTTCAGATCCTCCCAGTGACCGATGGTTCCTTCGGGCAACTTCCGAAGCCACGACCGTGCGGGTCCACTCAGAAAAAGCTGTAAACTTTGCATGGCGGTTGCCTTGTTGCCACCATGCACCTTAATGATCTGTATTTAATCATCCAGCCACGCCTCGGGTTCCTGGAGTCCTTCGTACTTAGCTTTTTCCTTAGGGAGTTTGAATCCCTTTGGGATGGGTGTCCTGCGTACCCGATGGGAGAAGCACGTTGCTCCGCTTAGCTCGTTCTCTTCATCTTCTTCATAAAATTCTTCTTCTTCGCTTCTTTGACTTTCTCTTTCAGCACGCGCCCTATTAATGCGCTGCTGAGTGATGTTGTTTCTGGCGTCCCCGTTGTCCTGAATATTTACTCGAGGCTCTGGCTCTCGAGTGCCAACCCGAGGCTCTAAACCTTACATGTTGACCCGAGGCTGGCGTGGAGATCTGGATCGTCTAGGTGCCTCTTCCTGCCGAGGACTTGCGTGACGGCGTGGTGGTGCCACTTCCTGTCGTGGAGTGCCTTCGAGGTGCTGCCCGACGATGTTTAAACTTGGGAGAGCAGTGCGGTGTGTGGCTACGCGCGGATCATCTTTTGGTGGTTGAGTTGTCATCAGGTAAGTCTGGCATGCCACCATTGCTGCTTGCGGCATTTTTGGTTGTATATTCCCTCTTGAGTCTGTGGACATGAACGATAACTCGAGCTGTTGAGTCATCTCTTGCCTTTCACCCTTTGGTATGTTATGCAACCGAGAGCTTGTCCTTCGGTTGCAGTTTCCTGCTCCTACGCTAGAGTTCCCGATGGAACTTAACGCCGCTCGCCTGCGAATGGATTCGTTGGCTCTTTCCTTACGCTCATCGAGTTCTTGCCTCATCCTCCTAATTTCTTTCTTTTCCAGATAGAGCAGGTACCTGTACGCCAGGAGTTCGTCTCGGGTGGCGTTTTCTCCCAAGAAACATCTGCCGGCGATAGCGTCCCTTGCCTTGTTCCAGGTTTCTTGTGAAAGCTCCACTAGAGGCCTTGCGCGTCTCTACGAACCTTCGGCATGTGGGATCTCTGCGCCGCCTCCGTTGGCTCCATTGTTGCCGGTGTTACCATTGTTTCCACCACCAGCATTGGCTCCCCCGTTACCTCCAGGGTTTGGCGGTGTTTGATGCTGCCCACTTTGCGTTGAGTTCCGTCCGTCCCTATCGATGCAATTGGGATCGAACCTTGGATTTTCGTGCGCATCTCGTTCATCCTCTTCATCGGTTGCATCTTCGAGTTGCCCATCGACTGGTCCTATGTTAACCATGCACACCTGATGGTGTACTGGGAAAATCTAATCAGTATAAAAATCAAAGCATGAATCGACTTTCCTGATTCCGGAGTCCGTGCTGTTGTCGACGTCGGTCTCGTTGTTGGTGATGTCCCTCTAGTTTGAGATCCGTAGGATCCGACCCGAAGATGAGCTTTTGCCGGAGCCGAAGGAGACGCCATCGAGCAGATCGGCGAGGTCCCCCAAGCTTGCAGCAGAGCCAATGTTGCTCCACGTTAGCGGAGCTGAGAATTCCTTGCTTGCAGAATCGGCGGATGATGTTGATGTAGTAGTTGTCGTTGTCGATGCTTTCACCGTTGGATCCGAATAGATCGGATCGTCCTGATGAAGTGTTCCTTGCATTTCAACGTGGAAGTCGAAGCTTCCGATCGCTAGATCCATCCCCCGGCCAAAGTTGCCGGAGGCCGGAAGATGGGCGGGTGAGTGTGGACGAAAATTTACGGAGCCGAAACGCACCTGATCACCCAATCTCGTCGAGTTATTGCTTGATGAAGAAGTCGCCGAACTCATACCTCCAGCGCCCAAGCTTCCCACAGATGGCGCCAATTGATAAAGTGTAGCTTTATCAATGCCCATGGTTGATGGACTTAGGGTTTCGAGAAGGAGAACGCTGGTAAGTACGCACTACCAGGGAAAAGCCTATAGGTGGAGGCAAGTGGTGCCGGCGCACCACCATAGGCATGCGCCGGTGGAACTTGTTGCCGGCGCACCAGAAAACCGCCGCGCCGGCGATGCCTTCCCACTGCCGGCGCACCAGCTGACACGACGCGCCGGCGCTATTTCCTGGCAACACCTCCCCCCAACTCGGCCAGGCCCACGAAGCATTGCCGGCGCACCAGCCCAGGAGCGCGCCGGCGGTAATTTTCTATTACCGGCGCGCTCTTGGGCTGGTGCGCCGGCAATGCTTCATGGGCCTGGTCTGGAGCAGATATAGCCGGATGGGCTATACACTGCCGGCGCACCCAGGTCCTGGTGCGCCGGCAGTAACCTGGGACTTATTACAGCCACTCACAAGCCACTACACTCACTCCTCATCCACACAACCCGACCCTTCTCCCAACCCACCTAATTTTTGCCCATTTCTACCCCAACTTTAGCCAATTTGACCAAACAAAATCATATTTTTTGAGCAAATCTTCCCTTCCTACATGCATCTCCCACATCCCTATGTAGATCTAGATCTATCTATCACGCATTGACCGCTCAATCTAGATACTTGTGACGACTATGTACCGAGACTTCTAACTTTGTGAAACTTCGTCGTTCGGTGTTGCATATGCACATGTGTTGTATGAATCAACACATTCCGGAACGAGACTTGCGTAATTGTGTATTGATACCGAAATGAAACTTGGCTCTCTATGTGCTTCTCATATTGCATGTAATGTTGTCTAAATATGAACTGCGTTGTAAATATATACTGCTGTCAAATATGTATTGTAATATGCTAGAAAAAAAGCTGTAAAATGAATTTTCGAATATAATTACCGGCGCACCTAAATGCCCTACTACCGGCGCACGTGGCATGCGCCAGTGCTGGAAGACCTACTGCCGGCGCAGCTGCACGTGCGCCGGTGGAATTTTGCTTTGCCGGCGAAGCTTGGGTGATGCGCCGGCAGTAGCTGACATATCGCCGGCGCACTACCTGGTGCGCCGGCAGTGGCCATTTATCACCGGCGCGTTCGCACCGGCGGGCTCGTGGTGCGCCGGCAATGGGCCTTTTAGGTTCGCCGGCGGTAGGCCTTTTCCTAGTAGTGACGGGACCGATCAGCCAAACTAGTTAGCCGATGAAAAATAGAGTCGAGATCGTTGCATTGAATATGAATTACAGGGGTGTTGTATGCTAGGGTTTCGTCTGTCCCCCCCTCGGTGGCTCCTCCCAGCCTTATATAATGGGCTAGGTCTAAGAGTCCACCTTCGGATCGGTTACAATGTATGTCAGTTCACCCGATATGGGCCCAACTTATTCCTTACATAGCTTTAATGGGCCTTCGGCTTCTTGCAATGTTTCCTTATAGGATCCGTTGATACCTTCCTTAGTATTCTTCCAGGGGTAGTCATGTCGAGTAATCCTTATGGTATACCCATGTTAGCATCCAATTAGCTTGCAAGCATGTGACTAGGTCACAAGGGATGTTGTATCATAGAATGAGTAAAGAGTACTTATCAGGAACGAGATTGAACTAGGTATAGAGATACCGATGATCGAATCTCGGATAAGTAAAGTATCGCGCGACAAAGGGAATTGGTAACGAATGCTTATGGTTCTTTCGATCATGAGGTCATCATTGAATGTGTAGGAGCCATTATGGATCTGCAGGTCCCGCTGTTGGTTATTGATCAGAGAAGTGTCTCGATCATGTCTGCATCGTTCGCGAATTGTAGGGTGACACACTTAAGGTTCAATGTTGTTTAAGTAGATATGGAATATGAGATCGAGACCGAATGTTGTTCGGAGTCTCGGATTGGATCCGGGACATCAAGAGTACGTTCGAAATAGTCTGGAGAATAAGAATCATATAAGGGAAGTTACTTTTCGGGGTTCGGGAAAAGTTTCGGTGTCTGATCGAATGTTTCTAGAAGGTTTCGGAGGGCCACCGGTGGCCCATGACCCAGGGGAGGCTACATGGGCTGAGGGGGTGCAGCCTGGCCTCTTGGGACAGGCGCACCAAGCCCTTAAAGGCCCAGCCGGCTAGCCCCTAAAGGGATAGGATCAAATCTAGAGAGAAAAGATCGAATCCCACGATTTAGGGAGCAAATTTGGAAGGGGAAACAAACTTGGAAGGGGAAGATTTCTCTCTCCCTTTTCCTTCATGCGCCGGCCCTAGGGGTGGGGCCAAAAGGGGGCAGCCTTGGCCGCACCCTCCCTCTATAAATAGGGGTGAGGGGACAGGAAGTCCACGCCACACCCAAACCCTAGCCGCCACCCTCTCTTCCTCCTTCTTCCTGCACAGGCTTGGCGAAGCCTTGCAGGTTTTCTCCTCCACCACCACCACCACGCCATCGTGCTGCTGAGATTCCACGGAAGATCTAATACATCCGCTGCCCACTGGAATAGGGAGAGGATGTCTTCATCGACACCGTACGTGTGAACGAGTACGGAGGTGCCGCCCGCTTGCAGCGCCGGAAGGATCGTCATCGCGATCTTGAGATCGCCAAGTGTACGACTGCATCATCCACGAGATCCGATCTCGTTACCACTTTGGATATTCAAGGGTAATGTTCTCATCTATCTCGTTGCACCAATCTAGTAGATTAGATCTTGGCTCTTTCCTAGATTGGATCTTGGTTTTATTCGTTCTTGCGGTAGAAACTTTTTTGTTTTCTATGCTACGAATCCCTACAGTGGTATCAGAGCCGTGTCTATGCATAGATTGGTTGCACGAGTAGAACACAATGGTTTTGTGAGCGTTGATGCTTTTATTGTCACGTCGCTCTCGTGTACTTTCCATCTTGCGGGATGGTGGGATGAATCGGCCCGGGCTAACTTTACATGTCCACGCACATGAGACTTGCTCCACGCTTGACGTGCAACTTGTATTGCACAAGTGGCTTTGCGGGTGTCTGTCTCTCACACCATAGTTAAGATTCAATTTACAATTAGTGGCTTGATAATATTTGTATCAATGTTGTGGTTCTTGTTTGTAGGTAAGAACGGTTCTTATTCGAAAGTCCCAAGCCACGTAAAACATGCAAAGAAAATTAGAGGCAACTAACTTGTTTTTGCACGGGCATGTGATGTGATATGGCCATTATGAGATTGTGATTATATTTGATGTATGAGATGATCCTTATTGTAATATTGCAACCGGCAGGAGCCTAATGGTTTTCTTTATATTTTATGACCTGCGTGTCAATTCATCATGTAATAGATTTATTTTAAGTAGTTGTAATAGTTGCTATAAGTGATGGACAACCATGAAGCAGCGCCATGGACCTTGACGCCTCGCTAGTGATGATGGAGATCATGCCCGTGCTTTGGAGATGGAGATCAAAGGCACAAGATGAAAGGCCATATCATATCACATTATAAATTGCATGTGATGTTAATCCTCTTATGTATCTGATATTGCTTAGATCGCGACAATAGCATTATAAGATGATCCCTCTCACTTAATGTCAAGATAATAAAGTGTTCGTCCTTAGTATGCACCGCTGCAAAGACTCGTCGTTTTGAAGCATCACGTGATGATCGGGTGTGATAGATTCTACGTGTGCATACAACGGGTGCAAGCCAGATTTGCGCATGCGGAATATTAAGGTTTAACTTGACGAGCCTAGCATGTACAGACATAGCCTCGGAACATGGAAAACCGAAAGGTCAAGCATGAGTCATATAGATGATATGATGAACACCTCGTTGTTCACCTTTGAAGCTACATCTTCTCTCGTGAAGATCGGACTTGGTGTAGCGGATTTGGTTCGTGTAATCACTAAGGCAATGTGAGCGATGTTGTTTTGAGTGGGAGTTCACATAGTAATTCTGAATTAATTTGAACTCAATCTATCATGAACATAGTATTGTTTGTATTTGCATGAATCGTTGTAGAAATGGCATCCACCATGATGTAGAAATCATTTGTAACAAGAAAATGAAGAATTTGTAACAAGAAAATGAAGAATCTATGATTAGGATCATAGAGGAGAATATTTGAGTTACAAGCTTAGCAGACATCTAAGTATTGTGAAATTGGTTCCACAACTTATGCCTCACGAAACACCATAGGACTATGGAGTGTTCAAGAGACATGATTTAACATGTATAGACATGGTGAGATCAATGATTTAAATTAAATAAACTACCATTATAATTTTGGAGAACTATGCTTTAGAGACTACCGCTTTACACTAAATAGAGCACCATCTTGATCCATTTGAAATGACGTCTATATGAGTTATGGCATAGGGTGAAACCCAAATCGTATTTTCTTGGTATGCAATGCATAAAGTAAACAAGTTTACAACCAAAATTGGATAATTGCTTTTGTTGATTATCCTATAGACTTAACTGGGTATTCTATCCACTATAAAGCCAACAGAAAATTTGTTTGTCGCAAGAGTGGCTTGTTTTTCGAGAAAGAGTTTTTTTCTCGCAAAAGTTTGAGTGGGAGGACAATAGAATTCGATGAGGTTATCGGGAAGCCGTTCTGGAGATGACCACGACCCTCATATCTCTTGTGTCTTCAAAGTATTGTAGCCCCTGAGATCGAAGTATCTATTGGACCTTGTAGGTTTGGTTAAATACATAATCAAATGAAATATTTGAGGATAAAGAATTGTTGTTGAACAATAATGAACCAACCACAAACAAAGAAGCAATGATGGGCCCTAACTCCATTGAATGGCTTGAAGCCATGAAATCCAAGATAGTATCCAAATACGAAATCAAGTTTCTTGAACTTGATAGGCCGAAATGATAAAACCTTTTGGACATAGGTGAACCTATAAGTAAACAGACTTGAATCTACTTGTCAAAAAAAATTGTTTACGACAAATGTTCAAGGAGTTGACTATGATAAGATTGAGATCTGCCATAGCGATGCTCAAAGTCTATATGGATTATTCTATCAATCACTCCATATTTCAAGATATGACAGTTGGATAGCAAAACTACAAGAGTGTAAATCGAGGGTGTATGCAAGATACAACCACGAGTTTTGTCAAATCCAATAATGCTAGATTGGTATGCAAACTTCGATAGAAGAAGTAAGCATCACGGAGTTGGAATCTTAACTGGATGAAATGGTCAAAGAGTTTTAATTTCATTGGGAACAGAAGAGATACTTGCATTTGCAAGAAATTAAGTAGCAGTGCTGATGGCAACAACTCCGTGTGTACTAACTCGTTGAGACTCCAAGTGCAGAGTGTTGTAGCAAGCGTCTTTTCCCCACAAGGATGACTCGAGGGTTTATATCGAACTCTCGAGGAATTGGCTTAGATTTATTTTCTTTTTCTCCTCTTCTAGCAATCCTGCAAAATAAAGTTTTGCCTTGTGTTTCCAACTCCACCGTGTGGTTGTCAAGCACAAGGTTTGGTATTAGTAATAGGAAATACAAGGATAAAAGTAAAGTAAAGTAAAGTAAACAACCTAAGTAAACTAGATAAAAGCAAATAAAGGCTAGTGGTATTTGGGTTTTGTGTGTATGTATGTAAAGAAAGTATTTTTTTGTATTTTCGGATTAATAAATTGCAGCAAATGTAAAGCATAATAAAAGTGTTGGAAAGGTGTTTCTTATGATAAAAATTGGACCGGGGTTCATGGGTTGACTTGTCTACTCTCTTTTTAAGTTGTAGTGGACACAAACAATTCATCAATTGGATAATATTGGTTGAACTTCTAAATGTGTTTGATAAGCATTCATATGGGCATCACGTCCTAACATAGAGATGATGCAACATATCTCTCTCATACTCCTCAAGAAAGGGAAAACTCCAAGCAATCTTGAATTAAGAATTAACATAGTATAGCCTTAAATATTTTGAGATGATGTTTGAATATCAAATATGCTACATTGAACAAACAAGATTATCATAGTGTCAGACGATAAATATAGCACATGCATTCACTTTATCCATAGTGTGGTAGCAAAAGAAAAGGTAAAAACCATAATAGATCATGAAATTGTTGTCACTATTCAATCACTATAACCATGATACTCCATCTAATATACACTTCTCCCCACACATGCTCTTGCATACAAGTTGGATCAGAACAAGTACTTAAGAACGGGGTACATGATATGCATCTATCAATACATCTTACACATAATAAGTTCCAATCTCATATATCAATATCATAGAATAAAGATCCACCACATAGGAATTACATATATGACCATAATCATGTTGGGCAGCTCATATGGTACTACATCTATGAAGAACAAGAGATAAATAGATCAAGATACTGCCACAAACCCATAGTCCAGAGGTGGAATACTCTCCCTTCATCATGGTGATGGTGGTGAAGACGTTGGAGAAGGTGGAGATCCCTCCGGCGGTGGCTCCGGCGGAGTTTCCCCCTCCAATCTTCGTTGGTTCTGGCTCTGTTTTGATGTTTTGGTGTTTCTACGGCGCTCTCCTCGAGGAAGCCCCAGGGGGTCCTAAATATAGGGGTTTTTAGGTCAAACGAAGTCGGTGGGCGAAAGAATCAGGCGAATCGGATGGCCGAGTGGCAAAAGAGCATGGGTGGCGCGCCATCCCTGCCTGGGCGCACCACCATGGCTCTTTTGGGCCTCCAGACCCTTCTCGTGAGGTCCAAGCGCTCCAGATGCTTCTCTTGATGAAATATTGACATTCCCGAAGTGCTAGATCAATTTGACTTCATTTAGGTCCCTAAAAGTAAAAAATACACAAAACAGGGTTTTCCTGTCCTGCAGAGTTATAACCAAAATAAAGGGGCTCATTGGTAAATCCCCAAAAATCAATATAAAACATCGATATAACATCATATATGTTGCAAATATGTGGGAATATGTGTCAACAAACTACAAAGTTCATGTATGCATTTTACATGCATCAACATCCCCAAGCTTAACCTATGCTAGTCCTCGAGTATAAAGGTGACAAAACTAACATGAACTTTGAAGTTTGTTGCATTGCTTCTTTGTCATTGTCATACAAAGTTTCACAAGGTTCAATCTTTGAAGGATAACAATGAGCAAGTGAGCTATAAAGTGATATCTCTTACATTCTACAAAACATGCTCAATAATAAGTGGTATTGTATGCAAATAAATGAGAAGTATTATAAACCATAAATCATACTTAGATGAACCTATAAATTTTTTGGAAGACTCTTTTTGTTTCTTTTCTTTGGATACTTTGACTCTTAAAATAATAGAAAGTAAGTAGGGAATACATGTGCTAGTCCTCCAACAAAATAAAAGATAATTGAGAGCATAAAATAAAGTTTTGAGATATGTAGTTTATGTCAATGGTAATCATAAGGATTGGGTTCCCAAGCATCTTTTGTTTCAGAGATTTCTATGGTTCATGTGTTTCACCTCTTATGAGTAGGATGTCTCACGCCGTCCAGTACGGACAACCACACCTCGTGCTACTCAACTTTAGATTACCATAGACCTTCTCAATATGCATATTATTTTAACCAAGTATCGCAAAGGGGTACCTCCATGCCTCCTGTATAAAGAACCCAAGGAGATTGGATAACCTCAACTTATGGGGGCCCTATATACCTGGAAGATAGGACAACAGACAAATGAGCATCCTCTTGTACTACAAGCCTCTCTCTTTTTTCTTTTCTTTTTCCTCTTTTTTTTCCCTCTTTTTCGTTTTCCTCCCTCTCTCTTTTTTCTCTCTTCCTATTGAGGATGCCCATGCTGAAACTTTCACCATGATTATGCATGTATTCTGTTAGCGGCCCAGTGCTCTTCTCTAACACATATGCATACTCCAGTCTTTTTGCATGATAACCCCCTTTATTTCACCCGAGGTGGCCATCCAATAACCAAAAGTTTGAACATGATAACAACTCAAAATAAGTGCAATGTTGAAAGTGTTCCCCATGTCAGCATGTTCTAACTTAACAACCTACTCATAATTTGTCAAACCCATAACTTTCCATAGTGGTGTCACCCCACACCTTACTTTCTCATGAGCTTTTAAACTACACAAAAGAGATGTTTTTGAAGTATTTTGAGGCATAGCACAGATATTATACTTGGAATAGCAAGTGCTACATAGGTAGATATGGTGGGTGTTTGGTTTGAGGTGTTTGGATACAAGTCTTAGCCTGTGTGAGAATTTTTGGCTAGCAAAAAGATCTAGAAGCATGCAATAGTGTACATAGTGCTATTCATTTATCATCAAACAATGCTCCTTAATATTAAACATCTATGTATACTAGTAAAAAAGTAGCACTAAATAAGGCACTAGAAAATTATCATTCAACAAGGCATTTGAAACTAGCAATACTAAGCATAACTTTGAATTTCAGATTTTTGCTTTCATTCCATTTTTCTTTTCATAACATACAACTTATTTTAATTAAGGTATTCAATTATGGGATAGTTTATGTCAGTAGCTCTTTCATAATCATGCAAGATATCTATCATGGTGGTCTCATTTATTTCAAAGCAAATCTAGACATAATACTAACAAAGACGCTCCAAGTTTTTGCGATCATTCTATGTTGCTCAAAAAACAAATTTTAGAGGTTTGCAAACCGAGAGTTTTTAAAAGGTCTAGTGGGGTGCCTTGGGAATCTCCAAGCTTATAGTCTTCACGATTCTTGGATAGCTCTTGGTGTGGTGTTCCTCTATTCCCTGTCAAAAAAAATTTAACGCAAAACTTTCTCCCATTTCTTTTCTATAGGGTGACATTAGTGGTGCAAAAATATTATGATGGCTGCCATAAATATCAAAGACATAAAATTTCGTTTGTAGACCAGACATCACATAATGTCCTAAACGTTCCTAGCAAATTAAAAGATTCAAGAAAAATCATTTTGAAACCCAAAATAATGGTTCAAACACGAGGCGGCAGAATCTGTCAACATTTTTAACAGCAGCGAAACGGAACTTTTTCGACCACTTAAACATGTCAGGAATTTTTGCCAATTTTTGTGCATATAGAGGATGAAAAGTTGCAGCTTCAGTGATTTTAGGAGTTTCCAAAACAAATAGAAAAATCATGCACTAAAAAGTAGCGTGCAGAAATCAACAACTCCCCATATGTTTAACAACTTTTAAACATCCAAATGGGTAAAACTTGGTGCTTTATTTGAAAAACCAGAGAGAAAATCAAAAAGAAACTTTCTTGCAATAGAAAGAATGCAAAAGAAAAGCCAAAAATAAAAATACTCGGATTGCCTCCCGTAAAGCGCTTTCTTTATAGCCATATAGCTAGGTTTTCAAGTGGTATGGAGATTATGTGGTAACTTGTATCTTGGTGCTACCTCCTTCTTCCTTGGAAAGTTTTCCATAAACTTCTTATGTGGGAATTGAAATTCCACATTCCCTTCCTTTGATTCAATGATTGCACCTGCAATTCTCAAAAAAGGTCTTCCACGAATTATAGGACTAGAGGTATTGCTCCCCATGTCCATGATAATAAAATCAACAAGCACAAAAGTCATATGTAATTCAACCATAATATTATTTACTCTTCCTAAAGCATGTTTGGTTGAATCATCAGCAAGTAAAAGATCTATTGAACATTTTTCCCATCCGGGCGGGGCGGGGCGGGCCGTGGCATGGCGGTGGCCGGGCGGCGGGAGAGGAGGCGCAGCGTGGCAGAGGAATTAGGGATTGCACTGGGCTCTCTGTTTTCCCGAGCGGGCGAGCGATTTTTTTCTTTTTCTTTCCTGACCGAGCGGGGCGTGTGATACCTGAACTGCCTGATACGTCGACCTGGGGTATCGACCTCGCGTTTTGGTGAGCCGGGTCGACCGACCAGGCTCGACCCCCTGGTGGTGCCGCCATTGAGACCCTGCATCGCGCCGTCGTCGTCCTCCTGCTGATGCCGCCCTCGGAGGACGGTCTCCTTTATGTAGGTTTTGAACGCGAATTTGGTGCCTCCTGATCAGGAATACATATACATGGTCCATGTATCCACTAGAAATTTTGGTAGAAAACTCATAATATTTTGGTTTATAGAAAAGAAAACAAATTTCTGATAGTATATAGGAGTTATATGCGAGTATTTTTGTTAGAATTTTTTTTTTGTATTTCCTAAATATAACGTATTTTTTTAACAAATTTCTGATACTAAATAGGAGTTATATACGAGGTTTTCATTGTTTGCCAATCCAGAAAGTCAATGAAACTTGGTGCAACTGTGTAGCATGAATTGAAAACCATCAGACCAACGGGTGAAACATGCGTAGATACCATACACGGTAGAACCACCGCATTCCTTTCTTGGTAAATACATGAATATTCTTGTACATAAAAATTTATTTTGAAACATATTCAACATGAACATCTTTTCTACTCCCTGTGCCCCGTAAAGTCATCTTAGATTTGTCAAAATTTAGATGTACCTAGACACTATCTAATATGTAGATACATCCAAATTTAGTTAAATCAGACAAGTTTCATGAGACAAAAGGAGTATAACATATGCCTTTTTTCTAGAATCGCCATAATTATTCAAACTTGATGACCATTACATGTACATGCTTTGAATCATAGACCCAAACACCATTAAATTAACTTTATATCTAAGAAATACAATAAAAAACTGGAAAATCTAACTTATCTATGATATTATTCTTTTTTTTCGGTCAAAAGAGATTTCATTCATGCATGAGCTGGATACAATCGATCAACACATAGGGACTGATCTGATTAGGAACAGAGTTAAACCAGATGCCAACAGTTCCCTAAACTCTACAACTTTTAGCTAACTCATGCGCTACGGAATTACAATCTCTTTTCACTTGAGACAAAGTAAAATGGAACGTTGATTCTCTAATTCATGTAATCTCCCTGTAAACTGCATAGAGAATAGACAGGTTTTGAAATGGGCCATTAACTGCCGCTTAAACAGCAGCACGGTCCGTCTCCACCACCTCTGGGCTGAAGCCATGTTGCACACAGAGACGTAGCCCATGTAGAAGAGCCAGAGCTTCTGCTTCCTCCCCGTCAGCACACTTTTTCAGTTTCTGCGACATAGAGCGTAAGACAGTGCCAAGGTGATTTGTAATCACCACTCCCATGAAGCCTTCATTCGACTCCTTTATGAATGATGCATCGACATTCATCTTTTGTCTCCCGACTCCCGGCGGCGACCAAGAAGGGACCTGGCCATCATTCAGGTGTTCATGAACCTGCAAAGCAGAAGAAGCTTGCGCACCTTTTCCTTTACTAGACTCTCCCGTACCAACACAATTTAGAGTGTCCATATAATTTTGCTGGAAAATAGCCGAAGCTTCTATAGTACACTTACCATCTTCATGTATGATATTGTTTCGAAGGTGCCATGCTCTCCAGAGAACCATCAGGATCAAAGGATGGGATTCATTGGCAGCATTGGATAGCAAAATCAAAAGCCAGTCTGGCCTTGTATACCTGAACTCATTTTCCTCAGGTAAACTCCAGACATTCCTCATTTTCTGTCTTAGAGAGCGAGCTTTAGGGCAGACCACTGAAGCATGATAGATGCTTTATTCTTCCCTTCCGCAAATATTGCAAATGTTGTCGACCTCTAAAGTTTTTGTGACGCCCCAAATCCGGTACCATGAGGATCCCAGCGAATCCACCGAAATCCGCACGATATCGATTCTGAGACGCCCTCCGACACGACGTGCGCGACGGATCACACACGTGATGCCGGAGGAATTAACACGAGAGGTAACATTACAACAGGATTACAATAGAGCCCACAAGAAACAGATATATTACAACAACGACTCCAACGAGTCAAGATACAAATATACAACATAAGATCCAAATCATATAAAAGATCAAATATATCCGAGTACGGACAAGATACAAATTGGACTAAGAGTCCTGAAGATAACCAGTGGCGTCCATAACCCTGCCTAGACCAAGCCGGAAGGGTAACCTTGCTAGCGTCGTTCTTCTTTGTACCGATATTCTTACCTGCCTGGTTATGTCCCAAAGCAGCAATAAGTACGGGTTCGTACTTAACAAGACTTCAAGACGTATAAGCATTCGTCAACCAGTCGTCCTTTGTACTTGAGGCACGCAGGGGACTTAGAGGACGCAAGAGGAACGTCATAGGCAAATATGGTGGGGTTAAGCGGCAGCGCGCAAGCACTAAAAACCTATAGAGACACTCTACAACATTCGTCTACCAGAGAAGGGGAGAGAGCGCATAAACTAACAGTTCTATACTCTGCAAACATAACCCAGCCGATGCGATCCCCCTTCGCAAACAAGTACTGGCAACGGCACTCACACGGTTGACAAGTTTTAACCAGTTATTATTTAAGTTGTTCTATCTTACTATGCAAGTTATTAGTATTGAAACAACAGGTGTAAGTTGTCTATGATCGAGTCATACAGCTTCAAGTCGTCCATAACCGCGGACACGACTTTTCGAAAAGATTTAACCCTGCAGGGGTGCCCAAATGTGCCCACACGCACGATCAACCCACTTGCGATAGGTGGATATCACGACTCGCACTCTCCTTCACTACAACAATGTCCAGGAAGCCACCTAACCAAGTTGAACCCGTATCGAAGTCCGGCCGAATCTCCGAAGCGGACCTAGCTATGTGTGTCAACGTGCTAGGTGGTTTAGCACACACTGGGGCGATAAACCACTTCGCAGAGGCTCCACGACCTATACGTGCATACCAGAGACAAGGGATACAAGGCACCCAAGGGCTTCCCAAAGTAAATAAGTAATAGGCTGGCATGCACGCAACATCAAATGGTAAAACATTACGAAACTAGTTGTGGCCACTGGACAAAGCAGAAGATTCCGGTAGTGGTCGAGGGGAGACCCAATAAACATACCCACGTGTGGTTAGAGCGCTCAGTCTCGAAACAGATAACAAGAACTCGGGGTCCTAGATTTTAAAGAAACACAAGTGAGCCGTCATAAAACGAGCAGCTGACCCACCGATGCCTCCGCTAACAACTATTAACAAGTAACCATGATACCCTCAACAGATATATCCATAAACCATGTATCATGATCCTCAAACTGATAACCCGATAAGATAACGATAACGGTAACGAGATATAAATAGCACTAGCATGCACTACGACTCGCAAGGCAGACCAGATAACCAAACAATAGCTATAGGAGGTTGGTGGAGGCAATATGGGCTGCTTGAGGTAACATGTGGATAGGACACGTGACAAGAACGCAACTCAAGGCTAGCGTAAGGGAGAAGGCAAAATAAAATAGGTGAGCGACTCCTGTAGAGACAGGAGTTTAGGAAATGCTTGCCTGTTAAAGCTTGCCAAGGAACATCCGAAGATCTTGTCGTATCTCACAACATCACTTCGCGATCCTATCCGGGAAGAAGCAAATGCTGCAACAAACAACGGATGCAAGTCTTACTACTACGACAAAAGAATCAGCATGCTCATGATGATATGCATGACATGGCAGCGATGGTGCAATGCAACTTATCCAATTAAGCGAAGTCGAAACCCCACACAAACAAATTAGGTTAGAGTTGCATTTCCTACCGACAAAGTTAAATGTTGTTTAACATAGCATAGCATGGCAGGGGTGAGCTACTTCAAGTTTAATTCGGAGCGGGGAAACCCTAGGCAGTATTCCGAAATACTCCGCATATATGTGAGGTGATAATGCAAATCTATCATGGTGCGACATGATGCGAGATGCAAACATGTATATGAATGGCATATTCATGTTCCTTGCATTTTTCTGAACAATCTTCATATAGAAAACATTTTATTTAGAGCCACGGAATGAAAGATATGATTTATGCAAGAATATGATATTTTCTGGAATTTCAGCAAAACAGAGATAAGGTTGGGAGTTTTCTCACCCAGGCAGAACTAGCCTGAGCGGCTGACGGCGGGACCGGGAGGTGCTGATTGGATGCGCTGATGTGGCCAAGCTGGTATGGGTCTTCTCACCAAAGGCAGGGCTAGCCCAGGTCAATGACAGATGGGTCCGTCTGTACACATGGCAAAAGACCAAGAAGGTTGATTATTATATTGGGCTGCCAAAGGATTTGAGCACAAGATCTGATCGATAGAATACATGGAAGAGCCAGCTAGCTTGCCTTCAGTTGACGGTTGTCCTGGGAGTATAGAACCAAATGAACCAAGGCAGCGACTTCACTGCCGGTACACGCGGTAGCTGACGATGGAAGGAGCGCCGAGATCATCCGGGGACGGCAGGCTGGAGTCAGTTTGGGCGCGCAGAAGACGATGCCGAGGCGAGTTTGGCGCGCATGGTTTTGAACGATGAGGACGGAGACGATTTGACGAAGCCGGTTTCAGCTGGACAAGTTGCGTCCGCCCGGGATCGATCTGCTGGCAGAGAACGATGGTATGAACAAGGGTGATATGCTGCTGATTGTGAATGGTACATGGTGTTGGAAAAGACGTAACCTGCAAGGTCACGTTACGGGCGTTCGCGACGGAGGACGGATAGAGAAGGAAGACCAGCAGCCCACGAAGAAGAACATGACGACCGACCGACGGGCTTGCTGGGCATGGGGGTGGAGCACCGATCGAGCACGGGGATGAAGGTGAAGATGGTGGGGCCTGGGGCCTCGTCGACGAGCTGCTGCAGCCGGAGACGCTTGGGTACGTCGGCGAGCATGCGCGGTTGTCGAAGTTGCACGCCGCGACCTTGGCGACGTACAAGGACGGCGGGAGCGCGCATGCAGAAGGGGACAGCGCTGGCAGTGCGCGCGCAGGACGACGACGTGGAGAAAGCGATGAACTTGCAGCTTGGAGCGGCCGGTGCGCGACGGCGATGAAGACGCACTCGAGTTAGGCGGGGACACGGCGAGCTGCGCTACTGCATGGAGGTGACGGTGCAGAACGCGCGCGTGCGCTTCGCCAAGGCTTGGAGAGGTGAGATGCAGGAGACGGACGTGCAGGGGCGCTCGATGGAGAGCTCGTCGAGGCGATGGGACCGGGACGACGTGCAGGATGCGTGCGCGTGGTTGAGGACGTCGGGAAGATCTTGGTCGAGCGGACACCGGCGGTCGTAGAGCTTGGAGACGCGCGGACGCGCTGCAGGGAGGCGGAGCTCACGCGGGGTGACGGAGGCCATCGTGTGGAGACCGAGAGGAAGAGTAAAGGAGGAAGAAGAGAGTGGCGGCGGAGGGAGGAAGCTAGAGGAATAGGGTTTGGTAGGGATGCAGGGTAGCTCTTTTTATAGAGAGAGGAGCGACAAGGGATCGCCGTCTCATCGAGCTGCATGGTTGCGTGGCTACTGCCGATGTACCGCCGTACAGGAGGAAGAAGGACAGGAGGAAGTCGCATTGGAGGAGATGGGCTGCGGGCTTCCGATTGGAATACACGGATAAAAAGGCCAAGGCCACATGGTTCAGGGAAAAGGGATGGGCTAAAACGGGATGGCTGCAGCTCCTCTCTCACGTTCTCCAAAACATTTTCTTTGAATTAAGGAGAGAAATACAGAAAGTGGTTTGGAAAAGCAATTTTAAGTAGGATTTAAAGAACTTTCAAACTTATAAAATTTTAAACAAGATTTGAAATTATATTTTAAAGATATCCAAAATAATAATATTATGGTTTCATTATTATTGAAAATAAGGTATACACAGAAGGGTTTATATAAAGAACCATATGGGGGGAAAACACAAATAGTTTTTATTGAAATAATTTTTATTTGATAAAATCTTGTGGATGATATGATGCATGATGCATGATGATGCATAAAAGAAAAAGAACAAGCAAATCTAATATGGATATTATCCTGGACCGCTACAATCGACACCACTAACAAGGAATCTCGCCCCGAGATTCCACGCCATGATACGGGGGAAGAGAGGTGAACTAGCGGATCTTCTGGCGACGTGTCGTTCTCCTCGACACCACTAACAAGAATTCTTGATCCAGGTTGATTCGTCGACACCACTAACAAGAGTTGTTGTTCCGCTGTTGATGATGCGCTTCCGTTGGGATCCTTCGAAGATCAGACCTAATAGGATAAAGGAAAAGATCGTCCAACCCACGTCAGAAACTAAGACTAAGAGAAATAGATAAGAGAAGATTCAAAACTCGCAAAGGTAAGAAGAGAAAGAATAGAGGTAAGGAGAAAAACAGAGCTAGTCAGATCTATCCAACGAATTTTAGAAAATAGTTTTGACACTCTAAACTCAACGACCGTTGGCAAGGTTATCCTACAGGCTGGACTAGTGGGGTACCGTCAACCTGAGGCTCTGATACCAACTTGTGACGCCCCAAAACCGGTTCCATGAGGATCCCAGCGAATCCGCCGAAATCGGCACGATATCGATTCTGAGACGCCCTCCGACACGACGTGCGCGATGGATCACACACGTGATGCCGGAGGAATTAACACGAGAGGTAACATTACAATAGGATTACAATAGAGCCCACAAGAAACAGATATATTACAACAACGACTCCAACAAGCAAGATACAAATATACAACATAAGATCCAAATCATACAAAAGATCAAATATATCCGAGTACGGACAAGATACAAATTGAACTAAGAGTCCTGAAGATAACCAGTGGCGTCCATAACCCTGCCCAGGCCAAGCCGGAAGGGTAACCTTGCTAGCGTCGTTCTTCTTTGTACCGATCTTCATACCTGCCCGGTTATGTCCCAAAGCAGCAATAAGTACGGGTTCGTACTTAACAAAACTTCAAGACGTATAAGCATTCGTCAACCAGTCGTCCTTTGTACTTGAGGCACGCAGGGGACTTAGAGGACGCAAGAGGAACGTCATAGGCAAATATGGTGGGGTTAAGCGGCAACGCGCAAGCATTAAAACCCTATAGAGACACTCTACAACATTCGTCTACCAGAGAAAGGGAGAGAGCGCATAAACTAGCAGTTCTATACTCTGCAAACATAACCCAGCCGATGCGATCCCCCTTCGCAAACAAATACTGGCAATGGCACTCACACGGTTGACAAGTTTTAACCAGTTATTATTTAAATTGTTCTATCTTACTATGCAAGTTATTAGTATTGAAACAACATGTGTAAGTTGTCTATGATCGAGTCATACAGCTCCAAGTCATCCATAACCGCGGACACGACTTTTCGAAAAGATTTAAGCCTGCAGGGGTGCCCAAATGTGCCCACACGCACGATCAACCCACTTGCGACAGGTGGATATCACGACTCGCACTCTCCTTCACTACAACAATGTCCAGGAAGCCACCTAACCAAGTTGAACCCGTATCGAAGTCCAGCCGAATCTCCGAAGCGGACCTAGCTATGTGTGTCAACGTGCTAGGTGGTTTAGCACACACTGGGGCGATAAACCACTTCGCAGAGGCTCCACGACCTATACGTGCATACCAGAGACAAGGGATACAAGGCACCCAAGGGCTTCCCAAAGTAAATAAGTAACAGGCTGGCATGCACGCAACATCAAATGGTAAAACATTACGAAACTAGTTGTGGCCACTGGACAAAGCTGAAGATTCCGACAGTGGTCGAGGGGAGACCCAATAAACATACCCACGTGTGGTTAGAGCGCTCAGTCTCGGAACAGATAATAAGAACTCGGGGTCCTAGATTTTAAAGAAACACAAGTGAGCCGTCATAAAACGAGCAGCTGACCCACTGATGCCTCCGCTAACAACTATTAACAAGTAACCATGATACCCTCAACAGATATATCCATAAACCATGTATCATGATCCCCAAACTGATAACCCGATAAGATAACGATAACGGTAACGAGATATAAATAGCACTAGCATGCACTACAACTCGCAAGGCAGACCCGATAACCAAACAATAGCTGTAGGAGGTTGGTGGAGGCAATATGGGCTGCTTGAGGTAACATGTGGATAGGACACGTGACAAGAACGCAACTCAAGGCTAGCATAAGGGAGAAGGCAAAATAAAATAGGTGAGCGACTCCTGCAGAGACAGGAGTTTAGGAAATGCTTGCATGTTAAAGCTTGCCAAGGAACAACCGAAGATCTTGTCGTATCTCACAACATCACTTTGCGATCCTATCCGGGAAGAAGCAAATGCTGGAACAAACAACGGATGCAAGTCTTACTACTACGACAAAAGAATCAGCATGCTCATGACATGGCAGCGATGGTGCAATGCAACTTATCCAATTAAGCGAAGTCAGAACCCCGGACAAACAAATTAGGTTAGAGTTGCATTTCCTACCGACAAAGTTAAGTGTTGTTTAACATAGCATAGCATGGCAGGGGTGAGCTACTTCAAGTTTAATTGGGAGCGGGGAAATCCTAGGCAGTATTCCAAAAATACTCCGCATATATGTGAGGTGATAATGCAAATCTATCACGGTGCGACATGATGCGAGATGCAAACTAGTATATGAATGGCATATTCATGTTCCTTGCATTTTTCTGAACAATTTCCATATAGAAAACATTTTATTTAGAGCCACGGATTGAGAGATATGATTTATGCAAGAATATGATATTTTCTGGAATTTCAGCAAAATAGAGATAAGGTTGGGAGTTTTCTCACCCAGGCAGAACTAGCCTGAGCGGCTGACGGCGGGACCGGGAGGTGCTGATTGGATGCACTGATGTGGCCAAGCTGGTATGGGTCTTCTCACCAAAGGCAGGGCTAGCCCAGGTCAATGACAGATGGGTCCGTCTGTACACATGGCAAACGACCAAGAAGGTTGATTATTATATTGGGCTGCCAAAGGATTTGAGCACAAGATCTGATCGATAGAATACATGGAACGAGCCAGCTAGCTTGCCTTCAGTTGACGTTGTCCTGGGAGTATAGAACCAAATGAACCAAGGCAGCGACTTCACTGCCGGTACACGCGGTAGCTGACGATGGAAGGAGCGCCGAGATCATCCGGGGCCGGCAGGCTGGAGTCAGTTTGGGCGCGCATAAGACGATGCCGAGGCGAGTTTGGCGCGCATGGTTTTGAACGACGAGGACGGAGACGATTTGACGAAGCCGGTTTCAGCTGGACAAGTTGCGTCCGCCCGGGATCGATCTGCTGGCAGAGAACGATGGTATGAACAAGGGTGATATGCTGCTGATTGTGAATGGTACATGGTGTTGGAAAAGACGTAACCTGCAAGGTCACGTTACGGGTGTTCGCGACGGAGGACGGATAGAGAAGGAAGACCAGCAGCCCACGGAGAAGAACATGACGGCCGACCGACGGGCTTGCTGGGCATGGGGGCGGAGCACCGATCGAGCACGGGGATGAAGGTGAAGATGCTGGGGCCTGGGGCCTCGTCGACGAGCTGCTGCAGCCGGAGATGCTTGGGTACGTCGGCGAGCATGCGCGGTTGTCGGAGTTGCACGCCGCGACCTTGGCGACGTACAGGGACGGCGGGAGCGCGCATGCGGAAGGGGACGGCGCTGGCAGTGCGCGCGCAGGATGATGACGTGGAGAAAGCGATGAACTTGCAGCTTGGAGCGGCCGGTGCGCGACGGCGACGAAGACGCGCTCGAGTTAGGCGGGGACACGGCGAGCTGCGCTACTGCATGGAGGTGATGATGCAGAACGCGCGCGTGCGCTTCGCCAAGGCTTGGAGAGGTGAGATGCAGGAGACGGACGTGCAGGGGCGCTCGATGGAGAGCTCGTCGAGGCGATAGGACTGGGACGACGTGCAGGATGCGTGCGCGTGGTTGAGGACATCGGGAAGATCTTGGTCGAGCGGACGCCGGCGGTCGTAGAGCTTGGAGATGCGCGGACGCGCTGCAGGGAGGCGAAGCTCACGCGGGGTGACGGAGGCCATCGTGTGGAGACCGAGAGGAAGAGTAAAGGAGGAAGAAGAGAGTGGCGGCGGAGGGAGGCAGCTAGAGGAATAGGGTTTGGTAGGGATGCAGTGTTGGAGATATGCCCAAGAGACAATAATAAATGGTTATTATATATCTTTATGTTTATGGTAAATGTTTGCATACCATGCTATAATTGTATTAACCGAAACATTGATACATGTGTGTTATGTAAACAACAAGGAGTCCCTAGTAAGCCTTTTGTATAACTAGCTTGTTGATTAATAGATGATCATAGTTTCATGATCATGAATATTGGATGTTATTAATAACAAGGTTATGTCATTAGATGAATGATATAATGGACACACCCAATTAAGCGTAGCATAAGATCACGTCATTAAGTTCAAATTGCTATAAGCTTTCGATACATAGTTACCAAGTCCTTCGACCATGAGATCATGTAAATCACTTATACCGGAAGGGTACTTTGATTACATCAAACACCACTGCGTAAATGGGTGGTTATAAAGGTGGGATTAAGTATTCGGAAAGTATGAGTTGAGGCATATGGATCAAGAGTGGGATATTGTCCATCCCGATGACGGATAGATATACTCTGGGCCCTCTCGGTGGAATGTCGTCTGATTAGCTTGCAAGCATGTGACTTGGTCACAAGAGATAACATGCCACGATACGAGTAAAGAGTACTTGTCGGAGACGAGGTTGAACAAGGTATGGAGATACCGATGATCAAACCTCGGACAAGTAAAATATCGCGAGACAAAGGTAATCGGTATCGTATGTAAATGGTTCAATCAATCACTAAGTTATCGTTGAATATGTGGGAGCCATTATGGATCTCCAGATCCCGCTATTGGTTATTGGTCGGAGAAGAGTCTCGACTATGTCTGCATAGTTCGCGAACCGTAGGGTGACACACTTAAGGTTTGATGTCGTTTAAGTAGATATGGAATTTGGAATGGAGTTCGAAGTTTTGTTCGGAGTCTCGGATGGGATCCAGGGCATCACGAGGAGTTCCGGAATGGTCCGGAGAATAAGATTCATATATAGGAAGTCACTTTCCATGTTTGGAAATGATCCTGTGCATTTATGGAAGGTTCTAGAAGGTTCTAGAAAAGTCCGGAAGAAATCACCATGGAAGGCGGAGTCCTGGAGGGACTCCACTAGCATGGCCTGCCAACCCTAAGGGGAGGAGTCCAGGGTTGGCAGGCCAGCCCCCCTCAAGGAAGGGTGGGAGTCCCACCTTGAGTAGGACTCCCCCCTTGGGTAGGTTTCCCACCTTATGGAAAGTTTTGGGTTGGGGTCTTATTCGAAGACTTGTAGACCAACTCTTGGGGGATTTCCACCTATAAAAATAGGGACAAGGGGAGGGGGCCGGCCACCAAAAGCCATAGTTGGCCGCAGCCCCCAAGTGGCCAGCGCCCCACACCTCCCCTCTCCCCAAACCCTAGCACCCCTCCTCCACATACTACTCCCGCAGCGCTTAGGCGAAGCCCTGCCGGAGATCTCCACCACCACTGCCACCATGCCGTCGTGCTGTCGGGATTCCGAGGAGGATCTACTACTTCCGCTGCCCGCTGGAACGGGGAGGAGGACATCGTCATCAACACCGAACGTGTGACCGAGTACGGAGGTGCTGCCCGTTCGTGGCACCGTCGAAGATCTTCTACGCGCTTTTGCAAGCGGCAAGTGATCGTCTACATCCACCACGAGATCTGATCTCGTTAACACTTTGTGATCTTCAAGGGTATGTTGATCTTCACCTCGTTGCTACCATCTTCTTGATTGGATCTTGGCTTGTTCTTCGTTCTTGCGATAGGAAAATTTTTGTTTTCTATGCTACGAATCCCAACAGTGGTATCAGAGCCGTGTCTATGCATAGATTGGTTGCACGAGTAGAACACAATGGTTTTGTGGGCGTTGATGCTTTTGTTGTCTTTAGTTCGTGTACTTTGCATCTTGCGGGATGGTGGGATGAAGTGGCTCGGGCTAACTTTACATGACCGCGTTCATGAGATTTGCTCCACGCTTGACATGCAACTTGGATTGCATAAGTGGCTTTGTGGGTGTCTGTCTCTTCCACCATAGTGAAGATTCAATCTACTCTTTCTATTGACAACATTAGTATCACCGTTGTGGTTCATGTTCGTAGGTAGATTGGATCTTACTCGAAAACCCTAAACCACGTAAAATATGCAAACCAAATTAGAGGCGTCTAACTTGTTTTTGCAGGGTTTGGTGATGTGATATGGCCATGATATGATGATGAATATGTATGAGATGATCATTATTGTATTGTGGCAACCGGCAGGAGCCTTATGGTTGTCTTTAATTTTCATGTTGAAGTATTATTTCAAAGTAGTTGTAATAGTTACTACATGGGAGCACAACCATGAAGACGGCGCCATTGACCTTGACGCTACGCCGATGATGATGGAGATCATGCCCGTTGATGATGGAGATCATGTCCGTGCTTTGGAGATGAAGATCAAAGGCGCAAAGACAAAAGGGCCATATCATATCACATATGAATTGCATGTGATGTTAATCCTTTTATGCATCTTATATTGCTTAGATCGCGACGGTAGCATTATAAGATGATCCCTCTCACTAAATATCAAGATAATAAAGTGTTCATCCTTAGTATGCACCGTTGCTAAGACTTGTCATTTCGAAGCATCATGTGATGATCGGGTGTGATAGATTCTACATGTGCATACAACGGGTGCAAGCCAGTTTTTGCACACGCAGATACTAAGGTTGCCTTGACGAGCCTAGCATGTACAGACATGGTCTCGGAACACGGGATACCGAAAGTTAGAGCATGAGTCATATGGATGATATGATGAACACTTTGAGTGTTCGCCTTTGAAGCTACATCTTTTCTCGTGATGATCGGAATTGGTGTAGTGGATTTGGTTCGTGTGATCACTAAGACAATGCGAGGGATATTGTTTTGAGTGGGAGTTCACCTAGTTAATTTAAGAATTAAAATTTGAACTCAATTTATCATAAACTTAGTCTAAACTCTTTGCAAATATGTTGTAGATCATGGCGTCCCCCTCCATCAATTTTAACCAGTTCCTAGAGAAAGAAAAGCTTAAAAGCAATGGTAGCAACTTCACCGACTGGTTCCGTCATGTGAGGATTTTCCTCAATGGTGGAAATCTGCAATTTGTGCTCGAAGCACCGCTAGGTCCCCCACCACCACCTGCAGTATCCGAGGACGAAAAGAATGTTTACGAGACTCGGGTGACTCGGTACTCTCAAGTTCAGTGTGCCATCCTGTGCAGCCTAGAGGCGGAGCTCCAAAAGCGTTTTGAGCACCACGACCCTTATGAGCTGGTCCATGAGCTAAAAACTATTTTTGAAACTCATGCGGCCGTGGAAAGCTATGAGGCCTCGAAACACTTCTTTGGCTGTATGATGGAAGAGGGTAGCTCCGTTAGTGAGCATGTGCTCGCTATGTCCGGGCACGCGAAGAAGCTCAGTGACTTGGGAATAGTGATTCCTAACAAGCTGGGTATTCATCGTGTACTCCAATCACTGCCACCTAGTTACAAGAACTTTGTGATGAACTACAACATGCAGAACATGAACAAGGAGTTACCTGAACTCTTCTCCATGCTAAAATCTACTGAGGTGGAAATACAAAAAGAGCACCAAGTGTTGATGGTCAACAAAACCACTAGTTTCAAGAAGCAGGGCAAGCCTAAGAAGGGCAACTTCAAGAAGGGTAGCAAGAAAGTTGTTGCGCCTCCTGAGAAGCCTAAGGCTGGCCCTAAACCTGATACTGAGTGCTATTACTGCAAGGAGAAGGGGCACTGGAAGCGGAATTGCCCCAAGTACATGGCTGATCTGAAGAGCGGCCTTGTCAAGAAAAAGAAAGGTATATTTGATATACATGTTATAGATGTCTATCTTACTGGTTCTCGTAGTAGTGCCTGGGTATTTGATACTGGTTCGGTTGCTCATATTTGTAACTCGAAACAGGAACTGCGGAATAAACGAAACCTAGCGAGGGACGAAGTGACGATGCGCGTTGGAAATGGATCCAAGGTCGATGTGATCGCCGTCGGCACGCTCCCTCTACATCTACCTTCAGGATTAGTTTTAAACCTAAATAATTGTTATTTGGTGCCTGCGTTGAGCATGAACATTATATCTGGATCTTGTTTAATGCAAGACGGTTATTCATTTAAGTCAGAGAATAATGGTTGTTCTATTTATATGAATAATATCTTTTATGGTCATGCGCCTGAGATGAATGGTTTATTCTTGTTAAATCTCGATAGTAGTGATACACATGTTCATAACATTGATGCTAAGCGAATTAAATTAAATGATAATTCTACTTATATGTGGCACTGTCGTCTTGGTCATATTGGAGTGAAACGCATGAAGAAACTCCATTCTGATGGACTTCTTGAGTCACTTGACTTTGAGTCACTTGATAGATGCGAAGCATGTCTAATGGGAAAAATGACTAGGACTCCATTCTCTGGTACAATGGAGCGAGCTACAGACTTATTGGAAATCATACATACCGATGTGTGCGGACCAATGAGTGTAGCATCGCGCGGTAGTTATCGTTATGTTCTAACCTTCACGGATGATCTGAGTAGATATGGGTATATCTATTTCATGAAACATAAGTCCGAAACTTTCGAGAAGTTTAAGGAATTCCAAAGTGAAGTAGAAAATCAACGTAACAAGAAGATTAAGTTTCTGCGTTCTGATCGCGGAGGCGAATATCTGAGTTATGAGTTTGGCATGCATTTAAAGAAATGCGGAATACTTTCACAGTTGACACCGCCGGGAACACCACAGCGCAATGGTGTGTCCGAACGTCGTAATCGAACTCTCTTGGATATGGTTCGATCTATGATGTCTCTTACTGATTTGCCGTTATCGTTTTGGGGTTATGCTTTAGAGACAGCCGCATTCACTTTAAATAGGGCACCATCTAAATCCGTTGAAACGACACCGTATGAATTATGGTTTGGCAAGAAACCTAAGCTGTCGTTCCTTAAAGTTTGGGGTTGCGAAGCTTATGTAAAGAAGTTACAACCTGACAAGCTAGAACCCAAAGCGGAGAAATGCGTCTTCATAGGATACCCTAAAGAAACTATTGGGTATACTTTCTATCACAGATCCGAAGGCAAAATCTTTGTTGCTAAAAACGGATCCTTTCTTGAGAAGGAGTTTCTCACTAAAGAAGTGACTGGAAGAAAAGTAGAACTCGACGAGGTTACTGAACCTTCTCTCGTAGATCAGAGTAGCGCAGTACCGGAAGACGTTCCTGTGCAGCCTGCACCGATAGGAGAGGAAGCAAATGATAATGATCATGAAACTTCGAACGAGAAAACTACTGAACCTCGCAGATCGACGAGGGAACGTACCACTCCTGATTGGTATGATCCCAGTCTAAATGTCATGATTGTGGACAACAATGATGAAGACCATGCGACGTATGAGGAAGCAATGATGAGCCCAGATTCCAACAAATGGCATGAAGCCATGAAATCCAAAATGGGATCCATGTATGATAACCAAGTATGGACTTTGGTAGACTTACCTGATAGCCGCAAGGCTATCGAGAATAAATGGATCTTCAAGAGAAAAACAGATGCTGATGGTAATATTACTGTCTATAAAGCTTGACTTGTCGTGAAGGGGTTCCGACAAATTCAAGGAGTTGACTACGATGAGACTTTCTCACCTGTAGCGAAGCTAAAGTCTGTGAGGATTTTGTTAGCAATAGCTGCATTTTTCGATTACGAGATCTGGCAGATGGATGTCAAAACGGCATTCCTTAATGGTGACATTGAGGAAGAGTTGTATATGGTACAACCCAAAGGTTTTGTCGATCCTAAAAATGCTGACAAGGTATGCAAACTTCAGCGTTCCATTTATGGACTGAAGCAAGCATCCCGGAGTTGGAACCGACGCTTTGATAAGGTGATCAAAGACTTCGGGTTTATACAGTGTCATGGAGAGGCCTGTATTTACAAGAAAGTGAGTGGGAGCTCTGTAGCATTCCTGATATTATATGTAGATGACATATTATTGATTGGGAATGATATAGAACTATTAAGCAGTGTAAAAAGTTATTTGAATAAGTGTTTTTCAATGAAAGACCTTGGTGAAGCAGCGTACATTTTAGGCATCAAGATTTATAGAGATAGATCAAGACGCCTAATAGGGCTTTCACAGAGTACATACCTGGACAAGATTCTAAAGAAGTTTAGAATGGATGAAAGCAAGAAAGGGTTCTTGCCTATGTTGCCAGGTAAGGTCTTGAGTAAAACTCAAGGTCCAGCTATGGCAGAAGAAAGAGAGAGGATGAATCAGATCCCCTATGCCTTGGCAGTAGGCTCTATCATGTATGCCATGCTGTGTACTAGACCGGATATTGCACATGCTGTTAGTTTGACCAGCAGATATCAAAGTGATCCAGGAATGGAACACTGGACAGCGGTCAAGAATATCCTGAAGTACTTGAAAAGGACTAAGGATATGTTTCTTTGTTATGGCGGTGACCAAGAGCTCGTTGTAACCAGTTACACCGATGCAAGTTGGAACACTGATCCTGATGACTCTAAGTCTCAGTCTGGGTACGTGTTTATATTGAATGGTGCTGTAGTAAGCTGGATGAGTTCCAAGCAGTGCACGGTGGCGAAGTCTTCAACTGAATCTGAATACATAGCGGCTTCGGAGGCTTCATCGGAAGCGGTATGGATGAAGAGGTTCATTGTTGAGCTTGGTGTGGTTCCTAGTGCATTGGACCCATTAGTCATCTATTGTGACAACATGGGTGCCATCGCCAATGCACAAGAACCAAGGTCACACAAGAAGCTGAAGCATATCAAGCTGCGTTTCCATTCGATTCGCGAGTACATCGAAGATGGAGAAGTAAAGATTTGCAAAGTACACACAGATCTGAATGTGGCAGATCCGTTGACTAAAGCTTTCCCTAGGGCAAAGCATGACCAACACCAGAATGCCATGGGTGTTAGGTACCTTACCATGTAATCTAGATTATTGACTCTAGTGCAAGTGGGAGACTGTTGGAGATATGCCCAAGAGGCAATAATAAAGTGGTTATTATATATCTTTATGTTTATGATAAATGTTTGCATACCATGCTATAATTGTATTAACCGAAACACTGATACATGTGTGTTATGTAAACAACAAGGAGTCCCTAGTAAGCCTTTTGTATAACTAGCTTGTTGATTAATAGATGATCATAGTTTCATGATCACGAACATTAGATGTTATTAATAACAAGGTTATGTCATTAGATGAATGATATAATGGACACACCCAATTAAGCGTAGCATAAGATCACGTCATTAAGTTCAAATTGCTATAAGCTTTCGATACATAGTTACCTAGTCCTTCGACCATGAGATCATGTAAATCACTTATACCGGAAGGGTACTTTGATTACATCAAACACCACTGCGTAAATGGGTGGTTATAAAGGTGGGATTAAGTATTCGGAAAGTATGAGTTGAGGCATATGGATCAAGAGTGGGATATTGTCCATCCCGATGACGGATAGATATACTCTGGGCCCTCTTGGTGGAATGTCGTCTGATTAGCTTGCAAGCATGTGACTTGGTCACAAGAGATGACATGCCACGGTACGAGTAAAGAGTACTTGTCGGAGACGAGGTTGAACAAGGTATGGAGATACCGATGATCAAACCTCGGACAAGTAAAATATCGCGAGACAAAGGGAATCGGTATCGTATGTAAATGGTTCAATCGATCACTAAGTTATCGTTGAATATGTGGGAGCCATTATGGATCTCCAGATCCCGCTATTGGTTATTGGTCGGAGAAGAGTCTCGACTATGTCTGCATAGTTCGCGAACCGTAGGGTGACACACTTAAGGTTTGATGTCGTTTAAGTAGATATGGAATTTGGAATGGAGTTCGAAGTTTTGTTCGGAGTCTCGGATGGGATCCAGGACATCACGAGGAGTTCCGGAATGGTCCGGAGAATAAGATTCATATATAGGAAGTCACTTTCCATGTTTGGAAATGATCCGGTGCATTTATGGAAGGTTCTAGAAGGTTCTAGAAAAGTCCGGAAGAAATCACCATGGAAGGCGGAGTCCTGGAGGGACTCCACTAGCATGGCCTGCCAACCCTAAGGGCAGGAGTCCAAGGTGGACTCCACCCAAAGGTGGCCGGCCAGCCCCCCTCAAGGAAGGGTGGGAGTCCCACCTTGAGTAGGACTCCCCCCTTGGGTAGGTTTCCCACCTTATGGGAAGTTTTCGGTTGGGGTCTTATTCGAAGACTTGTAGACCAACTCTTGGGGGATTTCCACCTATAAAAAGAGGGACAAGGGGTGGGGGCCGGCCACCAAAAGCCATAGTTGGCCGCAGCCCCCAAGTGGCCAGCGCCCCACACCTCCCCTCTCCCCAAACCCTAGCACCCCTCCTCCACATACTACTCCCGCAGCGCTTAGGCGAAGCCCTGCCGGAGATCTCCACCACCACTGCCACCACGCCGTCGTGCTGTCAAGATTCCGAGGAGGATCTACTACTTCCGCTGCCCGCTGGAACGGGAAGGAGGACGTCGTCATCAACACCGAACGTGTGACCGAGTACGGAGGTGCTGCCCGTTCGTGGCACCGTCGAAGATCTTCTACGCGCTTTTGCAAGCGGCAAGTGATCGTCTACATCCACCACGAGATCTGATCTCGTTAACGCTTTGTGATCTTCAAGGGTATGTTGATCTTCATCTCGTTGCTACCATCTTCTTGATTGGATCTTGGCTTGTTCTTCGTTCTTGCGATAGGAAAATTTTTGTTTTCTATGCTACGAATCCCAACATGCAGGGTAGCTCTTTTTATAGAGAGAGGAGCGACAAGGGATCACCGTCTCATCGAGCTGCATGGTTACGTGGCTACTGCCGATGTACCGCCGTACAGGAGGAAGAAGGACAGGAGGAAGTCGCATTGGAGGAGATGGGCTGCGGGCTTCCGATTGGAATACACGGAGAAAAAGGCCAAGGCCACATGGTTCAGGGAAAAGGGATGGGCTAAAACGGGATGGCTGCAGCTCCTCTCTCACGTTCTCCAAAACATTTTCTTTGAATTAAGGAGAGAAATAGAGAAAGTGGTTTGGAAAAGCAATTTTAAGTAGGATTTAAAGAACTTTCAAACTTATAAAATTTTAAACAAGATTTGAAATTATATTTTAAAGATATCCAAAATAATAATATTTTGGTTTCATTATTATTGAAAATAAGGTATACAGAGAAGGGTTTGTATAAAGAACCATATGGGGGGAAAACATAAATAGTTTTTATTGAAATAATTTTTATTTGATAAAATCTTGTGGATGTTATGATGCATGATGCATGATGATGCATAAAAGAAAAAGAACAAGCAAATCTAATATGGGTATTATCCTGGGCCGCTACAGTTCTTCTCTATTTGTTCCTTTTCGTGGCCAAATTATCCTTGGCACACCTCCACGCAAAAATTCTAATTTTGTTAGGTACCTTGCATTTCCATATCAGGTTCCATAGCTGTCTTGAGTCATCTCCCGATTCACTAGTACCACTATTAGAGTCTACACTAGTAGAGAACGGGCCTTTTGTCCCGGTTGGGAAGGCAACCGGGACTAAACCCCCCCTCCCCCCCTTTAGTCCCGGTTGCGTTACCAACCGGGACTAAAAGCCATCCACGTGGCCGACGTCTGGAGCGGGGGTGGAGGACCTTTAGTCCTGGTTCGTAACACCAACCGGGACTAAAGGCCCACACGCGTCAAGCCCTAGGGTATGGCCGTTTCTCTGCCGCGGCAGAGGTTTAGGGTTTTGGTAGGGTGTTTTCCATTTTGCGTTTTCTATTCAATTCTACGCTACTACATACTGTACACATGATGCATATATATAATATTTTTTGTCTTATGAGCATACATATATATATATATACAATTTGGTATAGAGTTGGTGGCATCGGGAGCAAACAAGCAGACACGTTGATTCATGTGTTGAATTACATGGAGATCATTAAATTACATGGAGGCATTAGGTGTAATGGAATTCTCCGTGTCGAGATATGACCTCCGTTAGCAGAAATCCCGCCAATTCCTCTTGAATTGCTCGTGCGCGTTCGCTTGGTTCGAGCTTGTGCCGCATTCTTTCGATCTTTAAAAAATGAGATCAATATGAATATATTAGTTGTGTGTATATATATCAAATCATCATAAAAAGAATTGTGAATATTGTTTACGTACTTTAAGTTGTGCGATATCTACGCGCCGCTCAGTGATCGCTATGTTCATGAACTCGCAAACGTAGAATGCACACAAATTAGTCCCCGGTGGCTGCCTATCGCACTTTAGAGAATAGAATTCAATCAAATAATAATCAAGCATGGTAATGGTATATATTGGAACAAGAATTAAAGAGATGAGCGGACCTAGCTAGTACTACTTACATCGAGCCTTGTATAAGACATCTGCTTCTTCCATTCACCGACCACATTTTGGATGAACACATCCCAACACCTGCCCGGCAAAGAAAATGAATAAAGAAGTTATTAATTACTTGATATCAGGAAATGAACGAAAGAGGCCAATATAGTGCGATAATGATTACTTAGACCAAACCTTAAGTTCCTTGGGTCATCTGAAAAGTCCGGGAACTCTCTCTCGATTTTTCTCCACTGCGACCCATCAGCGGGGTGTCTCAACATCCCGTCTTTCTTACGGTCTTCTTTGTGCCATCGCAACAACTTGGCATGCTCTTTGTTTCTGAACAAACGTTTCAACCGTGGTATTACAGGAGCATACCACATAACCTTGGCAGGAACCCTCTTCCTGGGGCGCTCACCCTCAACATCACCAGGGTCATCTCGTCTGATCTTATACCGCAATGCAGTGCATACAGGGCATGCATCTAAATTCTCGTACTCCTCACCGCGGTAGAGGATGCAGTCATTAGGGCATGCATGTATCTTCTACACCTCTAATCCTAGAGGGCAGACAACCTTCTTTGCTTCGTACGTACTGGCAGGCAATTCGTTATCTTTTGGAAGCATCTTCTTCATTATTTTCAGCAACTTTCCAAATCCACTGTCAGTCACACCATTCTCTGCCTTCCATTGCAGCAATTCCAATGTGCTACCCAGCTTTTTCTGACCATCATCGCAATTTGGGTACAACAAATTTTTGTGATCCTCTAACATTTGCTCGAACTTCAACCTCTCCTTTTCAGCTTCGCATTCTCTCTTTGCATCAACAATGGCCCAACCAAGATCATCAGTGGGCTCATCTGATGCCTCTTGATCTTTAGCTACCCCCGTTGCAGTATCACCGTATTCAGGGAACATAGGATAGTTGTCATCATCATCTTCTTCTTCATTGTCTTCCATCATAACCCCTTTTTCTCCGTGCTTGGTCCAACAATTATAGCTGGGCATAAAACCGGACCGAAGCATGTGTGTGTGAAGGATTTTTGAGGAAGAGTAATCCTTCTTATTCTGACATACACCACATGGACAGCATATAAAACCATTCTGATGGTTTGCCTCAGCCACACCGATAAAATTATGCAGAACCGTAATGAACTCGGCAGTGCGTCGGTCACCGTACATCCATTGCCGGCTCATCTGCAATATATAATCATGAATAGAGATGTGACAACTATACATGAAACATGAATTTTTATCAATGACAGATGAAAGGATAAAAGTTGCTAACCTCGATCGAGCAGGAGAAAAAGAGGGGACAGTTTAAGTGTGGCTCGGGCACTTCATATCATGTTTGTTTTGTGTGAACTCAAGTGGCATCATACTCTTAGGCATTTTATCAAGCACCTCTTGTGCATTAGAAGGGAAAAGCAACTGGCATACACCTCTTGTTGCATAAGAAGAGAAAAACTAAGTGTGGCCACACAAGCCATGGCAGGCCGGGTATATATATAGAAGGTGGACCTTTAGTCCCGGTTGGTGTCTCCAACCGGGATTAAAGGGCCTCGCACGGGGCGCCGCCTGCCGCACCCCCTTTAGTCCCGGTTGGAGACACCAACCGGGACTAAAGGTCCATTTCAAACCAGGATTAAAGGTGGCCGAGGCCCGCGCGGCGTCCGAGCCGTCCGAACCGGGACTAATGACGGCAATAGTCCCGGTTCAAACCGCAACCGGGACTAATGCTCCTGGAGGCTTCGGACATAAGACCCGTTCTCTACTAGTGCTACATTCCTCTGCAAATTAAAAGCCAACTTGTATGCACTTTTCACTGAGAAAATGCCATTGTTTTCGTAGTGCCATGCCGGTGTATCCCCATCATGTGCCATTGGAGTTAAACTTAAGATCTCATTTGCATCATAGTCATAGAACATCTCTCTTATGTTAACTTGATTCCACTGTTTAGTACCTTGGATAAAGAGATCTTTTACTTTTCTGCATCTAGTATGTTTCTTCACATCTTTGACTATCATAGGGGACCTCCTCGGGATCCAGTTTGATCTCTGAATGTCTATGTTTTTCCCATCGCCAACTCTCCAAATGATGCCCTGTTTGAGTAATTCGAGACCATTTTCTATACCCCTCCATGCCGGAGAAGCTTCTGCAGTGAAGACAGTATCCAATAACCTGCCATTTGGAAAATATTTGGCTTTCAAGTGTCTAGCACACAAGCTTTCTGGCTGATGAAGAATTCTCCAACCTTGTCTAGCCAAAAAAGCTTGTCTGAACCCCACACCACCTTTTATTCTTGGCAGAGTCAGATTATCCCAAGCAGTCCAATGTGTTAGACTTGCTATTTACATCTAGGTGTACGAATCTAGCCGGGTATGAACTATAGAACAAGATCCAGAGACATAGACTACACCTAGGCTAGAAACCCCCTTGATCTCTTTCTGTATTTTCTTTTAACTGTATACTTTCATTTTATTATTTCATCACAGATTAGTACGCAGAGCATGTTTCGTCGTCACAGCTTAATTGCTGATAGAATATGAGAGCTACAACATACCCTTCCGTTTTGAAACAAATTCTGTTTTCCTTTTGGGCCCTTCATGATCCAGGAATCATAGGCTTTCCCTTAAGCCCATGCCGGCTAAGTGTTCTTTGAACACATTGGGTGGTAAGCCTTTTGTTAGCAGATCCGCAAGCATATCTTTTGTCTTTATATGCTCGAGACTTATGGTGTGATCCCGAATTTTGTCTTTCACAACATAATACTTTATTTCAATTGGTTTGGAAGCATTACTCGACTTGCTGTTGTGAGCATAGAATACTGCTGGCTGATTGTCGCATTACATCTTTAGTGGTCTATGAATATGATCCACCACTTTCAAGTCGGGTATAAATTTCTTTAACCATATTGCCTGCCCCGTGGCCTCATGACATGCCATAAATTCCGCACACATCGTAGATGATGCAACTATTGACTGTTTGGAGCTTCTCCATGAAATAGCTCCACCTGCAGGAGTGAACACATATCCTGACGTGTATTTTTTATCATCTCTATCTCCTGCAAAGTCTGAGTCTGAATACCCTTTTATCTCCAAGGAATCAGATCTTCTATATGTGAGCATGAGGTCCTTTGTGCCTTGCGCATAACGCAATGCTTTCTTTACCATCTTCCAGTGTTCTATTCCTAGATTTTCTTGATATCTACCGAGTACCCCGATGATAAAAGCTAAGTCAGGGCGAGTGCACACCTGTGCATATTGTAGGCTTCCTACCGCTGAAGCATATGGAACGCCTTTCATTTGATCGAGCTCGCATTGGTTCTTTGGACATTGAAATTTTCCAAAACTATCGCCCTTGACTATAGGAGCAGGTGTAGCTTTGCTCCAATGCATATTGTATTTCTTTAGGACTCTTTCCAGATATGCCTTTTGCGATAATCCTAAAACCCCATTCCTTCTATCTCGGTGAATTTGTATGCCCAAAACATATGATGCTTCACCAAGATCCTTCATATCAAAATTTGAGGACAGAAACTTCTTTGTCTCCAGTAGCAGACTAACATCACTGCTTGCAAGCAAGATATCATCCACATACAGGATTAGAAAAATGTATTTCCCACTTTTAAACTTTGCATAAACATAGCTGTCCTCAACATTAGCTACAAACCCAAAACTTTTGATCGTATCATCAAACTTTAGATACCACTGTCTGGAGGCCTATTTTAATCCACAAATGGAATTCCTTAGGCGGCATCCCATATTCTCCTTGCCTTCCATGATAAAACCTTTCGGTTGTTTCATGTAGATGTTTTCATCTAAATCCCCATTCAGAATTGCTGTCTTTAGATCCATCTGATGTAACTCTAAATCAAAATGTGCCACTAATGCCATTATGGTTCTGAAGGAATCATTACATGAGACTAGAGAAAATGTCTCATTGTAATCTATACCTTCTCTTTGCGTAAAGCCCTTTGCCAAAAGTCACGCTTTATACTTTTCTATGTTCCCTCTGGAGTCATATTTGGTTTTGTAAACCCATTTACAGCCCACTGTTTTGGCTCCTTTGGGAATTTCTTCTATGTCCCAAACATCGTTGGAACGCGTCGATTTCATCTCATCTTCCATGGCCTCCATCCACTTCGATGAGTGAGTGCTTCTCATGGCTTCTTCATATGAAGTGGGATCACCCATCATATGAGCTACTTCTGTATTATAAACTTTATAATCATTAGAGATAGCTGATCTTTTAACTCTTTGAGACCTTCTAGGGGCATGTGTCTCTACGTGTGGCACATCATCATGAGGTGGCTGCTGCATCTCTTCCTCATGTGTAACAAAGGTTTCAGTCTGCTCCTGAAAGACAGGTTCCGGATCTTCACTCATTGTTACCACGGGTGGAGTTGCAACAGGTGCTTGCACCACAACCTCAGGGATTGTCGGTGCAGGTACAACCGGTAACGAGAAAAACGGCTCCTGAATCATCGGATTGGGTGGATACACCCGCTTCTCCTCAAGATCAATTTTCCGAGGTACCATGCTCCCCCTCATCATTTCATCCTCTAAGAAAACTACATGTCTCGTTTCTACAAACTTTGTATATCTGTATGTACAGTAGAAACGAAAACCTTTTGATCTTTCAGGATAACCTATGAAGTGGCAACTGACAGTTTTGGGATCTAGCTTTGAAATGTTTGGGTTAAACACTTTAGCCTCAGCGGGGCTCCCCCACACACGCAAGTGGTGTAGGGAGGGAACCCTTCCTGTCCATAGTTCGTACGGTGTTTTGGGCATCGACTTGCTTTGCACTCTATTGAGGACGTGGATGGCGGTTTTTAACGCCTCCATCCATAATCCCAATGGCAAGGTGGAGTAACTCATGATGCTACGCACCATATCCATAAGGGTATGGTTGCGCCTTTCAGCTACTCCATTTTGCTGAGGTTCGCCCGGCATTGAATACTGGGCTACTATGCCATTCTCCTGCAAAAACCTTGCAAAAGGTCCAGGGACTTGGCCAAATGGGGTGTGCCGACCGTAGTACTCCCCCCACGGTTAAATCTTACTATTTTGATTCTTTTATCATGTTAATTTTCAACTTCAGCTTTAAATATCTTGAATTTATCCAATGCTTCCGATCTTTCTTTAATTGGATAAATATAACCAAAACGGGAGTAATCATCTGTGAATGTTGTGAACAAGTCGTAGCCATCCACACTTTTCACAGGAAACGGTCCACAAATGTCAGTGTGGATTATCTCTAGTGTTCATGTGCTTCGTTTTGCACCCTTTTTAATTTGCTTTACATACTTTCCTTTAACGCAATCTACGCATTGCTCTAAGTCTGAGAACTCTAACTAGGGAAGAATATCATTCTTGACTAGTCTTTCTATCCCCCCCCTCGAAATATGGCCTAAGCGACAGTGCCATAATTTCGATGATGTGTCATGAGTTCTCTTTCTTTTCTTTTGTACATTCTCCGCGGCTGTAGTATGTTCATTCACATCACACACAGAATACACCTTTTCACATAGGGATAATAAATAGAGCTCATTGTGAAGGAGTGCAACACCAACACAATTATTATTAAACCAAATGGCACACTTGCCATGTCCAAAATGACATTCATAACGATCTTTGTCCAAACGTGAAATACTAATCAAGTTTCTGTGTAATGAAGGAACATAAAAAACATCTCTAAGCAGAAGTTTGAATCCGCTAGCTAGCTCTAGAGAGACATCGCCAACAGCTTCAACATCTGCTTGGACTCCATTTGCAACTTCAATGCATCTTTCGTTTCTTTGCGTAGTCCACGTCGAATGGAATCCCAGTAAAGAATTTGCAACATGAACAGTTGCACTTGAGTCAATCCACCAAGTAGATTTCGAAAACTGTATATACAAGGATTCATTTACAAAAGAGACAACGTTCTTACCATTCTTTGCCATTATTGACTTTAGCCAAACAGGGCAATCTTTCTTGTAGTGCCCCTTCTTATGACAGTGGAGGCACTCATCTTTGTCCACTGCAAAGGACTTTTGTTGATGCTGATGTTGCGTGGAAGCTTTCCCATGTGGCATTGAAGGGGAACTTTGATTAAAGTTTCTTTTCTTGTTATCCCTCACATAGTTCAGAGAACCACCATGTGAGGATTTAATTCTATCCTCTTCTTGCACACACATGGCTATGGTCTTTTCAATGTCCCACCGCTCTGGCTGCATGTTATAGTTGACAACAAAAGTGTCAAACTCTTTTGGCAGTGAGGCCATAACCAGATGGATAAGGAGTGCAGGCTTAAGCTCCAAATCCTCATCCATAGGCTACAGCTTGGCTGCCATGTTGCTCATCCTGAGGATGTGCTCTCTTATGCCATGTCCACCTCCAGTGTACTTTTCTATCACCAGTTGCTTTAGCAGCTTGGTTGCATATATCTTTGAAGAGCCAGTGAACTGACTCTTTATCCTTTCAAGGTACTCCCCTGCGGAAGCACACTATGCGATCGAGCCCAAAATGGCATGCTCAATCGTGTTCTTTATGAATGCTATGCACTTTTTGTTTGCGGTGGTCCACTTTTTGTTATCAAGGGTATATGTCATCTCCAACGGGGCATAGTCCCTTTTCTTTTTCTCCCAAGCAGCATCATCATCTCTGATTGGCTCTGGAGGTTTTATCGGCTGTGGAGTGTCGACAACCCAGTCCACCTCAGCACAGACGAAAGCCAAATCGACCTTCTTTCTCCATTCAGTGTAATTGTTACCTCTGAGGGTTGGAACATCCTTGATGCATCCCATCAAGTAGTACCCTCCTGAAAATCACAACAAAGTGAGATCATAACAACAATTGCATGCATTAATCCAACGTTGGTCAAAATTAAAACATACAACTGTTTATGCAATTAAATCTATGTCACCATTGGGCAGAAAATAGAATTAAACGCATAATAAAATATTACTTTAACATGCCCTTTCAAATTTAATTTTCCTGTTGGTTCCAATTAAATTTGAAAGAGAGCATGACTTTAAATAATTTCAGCGGAAGCTTTTAAAAAAAATTACTATTCAGAAGAAATTATTTCCCTTTTCTTATCTCTAAACAAGTGTCTCGTTAGTTCAACTTGATTAGAAATTTAAAACTACACAAAAACTATTCAACAATTAAAAAAGGTTCTGAAAAAAGAAAAATCCGTTCTGTTAAAAAAAAATTCGAGGCCCAGCCCAAAAAGGACTCAGCCCATCAGAGGGAGAGAGCCTTCTCTCCACCTCGCGCGAGCTCTGGGCCCTTCTCTACCGCGCACGTGTTCCTAGGCCGCCAACCCAAACCGCATCCGTGCCGCCGCTCGCTGCTGGCCATCGATCTCGATCGGATGGTCAGCCGCGCTTCTCGAGGGGTACTTAAGCCCTCCGTCGGTCATCCGCCCCCCAAAACCCTAGTCATTTTTCCTCTCCTCCCCTTTCACTCGTCTACCCTGAGAGAGAAAGAGCGGCCGGTTGCCACGGCGCACCGAGAGAGAGTTCCAACCCCAACGCTGCTCCACTCACCGGCGAGCGCATTCCCCGCGAGGGAGAGTGCACCAACGTCGAGCGGGTTCACTGCGGTGCCACTTTGCCCCGTCCCGCGCGCCGGAGACGCCGTGATGAGCGGTGGCTCATCTTTTTCCTATTGAAGTCGGGTTCTACCGCGGCGAGGTAGGATCCCTGGTAGATCCACCTACTATCCGCCTTTCTTTTGAATCTTTGGATAGGGTTAGGGTTTTGATTCTTTCTTTGTTTCTTTTATTTATATTTCTTTCTATTTACTTCTACCCGAGGCTAGATCTACAACCTAGTGGCTTTGATTCCATTGTTAGACTTGCTGTTTACATCAAGGTGTACGAATCTAGCCGGGTATGAACTATAGAACAAGATCTAGAGACATAGACTACACCTAGGCTAGAAACCCTAGCTAGAACGAGAGAGAGAGAGAGAGAGAGGAATAGTGCACCTTCTGCGATCGAAGAACCAGAGCAGGTGGCCATGTTGGCGAGAGTGGGAGCGGCGATGAGGACGCGGTGGCCGTGGACTTCCCGCCGCTTCAGCGCTAACCCTAGATTGGATTTTGAGATGTCGGTGGGGAAACTGGCGGCGCGGTGAACCTCGTACCGAGCACCCCTGGACCCCACCTCTTTATATAGCGCTGCGCGATAGGGGCCCACCAACCATGATAGGGTTGGTCGCCCCGATCAGGGCGCGAGACCAAGTCCAGAAGGCCGTTGGACCCTCTGGTCGGAGATCCTACTAACACAATGAACCTTCCTTTCCTCCTTATCCTCACCCCACCAGAACTTCCTGATAGTTTTCATATAATCTTCATGAAACCCAGCAGGTAACTTGAAAATACTCATGATGTAATTAATCAAAGATTGACCCACAGATTTAATAAGTGCCTCCTTTGCTGCCATGGACATATGATTTTCATTCTAGACACTTGACTTTTTGCTAAATACTTCCTTGGTAGTTTGGAACTTCTCCTTTTTCATTCTACCTTCTGGGTAGGGAACCCCAAGTATTTCTCTTCAAAATTATTATGATGGATGCTAAGCAAGTTATTTATCTGAGTTTGCGTGGAGACAGGGAAAATGGTACTAAACAAAATTGAGCATTTACCTTCACTGATCAGCTGGCCTGTACATTTCTCATACAGTTTTAGAGCTTCTTTTATAACACCATTTGGTTGGTAATTAGCTTCAAAAAATAGGAGACTGTCATCTGTAAACAACAGATGAGAAACGCTAGGAGCTGTTCTATAGATTTTCACAGAGTTCAGCTCTTGCATATAAACAACTATGTCCAATATCTTTGTCATTCCTTTTGCAACAAAAAGAAAGAGATAAGGGGATAGGGGATCCCCTTGTCTGAGCCCTCTTGATGGTTTAAACTTATTAGTTAGCTCTCCATTAATCTTGACCGAGAAGGACACAGACGTAACACATTTCATAACAACCTTTACCCAATTGATGTCAAATCCCATTTTTAGCAGAGCTCCTTCTAGATACCTCCAATCCACTCTGTCATAAGCCTTAGTAAGATCTAATTTGTAAGCACATAAGTCATTGGCAATCCTTTTATTTTTCTAGATGATGTGAAAGCACTCAAAAGCCACCAAGGCATTGTCAGTAATAAGCCTCCCACGCACAAAGGCACTTTGATTATGGGAGATGAGATCTTGCAGCAGTAGTCTTAGTCTGTTGACTATGCACTTTGCAACCACTTTATACAACACGTTGCACAAAGAGATGGGTCTGAAGTCCTTGAGGTGGTAGGCATTCTTAGATTTTGGAATCAAAACAATTGTAGTTTCATTAAATCCATCAGGCATGGTTCCTTTCACACAAAAAAATCCTTGACAATCCTTATCACATCATGTCTTAAGGCAGCCCAATTTCTTTGGAAAAACCTCACTGGGAAACCATCCGGGCCTGGGGCTTTGAGAGGGCCTATTTGGAATAGAGAATTCGGGATTTTCTTTTCAGAAAATTCCCTTGTTAAAGATGCATTCATGTCACTAGTCACCACAGTATCAATAATGTCTAGCAGTTGAGTTGGTTCGACATGTTGGTCCTTTGTAAACAGGGCTAAGAAATAATCCTTTGAATACACCAAGATATCCTCTTTTTTCTGGGGAATACATTCATCAGGAATTACCAGGATCTTGATGTTGTTTTGTTTTGCTCTCCACGTAGCTTTCGTGTGAAAGTACTTGGTATTTTGGTCTCCTTCTGCTAGCCAAGTAATTCTCCATCTCTGCCTCGACATTAACTCTTCCCTAAGGAGCAATTCATCTAGCCTTTTGGTCACCTGCCTAATCTCAAAGATGTGAACCTTTGGATTGTGTCTGTAAATCCATTCGAGTCTTTTGTTAGGCGATATATTTCCCTATCCACTCTGCCGAAATTCTCTTTACTCCAGGTTCTCAAGGCATTCATAGTACTTTTTAACTTCACTTTGACATCCACCAGATCTTGAACAAATCCTCATTTTTCCCGGGCAACATTGATCTCCTCACTTAACGATTCCTCTCTTTCCCACATGCACTCATATCTATGAATGCTAGGTTTATTTATATTTTCTTCAAGCTTGCCCGAGCGAAGGACAAGTGGTAAGTGATCTGACCTGGAAGAGACTACATGTTTTACAGAAGCTTCCGTGAATAAATTGCTCCAAGAGTGGCTTGCAATAGCTCTGTCTAACCTTACCGTCACATTTTCCCCCCTTCTTGCTTGTTATTCTATGTCCAAGGCAGACCACTGTACCCTAAATCATGTAAATTGCATAACAACATAATGTCTCTGAAATCCTGTATCCTTTTCTTGATTCTTTTATTACAGGAGAGGTGCTCGCTCTGCCACATGGCCTCATTGAAGTCTCTCAACATCAACCAAGGGAGCTTCTCAGCTCTGTTATTCTTCATTATTTTAAGCAAATTCCATAACTCAGTTCTTTGTTGTGCACACGGTTCTCCATAGATGAACGTGCTCCTCCATTTTATTCCATATTTTCTTGGATGATTACATCAATATAGTGGGGGCTAAAGTTAATCAGGTCTAAGCTAACCTTTCTATTCCAATATAGAGCAAGTCCCCCCCCCACCCTTGCTAGGCAAAGAAACAGGGAAACAACTACTGTATCCTAGCCTCATGCATACATTTTCTACCAGCTTTTGGTTCTATCTTGTTTCTGAGAGGAACACAGTGCTAGGGTGATACTCTCGCACAAGGCGAGTCAGTTCTTGAACTATCCGAGGCTGCCCAAGGTCTCGGGAGTTCCAGAACAGGATGATCATGGCGCCTATCGGGCGCTTGGCAGTAGACCGGCAGCCCCTAGGCCGGTAGCTTCCTTTCTTTCCTTCACTGTGTTGCCTCCTTCCTTCATTTTCAGCATCTCCTCCCTTTGCTTTTCCTCCTTGCGCAGCTGCCTGAGCCCTTCCTTTCCTAGACACTCCGATAGAGATGGAGGCTGGAAAGGTCCTCTCTTGATGCATAGTCTCATGTCCTCTTCATTATCTTCCTCGGGTCGTGGTCTGACTCTGCCTCTTCCATGATGCTGCACATCTTCCTTGTGGAAGGGGAATGCAGCCTTCTTGTTCTCATCATGAACTCTTTCGTTCCTCTTCCATCCCTTTCCTTTCTTCATTTTGTTTTTGCTATTCTCCACTCCCTCCTGCAGGAAGTCTTCCACGCTAACATCATTTGTGGCCACCTCTTCCCTTTCTTCCTACATGTTTGCCTTGTTCCCATTCTGCTCTAGCCCCTTGTTGATGTCGAGGGCCTGAGCATTCTGGGCAACATCTTTGTTCATCTCCTTGCTTCCATGTGGGGCCTCCACACCCCTAGTGATGATGTTGAGGGGCGCAGATGCCCCACCAGTGACGTCCTCGTCCTTCTTGTCCATGCTTGGCCTAGGGGTGTTGTTGACGGTGCCTCCACTCTCCTTCTGCGTGTTTAAGTTGTTGTTGGATATGGCATCTTCCGCAGGCGACATGGCCCCATTGTTGTTGTCGAGGGTCGCAACATTATCGTGGATGTTATTGGCTCCATCTTCAGTGCCATCTTTGCGTGTCGTGGTCATGTGGTCAAGGACACACATGTGAGCCACATCTTCAGCCATCCTTTCCACTCCGGGCGCGTTGGCATTGGTTCTTGGACATCCTGCCACAGGCATAACCCCCATCCATGGTGCATGCCACGGCGCTGGGGCCGGTGCACGCCATAGGCTCGACGAAGACGACCGTTCTTGGATCTGTCACATGGCCTCAGGCAGGAACCATGTACGAGGGTCTTCAAAATGCACTAGGCACACTCTGAGTTCCTGGGTGAAACAGAGTTTTCTTTCCTCCACAAGGGCATCACATATAGCTTCCATATGACCAATGAATCCACAAAATAGACAAAAAATAGGGATTCTCTCATACCTTATTTGTACCTCAACTTGTTCATCTGTGATTTCATCCATCAAAGTGATCTCTTTTTGCAGAGCCATGTACAGAGGAAGCTGAACCCTTGCTCGTAGAATCTTGTCACATATGTTGCCCCTTGCGTTGTTGCCGATCTTGACAAGCGAGCCAACCTGTTGCCCAAGCTCCCTGGCTAGCTTCTTGGTGAGGAGATAGAACTGAATACTGCGAAATTGCACCCACATTGGCACGTGGGTGAACAGCGCTGATGCAGGGATTGGCACCCACTTGAAGCCCCTCGACGAGGAAGGCCTCGCCCTTGAACTGCCAAGGGCTAGCACGCATGATGTGGTCCCTGACTCCCTCTTCCGTGAACTCGAGGATGAACTTCCTCTATCCTTCAGCAGCCTGCACTTGGTTGGCCTCCATCTGTCCTCTGATCTTCCACACCCTTTTCATATGGTCTATGACTTGCTGCGAGTTCGCCAGTAGCACTGACAGGAACAAGCCCACAGCCAAAAACCTGGCGTGCATCACCTAACGCAAACCAGTCATGTTGACGACGATGATTCTTGGCTCCCGAACTCGATCCAGCCACCTCCTTCCCCGCACGCTTTCGGAAGGCAGCGTCGCGCATCCCAGTAGGATGATCCGAGCTCACCCTTGCTTCTTCCCCAGCATTGTTGCCCGAGGCCGATATAGTGCGTAAGCACAAACACCTTCCATGCACAGAAGGTGGCGATGATGTATGCACCAAATTGGAGTGAGCGCTCCTACCCTCTTCTTCAGCTACTGATATAGGCGCTATGATTCCCTCTTATACTTGACTGTTACTCTTCTGATTAAGGTTTGTAAATGGCAGTATCAATCCCTCCACGACCTCAGCCGTTTTCAGAATTTCCTCCTCCCCATCACTCCGGCCATTACCTGCTACAATTGTGGCCTCAATCTTGATGAACTACCCTGGATCCAACGGCACTTTACGTTCCATCAATCAAACAATTCAATCTGGCTCTAACTGCGTTTAATCGCCTGGATAGGTTCTTGGATGTTTGTATGGCGGCTTTGGCCTGGGCCTTGATTTGGAGCATGGTTTCGACATTTGTATGGCTTGGGGTGTTGGGAAGTAGGTGATTGTGCTAGCATCCAGAGGATTTGGAAGGTTTCGGGTTTCTTTGGATCTAGGATGGTGGTTGATCGGGATCGTGGTGGAATCGCCTCCACTGGGGTATGGGAGCAGAACCGACATGTTTTTGAGGTAAACAATTATCTGTGATGATATTATTCTTGTAACACAAAAATCTTTCAATGCTTCGGTGAAGACAGTAGCATAGACTAGAACAACAAAATCGTCACCTATACACTTTTACGAATATGATTACCTTCAAAGGTTCCGAGAATCCCCTTAAGTGGTCCATCAAGAGAGATGGGAAGCCTTGAGCATTGAACATTCTTGGATCGGGATGATCCCCTATAAATAAAAGTCATCTTAGGACGACAAGATCTTCACCATAACTCCAAAGTCAATTCCCTACAAGATCATACCAAGAAAAGCACTAGGATGCACTAACACAAACTCAACATATCTATGATTTGTTCTGTGAGGACAAAACCCCAATATCCGCAAGATCGGACACACAAAATCTACTGACATAAAAACTCTCTAGCGTTGCGGCATCACATGATAAGTCATCACCACAGCGGGGGAAAAATCAGAGTACTTAAATTTTTTATGGCATCACACCCACTGCCAGCGTTGCTGACATAAACCATAAAAATTATCCTACTAAGTTTTTTGGACACAACCAGAAGAACATGAGGTTTCGCTCACCTCACAGCACAAAAATGGTTACCAAAGGCGAGGGTTGGATTCCCGTGGTGGCGAGGGGGGGGGGAGGGGGTGTGTTCTCTCACGCTTCAAAAACCTAACTCCCATGGCGAACAAAAATTACCGTGGCACATATGAATTTATTTTATCACATGTTGCAATATTGTGGCACCCCAAAACCGGTACCATGAGGATTCAAGCGTTCCACCAAAATCCGCACAATATCGATTTTAGAGGACGCACCACCAAGTGCCTCGTACACGTCGAAACATGCAAGAGATGCGGGTGGAATCATTTCACAAGTAGTAATCATTACAACAAGCCACAACAGATCAAACAGGAGGACATATATTACAACAACGACTCCAACGAGCCAAGAATACAAATATACAATACAAAGATCCAAATCATACATAGAGACAAATACATCCGAGTACGGATAAGAATACAAATGGGATTAAGAGTCCTGAAGATAAACGATGGCGTCCATAACTCTGCCCAAGTCAAGCCGGAAGGGTAACCTTGCTAGCGTCGTTCTTCATCGTACCGGTCTTCATACCTGCCCGGTATTGTCCCAAAGCAGCAATAAGTATGGGTTCGTACTTAACAAGACTTCAAGACATTTCAGCTTCATCAACCAGTCGTCCTTTGTACTTGAGGCACACAGGGGACTTAGAAGACGCAAAGAACGCCATAGGATATATGGTGGGGTTAAGCGGCAGCGCGCAAGCACTAAAAACCTATAGAGACATGCTACAACATCCATCTAATCAGAGAAGGTAAGAGAGCGCATAAGCTTAACAGTTCTATACTCTGCAAACATAACCCAGCCGATGCGTCCCCCCTCCCTTCGCACACGAGGAAGTACTAGCAAAGGCACTCACACGGTTGACCATTATTATTTAAAGTTATGCTAACTTACTACGCAAGTTATTAACAATTTAATAGCAATGAGATAACAACTGTAAGTTGTCTATGGTCGAGTCATATAGCTCCAAGTTGTCCATAACCGTGGACACGGCTTTTTGAAAAGATTTAACCCTGCAAGGGTGCCCAAATGTGCCCACACACATGTTCAACTCCAAAAGCAAATGGCAAATAGGTGAAGCATCATGACACACACTCTCCTTCATGACAATAATGTCTAGGAAGCCACTTAACTAAGTTAAACCCGTATCGAAGTTCGACCGAGTCTCCGAGGTGGACCTAGCTATTGCGTGCATGCTTTCTGAGGGTCAAAACACACACATGGGCGAATTACCCGCTTCAGCATGCGATAAACGCACAGGCCGCAAACCTATATGAGCATACCAGAAACAAGGGATACAAGGCACACATGGGCTTCCCAAAGTAAATAAGTAACATGCTGGCATGCACGCGAGAATAAGAGGAAAAATATTACGAACTAGTTATGGCCATTGGACAAAGTTGTAGATTCCGGCAGTGGTCGAGGGGAGACCCAATAAACATACCCACGTGTGGTTAGAGCACTTAGTCTCGGAACAGATAACAAGAACTCAGAATCCTAAGATTTCAGGAAACACAAGTGAGCCGTCATAAAACCAAAGCATATGACCCACCGATGCCTCCGCTTAGAAATTATTAAGAATGTGAAGTAACCATGATTCTCAACAGATTATAACCATGTAACATGTATCTCGGAACCCCCAACAGATAACCCGATAAGATAACAATAACAATAACAAGATATAAATGGTACTAAGTATGCACTACGACTCGCAAGGCAAACCCAGTAAACCAAACAATAGATGTAGGAGGGATGTGGAGGCAATATGGGCTGCTTGAGGTAAACAGGTGGATAGGACATGTGACAAGACTGCAACTCAAGGCTAGCATAAGAGAGAAGGCAAAGTAAAATAGGTAAAAGACCCCTGCAGAGACAGGAGTGGGAAAATGCTTGCGTGTTAAAGGTTGTCGAGGAACAGCCGAAAGACTTGTCGTAGCTCGCATCAACTCAACGTCCTATCTGGGAAGAAGCAAAGTGCTACAACAAACAACGGATGCAACCCTTATTACTAAGGCAAAAGAATCGGCATGATCAAGTTATGATATGCATGGCATGACAATAATGATGCAATGCAACTTATCCAAATTAAGCGGAATTGGAATCCTGACAAATAAATATTAGGTTCGAGTTATTTATCTACCCCACAAATTAAATGTTGTTAACATGGCATAAACATGGCATGGGTGAGCTACGCAATTTAAATGGAACCGGGATAAGATAACAATTACGCACAATTCCATATTTAGTTATTAGGTGAGTCTCTATTAACCCAAACAACCACATATGCAATGCGATGCAACAAGATATGTAGCACATTTCTAAAATAGGGTTGGTTAGGATCAGATTCTCGCGACTCGGCTCGGATCGAAGAACGGTCGCCGTTGTTGGAAAAGAACTTGAGCGAAGATATCGTCGACAGCGGATGTCGGCTTCTGAAGCTATACCAAACTTAGTGAAGTGTATGCGATCCCCGGGATGGGGACAAGTGATCTGAAATGCCGGAAGACAAAGCATGAATCCATGTGGGATTTTAGTCGAACACTTGGCGGGTGTCGAGATGAAACAAAACAGAACATGCACCAAAGAATTACCGGAGGCCGGCCAAGAAGCAGAGCGGGCCAGCGCAAGGCGTGCTGGACGGGCGCAACAAATAAGGCGGAGGCAGGACTGCGCCTGAAGTGGGTGGTGACCGGAGGGGGTTGACGGCCATGAGCTCGAGGCGGGCTCAGGGTAGGCGCGACGTAGTGGAGGCGAGGCTGCAGGGAACTTGCAGGGATGCAGCGGCACGGCGCGCTGCAGCGCAGAGGAGCTGGCGGCGGCGAAACTTGGGAAGGAGCGGACGGAGGCATCGCGGGAGCTCGGGAGGGAGGCCGTGCAGAGAGGAGCGGAGGGAGGCATCGCGGGAGTTCGGGAGGGAGGCCGTGCGACTCGGGGTCGGGCCAGGGAGAGAGATGGGTTAGTGGTGGTTGGTGGGAGGACTTGAATCAAAAAAGGAAAAAATGAGGGGGTCAAAAGGAAAGTGCCGGCGGTGGGGGGTGCTGTGTAAAAGCAACAAGGAGCTGCTGGGGAGCTCTAGGGTTTCAGCCGGGCGGGCTCCTGCTGGGCCAGGGGAGGTCGACCAGCTGAGCCTTGCTGGGCTTGGCCGGTTGGGATGGCTCTCCCTTTTTTTATAAATGTTTTCTTTATTATTTTCCTGTTTTGTTTAAAACCATTTTAAATTGTTTTATATACGAAAATGATCAGAGAAAAATATGTTTTAATTTGAGACAAAGGAAGGAGGAATAATTTAGCAACAAAAATAAAGTTTAATAAAATAATTTTCGGGTTCAAAAATATGCATAATGCCATGATGATGCACAAAAGAGAAATAACAAACAAATCTAATAGGGATTTTTCTGGGCCGTTACAATCGACACCACTAACGAGGGATCGTGCCCCGAGATCCCAGCTCAGGTACGGGGAGAGAGAGGTGAACTGTAACATCCCAGGTTTTAGGACAAACACGGGGTAGATTTAGAAAAGTGTTGCACATTTCATCGCAAAACGAGGGAATTTTTCGCGCCTAAATGCATAAAACCTAATGGGGATCGAGGTTTCTCTCTCGTTGCAATTAGGGTTTAGTGTGGCGAGAGTGCGATAAATTTCGACATGACCTCTTTTGAACCTAGATTTTTCAGAGGGAAAATTTGAAATGAGATTCAAATTTGAATTCAAATCTTCCACTAAAATATTCCTATGGAATAATTAATCAAATAGGAATTCAAGCAAATAATATTATGCAAATATGAATAAGTATGGAAAATATAATATAAGTATTTATGGGAATTCAAATGAACATAGAAGTAATACAGATTTCCAATAAATAATATTACATAGAAGCTCAATTAAGGAAAATTTGAGCTTTATTGATAAAATCAACACATTACAATGTCTTTACAATATTCTTTAATACAAGAATGAACAAAAGAATAAAAGAAAAGTACAAGAAAGAATTATAGAAATGAAGTCCTAAACTAAACCTATCTAGGATCTTGAATCTCCATTTCTTGATCCTCTTCATGCCTTTGATCATCTGCAACAATAACAACAAACAAAAAGGAAACTGGAACAAGTGTCAATGCCACTTGTTCATCAGAAATAATCACCACAGGAGATAATACTCAAACTTGCCGAGCATATCCATTGACTCAGCCCCTCACAACTAAGCAGCTCACAAGACAGGGCCAAGTTACCAAGCATGACACACACAGCTTAGTCATAAGGCTATGTGTCGACTTGGGCAAGCACTGCCCCTGCTATAAATAGCATTTCTCAGCACAAACCATCAATCCATCGACAACCACAACCAGTGGTAGAACAAGATCAACAGTAGTTTATCAAGAACCAGTAGTTCATCCAGTTCATAGCAAAATCACCACAGAAATCACACCATGGTAAAGTAGAGCAATATCAAGGTCAAATCAGGAGCTAGGAGGAGATGGGCAAGAACAACCACACCATCAGAAGAGTAACAACAACAACATAAACCACTTTGTCTAGGAGCTGGAGCAAGGTATACCCATGCCCAGAAATAGATACAAGGATCTATTCCTTATCACAGCCAAGCCAAGATATTGCATCCACATAAAAACTGAATAGATATGGTTTCATCATCATATCGCCCAAGCAAGATTAAACTGGCATTCAAACTAATTATCAGAGAGATGATACTAGCTAAACAAATTTGTATGCTCTTAACCATGAACAACATAGCAAGTGTCCCACTAAAGCTAGCACCAGATCCTCCAAGAAACTAAAAAGAACACCTAGTTCATTTGGTAGAAAGCCGTCAGAAATATAGACAATTTATGAATGGATTATAGTCCATTGTCTACTTAGGTTCTCAACATCAACAGCACCGTGGCAATCCAGACAAGGATCACGTACTACTAAAGCTAACCATCCAACATACACTTGGAGAGCAAACTAGCAGCAGCATGAACTACTACTGCTGTCCACTGCATCCAAACCCCACTGAAGCAAGCAACAGCCAAAGGCCAATTTAATCATCACTATAAACAGTTCATATAAGGCCAAGTTTAATACATAGTTTAAGTATCATCATTTTCCTGCTAACAAGAGCAGGCATGAACATGTATCCTTGCTAGAGCAATAGTTCAAGAGAAGGAAATCATGACAATCCATGCTCATACTTAACAAAGAAGGTTCATCTACAAATAAAAATAATAAAGACATTTAATCACTACACCTGAGCAATTCAACTGAACACGAGTTGTATGCATAATCAAGTTACTGCAACCATCTACAATAGGATAAAGGTACCACAGTGGCCAGGGTGATATTTAAATCCACACAAACACAAAGAATAATGACCATTAACAAGTACCATTAGCACAACATCCTCAGTCAGAGCATTTAGGAACTTAGGGTATAGTATTATCACTACTGGACCAATGGAGCAAGCTTAACAGAGCCACCAATGGAGGATAACCATGCTAGGGCAACAAAGAGAAGAAAAGAGAGCAGGTATACAGAGAGAGGAAGAACAGAGACAGAGAGAAAGGGGAGGAGGAGGAAATACCTGCGCCTGGCAGCAGCAGCTAGGGCATGGTGAGGCAGTGCTCACCAGGGCACCAGGAGGCCGCTAGGAAGCCTAGCAACCTCGGCGAAGCCAGGGCAAGGCGGGGAAATCCCCAACCAAAATCCTAGGGTTACGATTCCGGGAGACGCGCCAGGAGGCGGTAAGGAAAACCAGATCGATGCGGATGGGTCGACGCGGTGTCGAACGGCGTGTCGTCTGCGACCCTCGGCAGCGGCTGAAATGGCCGGAGATGGCCAGAGCATGGCGGCGACGGCGGAGGTGATTTCCATGTCGCGAGAGCACAGGGGGAATTAGGGTTTGGACGAGAGCGTGCGAGGGCAAGTGAGCGGTCGGTGGACCGACCGACTCGGTCGGTCTGGTCTAACCAAACCCACCACCTGGCCGGTGGGCCCTTAGGGGTAATCTGGTCATTTCATATTTGGTAAAAAGGGGTAATAAAACCAGAAAATAATTTGGAGATAGATAAAAACTCGAAAAATTCAATAAAAATAGGAATAATACACTAAAAATTATTTCCTATTGAAAACAAAATTCTAAAAATAAATTTCTAAAAAGAAATGTAAACCAATAATATTTAAACAAAAAAAAGAAATAAAAAAGATTAAGAATTCTTGAAATATTTTAAGTTAAGAAATAATTAAATCTTAAAAGTATAGTTTCCAATATTAATCTTTTTAAAATTTATTATTTCTTATTTAAAAAAAAGAAAATCTAAGGAAATACCTTAAAATCCATTAAACAATTATAAACACTTCTCTTATAAAGAATTCCTTCGTTTAAATAATAATTTAAATACAAGTCTTAAATATTATCTATATTTACAATTAAGTCCTTAAAAACTTTATTAATCTAAAAGGACTTATCACATTAAAATTTTGTGAATCAATAACTCAAGCTTAATACCATAGGGTGCTTTAACCGAAACTCAATACACTAAGCATGCATAACTTGGATCTTTAAACATTGCCCTTATCGGACAATGATGCTTCTTTTGAGAACCCGAGGTTCAGGTTCAATCCAAAACCTTGAAAAACACTATCTCGCAGTCTCTAGGCAAATTTATCACTTGCTCATGCCTTTGATTACTTTATATCATTTACTTGCAAAGTATTATACTTATCACTCCTACATTAAAAGCAAAATGTTACTTTTCCAATTATGAATATGACTATGTGATTGGCAATGGAACCATGGTTCGTGTTGACAGTGGAGGTTCCATTGCAAGGTATGTCATATCATCTAGGATTAATAACCCATGTCGTCCAGTGATTCTAGCACCGTACATTACGCGTTAACCATAAGATCTTTAATGGGACAGACAAGTCAGTTGTACCTTTTTCCTCTCGCATATCAATGGAGTTGATAGAGCCTGCATGTGTGTTCGGTGGTTCCACATGGGTTGGGAAGGCCATAAGTTCCCCGTCTTAGTTATAGACGAAGGGTGCTCTATCGTCTACGATGGATTGAAGGGGTTTGGACTGAGGGTTATGCGCCAAATTAGGGCAAGCGACCAATGGTGCAGACGGAACCTAAACTCAGCCACCACTTCAAATGGATGGGTATGTGGTGTCGCGAGAAAGAACAGTGATTGGCTTGGATCTTATACTGGGCCTCACGCCGAGGAAGTGTGGACGGGAAAGTATGCCCGGTTGGCAACAAGGATAAGTTCTCTTTTGGGAAAAGTAACACACCTCTGCAGAGTGTATCAAAGTGTGGCTTGTCACTCCCTGTTCCCGGAAAGAACTACGAACGCGGCAGGAAAGGAACTCCACGAAAATCTGGTCAACCTTCGAAGACTGACGGGCATAGTTTTTTGAATAAAATAAACCTTTTGAAGAAATGTTTGCGAAACATGCATTGACTTGCGATTTCCTGATCAATGGTCGTAGCTAGTGCATCAAACACCTTTTCTTTTGAACTTGTTGAGTACCTCTGTACTCACCTTTATTTCGAACCCTTGCTAGACTGTGAGAACGAAGACGAAGGATATCCAGAAGCACCAGAAGGTGAATACGAAGTCATCTACAAAGAGCCAGACCTATCTGGAGGAGTGGAAGGCGTAGACTATGGTCTAGCCTACGGAGTTGAAGAGATCGAGACAGAGGACCAATAGTCTCGAGTGGTGTTAGTTAAAGCCGAGCAGCCTAGAACACTACTTAAATAAGCTGTTGAGCTGTGGAATGTTTAGTTTACTGTTTCCCTTAGTAGATAAACTACTTCAAGTTAGGTTTGAATTAGAATGGTTTCCTCAAAGGACCTATGAGGATACCGACGAGTTTGTATAGTTTTGGCTTGTAATAATAAGTTTGTAATGTTAAAGACCTGCAATATTTCTGTTGTACCACTCTGAGGGATGTGATATTTGTGAAGAAGCCCCTTCATGAGTGTCATATCAACGACTTGTATACTACAACATGCAGTGGTATGCTGGATCACCATAGCTGGTATCAGAGCAAATGCTTTGACCTTAGGTTGGAAACCTAGTAAAGGGATAAACCTGTAGGAGTCAGATAGAAGTAGTAAAGAGTTCTCTAGAAATATGATGTTTATTCACTTGAGAATAATAATGTCATATCTTTTAGTGTGATAATTCTTTATTATTACTATTATGATGCATCATTACTAATACTCTATAACCTGTATCCACAGCCAGAGATGGCAAGTTCTTATCCAAAAAGGACCGTCAAGGTTCGGGAAGGTTGGCTTGATGAGCATGAGGGGGACATGACATATGTTTTACGTGGACTTTTACTTGAACTCGGGTGTGATCCCCAAATTCAGGTAATGAAGTATATGTATTATGACGGCACTGTAGTGGCGAAATGTAGGGTTGGTCTGCAACTGTCGGACAAGTTAGGGATGAGCGTAGTCATGCCATCTGGGGAAGCCAGAACCATCAGGACTGCCTATCACATGGCTGTCTTCAAGGCTATCACTGATATTCAAGAGCACAAAACCAAGGAGTTGTTAGGCACATAATTCTTACATATTCCCCATAGTGAGGAAGAGGAGGATCCAACTCTCAACCATTATAAACTCGCTAGAAAGCAACCAGAGTTACCAGCCAAGCACATGGACCACTGCAAGTCCATGCTAACCATGTTATTCCAACTTCATAAGAAGATGGTGGGAGAAGTGACGTATATGTTAGAAGAATTCACTGATCCGGAGAAGGTCCAAGACCGTATGAAGAAACTTGGGGAGCAAAGCCAGCACCCGACACCCTACTTTTCTACTAGAAGTTTCATTGACCTCAACACTCAGAAACCAGAACCGGTAAAGTCAGTACCTGATTATTTTCCCAATAGTTCTTACGTGCCAAACTCTTATGACAAGGGTTACGCTGGGGACGGTTCTTGGAACACACCCTATTCTGAATCACCAATAGAAAACTCCACGGGTTGGTGTTTTGGGGAGCCTTATGGCAGTCGAAGTGAGCCGATTCCGTGTGACACGGAGGATGATGAAGATGTCGTAAACCAGTACAGAACCCGTCACTATGGAGTTGGGGATGTGCAAACAAACCCAATTTTCAACGACTCGGATATGGAGAACCAAACTCAAAACCACTTTGAGAGGGGTGAAAGTTCTGGAGTGAAGAAAGAGAAGAGTGGGCCTTTTGATTTAAACACATCGGAGTTTAGTGGAAATATCTCGGAAGGAGAAGAAGATTATCCAACAGGTGGTGTGTATTCGTCGCTTAACAGTTACTTTGGGATGACTGATTTCTGCCTCGGCACATCATCTGACTCCGACTATACACCCACAGAAAGGCAGTATGTTCCGAACTTCATCAGGAAGACGACACGTTATACTGGTTGGAGACCTAGAATGTATCCGGAGAACAACGACGAGTAGAGAATCCCAAGACTAGAATAAAGTAGAGTAGTTGGTATCTCGTATTGTAGAGCTTGTAATCTAGTAGGTTTGGGCTTGAAACCGAAATAAGTGGACTATATACCACATGTATGATAATGCTTGTAATATTATGTATTATACAGTGTATATACATCGTATATGTTTGAAATATTTTGATTTGCTTCTTGATTTCATTGTGTGACTAGTTCTGGGCATTGAGTTGAGCTCAGAAAACATTTGCATGGTGTAATTATGAGTATCGCTCTATGTTACATGACTAGGGGGAAATGTCGTTAGTTGAAAGTGAACAAGCCCGTATGGAAAGGGAAGCCAAACAGAAGGAAGAAGAAGAAGATGCAGGCGCTCGAGCTGAGAACATGCCACCACCACCACATCCTACGATGCACCCAGACTTTCAACGGTACATGAGGGACATGGAAGAGGAAAGGAGGAGGTATCAGGAGAGTCAGAATAAGAACAATCAAGATTCGTTTGCTCATGTTCTTACGGGAAGAGGTAATGAAGGCACGAGAGTTACTCTGTCCGACTTTTTAGAATGCTAGACCATTACCCTTCGCATCAGCGCCGGAACCAATGGACGCGGAGGACTGGTTAATGGATACAAAGAGGAAATTGAGGACTGTAGGACTCAATGATGAGGAGAAGGTCCGATATGCCACATATCTATTGTCTGGACCAGTCGCATCGTGGTGGGAAAATATAGTGGCCGTGTATCCACCTAAAAAGGTCTTCACCTGGGAAGAATTTAAAAAGAAGTTCCGGGAGGCACATGTTCCAGAAAGTATTATGGAACTGAAAAAGAGGGAATTTGAGGAGCTGCAGCAAAACAATTCTCCAATAATGAAGTATGTTCGGGAATTCAGTAGTCTTTCACATTATGTTCATGAGGAAGTTAGTACATAGGAGAAGATAAAGAAGAGGTTTATGGAAGGGTTGAATCCTTGCATGAACATGCAGCTGAGGTTAGCAAGGACAACAGAATTTCAAGAGCTGGTGGACGCTGCTATCACTTTTGAAGATGATTATCGGCAAGTGCAAGAAGAAAGGAAGAAGAGGGATCGTATCGAGCCAAGGAAATACCCCAACAACAAACCAGTTACTGACAGGAGTTTTAAGCCTAGATTTAGACCCACAAATAACTCCGCAACTAGAGGCACTCCAAGCTTCAAGAGTAACATTGTGTGTCGCAATTGTGGAATTGTGGGACATATGGAGAAGGAATGTAGAAAACCAAGGGTTATATGTTACGAATGTGGCAAGGATGGACATACTCCCTCCGTTCCTTTCTATAGTGCCTATAGATTTTTGGCATTTGTTTCAGAATATAAGGTTGTAGCTTGGCTTTTTTTCAATTACCCCCTCCCCCGTTCAGCTCCCACACAACATGCGTGAAAAAAATCCATACAGAATTGGAAACAATTAATTGAGATTCATAATGCATGGCCCAACGATTCCTTAAAATTAGGCAGCAATGTTTTACTTTCCTTAATTGAACTTGGCTGCACATATATGGAGAATCAACAAGAAAGATTTGTGGGATTTTTTATGGTAAGTTAGGAAGATATGGATTTCCCAAATTTTACGTTGATCTCAAATCGTTCAGTTAGGGGGTCTTGTGTAAAAAATACTCTTGCGCTAATTTCCGTGCCAAAAAACTATAGGCACTATAGAATGGAACAGAGGGAGTATTAGACCCGAGTGTCCTAAACTGACGGCCGGAGGAGGACAGAAGAATGGAGGAGGAAAACCAAGAGGATCTAAGGGACCACCATACAAGGGTGGAAACTACAGCAACAACGCCCGCAACAACAACAACAAACGGGGAAGGCCCTTTGGGAAGCTGAACTGCACCACCATGGAGCAAGCCAGGGAATCTGATCAAGCAGTACTAGCTACGCTTAGCATCCTTACCCATCCCGGCAAAGTCTTATTTGATATTGGAGCAACTACTTCATTCCTTGCACAACAATTTGTTGATCAATATGGGATTAGATGTTCGAAACTAGAAAGCCCTATAACCATTTTATCCGCGGGGGGAACCATATTTGTCGTGGTATCGTCACGGCATATACCATAGGATGGCTTAAGTTAGGTGGTTCCTGCTATGGCCTACGGCGGTTTCCAGATGCGGGTATGAGCACGAGCGACACATCGACGTACCCAGGTTCGGGGCCCTCGTATGGAGGTAACACCCCTACTCCTGCTCTAGAGTGTATATGAGATATCACAGTACAATGGTGCTCCTTGAGCTATATCCGGCTTGAGAGAGAGGGCTGGAGGTAGAAGAAGGCCTCTCTCCTTAGCAGTTTAGAGTGTGGAATGGGAAGTGATCGATCATCCCTCGCACAGGAGGGGTGGTGCGGCTTATATAGTGCCAGTTACATTTACAGAGAAGCCCCTATAGCCTACTGGCCGGGCCCGCCGGCTCCGGCTTTCCCGCTCCCTGACGAGGCGATGGCGTCACCGGTCGTGGGGGTCGCGTCCGTTCTTCTGCCGGGGTTAGCGGAGACGGGACGTGCCGACCGACGTGCGCTAGGCGCCCGCTGTCTCCGCCGGTCGCCTAGCAGCACATGACGTAGGTAGGCCATGACGGGAATCTCTGACGTGGGGCACTATTGCTCCACAGTGCCCCGGATGTGTTCAGCGTAGACTTTTGCACCCGGATAACCTCTCCTGAGCCTTCTCCTGCAAGGCTCACCAGCCTCGAGCCGGTCAGGGAGAACAAAACCAAGCCGGACATGGCGCGTAGAAGCCGGCCCAGCCATAGCGTAGCCGGCCATGACTGGACCAGCGTAGACCTGGGGTCAGCCGGCTCGCAAGGCAGCCGGCCACGGCTCCAGCCGGCTGCTCCTCAGCCGGCCATTGCCGCGGGCCAGCCGGCCTCGAGCCAACTGTTCCTAGTCTTTTGCCATACCCGGGGTCTTCCCCCCAACATTAGCCCCGGAAGCTGGCGAGGTCCTGCGTAGAGAAGGACCTGGGCAGGTTTTTCCTGGCCGTTAGTCGTTGATCCCATGGATCTTGAGGAAAAGCAGTTGAGGGGCCGGCTGGGAATTTTCTTCCAGCCGGCTACGCCCTTTCTCGGCTTGCTTCGTCCGGCTGCTCTCGAGACGGACGCCTCTTCGGTTTTGCGGATTTGATCTTCTTAAGTGCTGGAGAGGTCTCCGCCTTGTTGGTGAGGCAGCAGCCGATTTCGGAAAAATGCGTCTGGCTTCAGCGGAGGTGCACCGGAGTCTCCGCCGCTTCGGGGCACGAGTCGCGATTTGACCGGCTCTGACGGAATCTCTGGCTCTGGCGCTTCGTCTGGTCACATCGCTGTTCCCTCCGGATTTTCTGTGGTCGTGGCTGACGTGGCGGAGGGGAGTTACTAGTAACTGCCGACGTGGTGGAGATCGTGGGCGCGGTTAATCCCACGCCGCCGCCCACGTCCCCACGTCGCCCACTCGCTCTGGCTTCTTTAAATAGCGAGGGGGGGTCACCGAGGAGGTCTCCCGCTCGCACCTTCTTCTTCCTTGCTCTCGCTGCGCCTCTCTCTCTCTGCTTCTTCGTGCCACCGCGCGCAGCTCGACTTTGCCAGTGAAACTCGACGAGGCCTCGCACCCGGCCGTCGTGAAGTTGCTTCGCCGATCCGCCGCCGCAGCGCAGCCGTTCCGGCGCCACGGGGGGGGGGGGGGGAGGGGCGTTCGTCCACGCCACGCAACTCTCCGCTGCCATCCGCCGCGTCGACCACGGAGGCCATGGCGCAACCGAGCGGTTCATGGGAGGGATCAATCGTCACCGCCGATGACGTGGAGCGCCTCCGCTGGACCCTCCGCATCCCGGCAGGGGTAGAGACCCGCATCCCGGTGGAGGAGGTGGTGCCAGATCCGGAGCCAGGCGAACGGGTGGTCTTCATCTCGCACTTCGAGCGAGGCTTTGGGCTGCCGGCGAGCGCCTTCTTCCGCGCCTTCCTCGACTTCTTCGGCCTGCAGCCGCACCACCTGCCGGCAAACGTCTTCGTCACGCTGTCCTGCTACGTGGCCTTCTGCGAGGGCTACGTTGGTCTCTGGCCGGATGTGGAGTTCTGGAGCCGGCTCTTCTACATCAAGGCCCAGACCACGGACGGCCAGCTACGGGCCTGCGGGGCGGCTTCGCTCTACAGCCGGCCGCAGACCCCCCTCCCGAAGATCCCGACGGTGGACTCGGTGAAGAAGTGGTAGACCACCTTCTTCTACGTGAAGAACGAGAACCCGGCCTTCGACTGGATCAACCTGCCGGAGTTCTCGCTGGAGCCGCCTACCAAGCTCAACTGGGGGTACTGCCACAAGCCGGCTGACCCTGAAGAAGAGGTCAACCTGCTGTGGGTGCACCTCCGGCACCTTGTCACGGAGGAGTGGCTGACAGCTACGGATCTTCTCTGCTGCTACGCCAGCCGGCGAGTGCTGCCGCTGCAGGCGCGCTCCCACAAGATCTGCCACATGAGTGGCCGGTTTGATCCAACCCGGACGTCGAAGCTGGAGATCTCTCCGGCGGCGGTGGCCAAGCGGGTCAACTGGATCTACCAGGCCAAGCTGGCGGCTGACTGGCAGTGGGGGATGGAGCCTTACCGCCGCGATGACCCGCCGCCTCTGGTAAGTTTTTCTTGCATTAGGTCGGCCGCCGGCTTGCTGCTACCTTTGCCGGCTTGCGCATCCATCATGTTTTTATTGTTTGTGCCGTCTGCAGAAGTTTGCGCGGCAAGCGGTTGAGGACGGGGACTTGGCGCTGAAGGTGTGGGCGCCTGACCACGCCGACCCGGCTGACTGCGCAGCCGGGGACGATGAAAGCCCGGAGCAGGCCGCCGCACCGGCCTCTAGGGGGCATGCCGACCCGCCGCCGTCTCCTCAGCTGGAAGAGGAAGCGGAGCCGGCTGCCACGGTGCCACCACTTCGCGTGGCCCCCCTGTCCGTGAGGCCGCCTGCGGCCTCCGCATCCGTGCCCCGGGTGCAGAAGAGGAGCACCGCCCAGATCGAGGCGGCGCTGAAGAAGAAGCGCCGGATGGCGGCGAAGCAGGTCCCGGAAGCAGCCGGGTAAGTTTCTTTTTATCAACTTATTTGATTCTTTTTCTTTCCTTCTTTCTCATCTTGTTGTTTGTTTGATTGATCTAGGTCCCCCATCATGTTCTCCAAGGGAGCCGGGGCTGGGCCGGCTTCCAGCGTTGTGTCGCCGCCGCCTGTGCAGCGGGCGAGGAGGGAGCCGACTCCACAGCCTCCGCCTCGGGCGCGCGCGCCACCGGTCTTCCCGCCGCCTACCGCGGGGGCAGGGACTTCTGCGCCATCGTCGAGTGGCGCCGGCTCCGGCTCTCAGGTCGAGCCGGCCCGCCGCTCCAGCCAGCCGACCATTGGCGACATTCTTCAGCGCCGCCGGCCCGAAGGGTCGCCAGAAGGAGCAGGCGGGACCGTGCCTGAGGTCGTCGTTATCGACGCAAGCCCAAGGGCTGCACCGACGCCACCTCCTACTTCTCCCGGCCAGGTGGGCCAGGACGTGCCGCCTCCGGCTTCGGAGCCATCCAGGGAAGAGCTGGCCACGTCAGCCGATGCGGATGCCCGTGCGTTGGTTAAGGCCAAGGGCCCGGCGAAGGAGCCCCAGGGGCCTGAGCAGCCACTGGTGAGCCTTCATGTGTCCCCGGCCGCCTCGCTTCTGAACATCATCTCCGCTCCCGACTCCAGCCTGGGCTCAGCCGGCACCATGGAGAAGGAGTGGCGCGACGCCGACGTGCACGAGGTGACGAGCCGGGACAAGAGGAAGGGGATGGCCTCCATGGAGATGTTCTTCTCCGACTTCCGCGCCTTCGCCGATGCCACCGGTGCTGAAGCCAACAACCGCCTGAAGCGGATAGAGAAGGTCCACAAGGTAAGTTAATCCTTGTCCATTTTTTGCAATTTGGTATTGTCTTGGTAGCTCTCCGAGGCATGGCCGGCTGCTGTGGAGCCGGCCCGGGTTGCGCCTTTGTACTGACTTTCGACTTGCTCTCCGCAGTCAGTTACTGACAAGCGGACCGAGTTGTATAACCAGCTTGTGGCTAGCTACCACAAGGCCAAGGCCGACCGCGCCGAGATGGCCCACGAGCTGGAGGTTGCCCAGGGTAAGCCTTTCTCTGCGGTTGATTGCACTTTTGTTCTTTTGGGTCCGACCGGCTGACGCTTTGACTTTCTGCCGGCTCGCAGCTGCTGCTGCCCGAGTCCCTCAGCTGGAGGCGGACCTGCGGGTTGCGCGCACTCAATGCGCCGAGAGCGAGGAGGCGGCAAGGGCCCTGGCCGCCAAGGTGAAGGAGAACGAAGGAGAGCTGGCGTGCCTGCGCCGGCTCGAGGCCAACCACCTTGCTGAGCTAGACTATGTCAAGCGGGTTGAGCAAGAGAAGGTGGACAACCTCAACCAGCGGCTGGGTGAGGTGGACGGGCAGTGCCGGAGGCTCCGCGAGGAGATGACCGCCCAGTCCCAGACGCTGACGGCTACGGCCAAGCGCTGGGTGGACGAGATCAGCGCGCTCGACCGCGGCCTAGCGGGTAAGTCCCTCTTGCTATTATCTTACTTCTACCTCTTGCCGGCTTCCGGCTGTCGGCTGCCAGCAGGAAATCTGTCGGTGGCCGGTAGCCAAAAAAATTCGATATCTCCATCTTCTGGCTGGTGGCAGGCGGCGTTTGCTCGCCGGCTACCGCCAGGCTTTTTTGGCTTCGATATCTCCATCTTCAGGCTGGGGGCAGGTGGCATTTGCTCGCCGGCTGCCGCCAGGATTTTTTGACTTCGATATCTCCGTCTTCAGGCTGGGGGCAGGCGGCGTTTGCTCGCCGGCTGCCGCCAGGCGTTTTTGACTTCGATATCTCCATCTTCAGGCTGGGGGCAGGCGGCGTTTGCTCGCCGGCTGCCGCCAGGCTTTTTTTTTGACTTCGATATCTCCATCTTCAGGCTGGGGGCAGGCGGCGTTTGCTCGCCGGCTGCCACCAGGCTTTTTGACTTCGAAATCTTTGCTTTTTTCTGTTCTTTCCCCGGCTTGCGGCTGATACCGCTGGCAGGGATCTGCCGGCTGCTTTCAGCCGGATTTACAGGTTCTTAACAAATTTTGTTTTTTTCAGCTGCCTTTCCCGAGGCGCAAGCCGCGGCGCTGGAGGCGGCTGGCAAGGCACGGGATGCGCGCCGGCTTGTGACCGGCGAGGCGAGCTCTGTGTACTTCTCCATGGAACCTGGCCGCCATGGCCGCCCGGAACGAGCCAATCACCATGCTGGGATACGAGCTCCGGCAGGCGGCTGAAGAACTTTTTCGGCTGCTGTGGCCGACGGAGACGCTGCCAGGCGATATTGCCAACCTGGTGAAGTGGCTGGAGAATGCGCCTGACCGCCTGTGCGACTGGAAGGAGTCGGCCGCGCGCGCCGGCGCCGATATGGCCCTCTCCTTCGTGCTGTCCTGGTACGAGGAAGTGAGCCTGGACCAGCTGGAGACCCGGTGGGCTGACGTGGAGGGCAAGCTTAGCGCGGAGGCGAAATCTCGCCAGCTCGCTCGCACCTGCGCCTTCGCCGATTTCGTCAACCACAACGACTTCATCAGCGACCCAAATCCCCCTGAGGAGGAGGTTGAAGACGAAGACATGGCGGATACGGAGGACGCGCCGGAGGCGGATCCGGCTCCCGGCTCGGATGTTCCCCCGGCTGGTCCATCTCCAGCTGGTGCTTAAATTTGCCTGTTTATCAATTTGCTTTTGCCAAAGACAATCGTTAAATCCCCAGTATGCCGGGTGTAGCTGTAAAGACAATATTATTATCCTTTTATGAAGCTGCACTTTTTAGTGTGTTTGTTTATCATTTTGTGCTCCGGCTCATTTTCCCTCTGCCCTCTTGCTTTTTCTCATCCGCCCCACCCTTTGGCGTTGCTCTTGCTAGCCATCCAGCCGGGTTACGGTCTGTAGCCGGATCAAGAGCGGGCCGCTGAGTGAGGCCGATAATATTTCAGTCAAGCGAGCTGAGTTGAACGTGCCGGTGCTTACATGAAAGTTTGGAATGAGGGTCGACTCGCTTTTACTCTTTCTCTTGGTTGTTTTTCGCGTGCCGGCTCCTTAAGCATCTACCCCCGCTAGCCGGACAGCCGGGTTGCGGTCTGTAGCTTATTCGGGAGCTGGCTGTCTGAAACCGAATCACGGTACTGAGCCAACCGCGTGAGAGGGTTCAAGCCAATCGGCAAAAATGGTAAAGTACGCGAAAAATCGTTGGTACCAGGCGCTCTTGGCGCAAGCTTTTTTCATTACCAAAAGGGGTATAAGGGATACATACATTCCTTTCCTCAAGTGTAAAATGGGCGAAGCAAGTTGACATTCCAGGGATCTCCTCGTCAGCCTTGTCCGGCCTGTTTTTTCTGGCCTCTTGGGCGTCTATGAGATAGTAGGAATCATTGCCTACAGCCTTGCTCACGATGAAGGGACCTTCCCATGGGGATGAAAGTTTATATTGTCCGGCTGTCCGTTGGATCACCCGGAGCACTAGGTCACCTTCTCGGAATGCTAAGGGTTGAACCTTCCGGCTGTGATAGCGTCGGAGGCTTTGCTGATATATGGTGGATCTGGACACGACCAGCAGCCGGGCCTCTTCGACCAGGTCGACTCCATCTTCGCGGGCCTCCTTGGCTTCGGCTTCAGTGTATAACTTGATCCTTGGCGCGTCATGCTCGATATCAGTCGGCAGGACGGCTTTGGCCCCGTAAACGAGGAAGAATGGCGTGAAGCCGACGGAGCAGTTTGGCGTAGTGCGCAGGCTCCATAGTACGGAGGGCAGCTCTTCAATCCAGCAGGCGGCGGCTCGCTCCAGTGTCTCCACCAGCCGAGGCCGGATGCCGGCCAGAATCAAGCCGTTGGCCTTCTCCACCTGCCCGTTGGACTCAGGGTGTGCCACGGATGCTAGGTCCAGCTGAATCCCTTTTTCCTCGCAGAAGCGGGCGAATGCGCCTTGCGCGAAGTTGGTGCCATTTTCGGTGATGATTCTATGGGGATAGCCATTTCGCACGATGATGTCCTTGAGGAAGGTGACGGCTGTAGAGCCATCCAGCTTTTTGATCGGCTTGGCCTCGATCCACTTAGTGAATTTATCGATCATCACCAAGAGATGTGTCATGCCGCCTCGGGCGGTTCTGAATGGGCCGACCATGTCAAGGCCCCACACATCGAATGGCCAAGTGATGGGGATGGTTTTCAAGGCAGAAGCCGGCGCGTGCCTTTTCTTGGCAAAGCGCTGGCAACCGTGCATGTTTTCACCATTTCTTCTGCATCTTTTAGCGCACTCGGCCAGTAGAAACCGTGCCGAAAGGCTTTGCCTACTATGGCTCTGGAGGAGGCGTGATGTCCGCACTCTCCTTGATGGATCTCCCTGAGGAGTTCAATCCCTTCAGCCGGCTCGACACACCGCTAGAACACCCCACTTATGCTGCGTTTGTACAGCTGGTGGTTGATGATTGTGTAGGCCTTGGCTCTTCTCTCAATCTACCTGGCCTGGACCCGGTCTTCGGGCAATTTGCCATCTGCCAGGTAGGAGAGGAATTCTTGTGCCCATGATGGTACGCATCTTATCTCGAATACGCTTACCAACAATGCCTCCTGCGTGGGAGCTTCCGGGTTCGACTGCATGGTCGTCGGGTTCGGCTGTGGAGCCGGCGGGTTCGGCTAAAAAGCCCCCGACTTTGGCTGAGAAGCCCCCGGGTTCGACTGAAGAGTCGCCGGGTTCGGCTGTGGAGCCGACGAGTTAGGCTGAAGAGCCCCCGACTTTGGCTGAGAAGCCCCCGGGTTGGACTGAAAAGTCACCGGGTTCGGCTGTGGAGCCGGCGGGTTCGGCTGAAAAGCCCCCGACTTTAGCTGAGAAGCCCCCGGGTCAGCCGGTACGAATATGGAATCCGAATCTGGTAATTGTGTGATGGATGGCTTCCGCAAATGCTGCAGGGCGATGCCTGGTGGAATTGCCTGCCGGGTTGAGCCAATCTTGGACAGGGCGTCAGCCGCCTCGTTGTTGGCCCGTGGCACATGATGAAATTCACAGCCGTCGAAGAAGCCGGTTAGCTGTTGGACGTGGAAGCGGTATGACGCCATGTTGGCATCTCTCGCGTCCCACTCGCCCGATGCTTCCTGTATAACCAAGTCGGAGTCGCCGAAGCACAGGATGCGGCACACGCCAATCTCCTTGGCCAGCTTGAGCCCGTGGATGAGCGCCTCGTACTCCGCCACATTGTTGGAGGCGGCGAAGTGAATCTGCAGGACATAGTCCAGCCGGTCCCCCTTTGGGGAGGTGATGACGATGCCGGCTCCCAAGCCGGAGCGTATCTTGGAGCCGTCAAAGTGCATCTTCCAGTGCGTGGAGTCGGGCACTGGCGGTAGGTACTGCATCTCGGCCCAGTCGACGAAGAAGTCGGCTAGGATCTGTGACTTGATGGCGGTTCTTGCTTCGTAGAGGATGGAGTGAGCCGCCAGCTCCAGGGCCCACTTGGCGACCTGGCCATTGGCGTCCTTGCTGCCAATGATTTCCGCAAGGGGGGCGGTGGCAACCACCTTGATGGGGTGCTCTTGGAAGTAGTGCTTGAGCTTCTTGGCCGCCATGTACACGCCGTAGGTGACCTTTTGGTCGTAGGGGTAGTTTTGCTTGGACTGGGAGAGCACCTCACTGAGGTAATAGACTGGGCGCTGGACCGGCTGCTCCCTGCCCTCTTCCTTGCGCTCCACCACCAGGACAACACTGACCACACGATTGGTGGCCGCGATGTACAACAGCATCGGTTCTTTCGAAGCCGGCGATGCCAGGACAGGGGCGGTTGACAATACGCGCTTCAAATCACGGAAGGCTTCATCCGCCTACGGCGACCAGACAAACGTGTCTAATTTCTTGAGCAACTGGTATAGGGGCAATGCCTTCTCGCCCAGCCGGCTGACGAAGCGGCTCAAGGAGGCCAGGCAACCAGTGAACTTCTGGACATCCTTGAGGCACTGCGGCTATTCCATCTTCTCGAGGGCACTGATCTTCTCCGGGTTGGCTTCAATCCCTCGCTGAGAGACGAGGTAGCCAAGGAGTTGGCCGGCTGGCACGCCGAAAGTGCACTTGGCCAGGTTGAGCTTCATCTAGAATCTTCGTAGATTGGTGAAGGTTTCTCTCAGATCATCAAGGAGGGTATGCTTCTCCTTGGTCTTTACAACGACATCATCCACGTATGCGTGAACGTTTCTGCCGATTTGCTCTTGCAAGCATTTTTGCATGCACCTTTGGTAGGTGGCGCCTGCATTTTTCAAGCCGAACGGCATAGTCGTGTAGCAATAAGCCCCGTACGGGGTAATGAACGAAGTCTTTATTTGATCATCCGGATTCAAAGGAATCTGGTGGTAGCCTGAATAGGCATCTAGGAAAGACAACAGTTCACAGCCGACAGTCGAATCTATGACTTGATCTATGCGCGGCAGGGGGAAGGGGTCCTTTGGGCACGCCGTGTTTACGCTGGTGTAGTCGATACACATGCACCAGGAGCCGTTCTTCTTCAAAACCAGGACTGGGTTTGCCAACCAGTCCGGGTGCAGCACTTCCATGATGAAGCCGGCTGTGAGGAGCCGAGCGATTTCTTCACCAATGGCCTTCCTTCTTTCTTCGGCGAAGCGGCGAAGTGGTTGCTTCACCGGCTTGGCCTCTGGCCTGACGTGGAGGTGGTGCTCAGCCAACTCCCTCGGCACACCCGGCATGTCCCGTGGAGACCATGCGAAGATGTCCCGATTCTCACGAAGGAAGTCGGTGAGCTCGCTTTCCTATTTGCTATCCAAACCGGCACCGATGGTGACGAACTTGTCCGGCTGCGCCGGGTCCAGCAGGATCTTCTTGGTGTCGTTGGCCGGCTGGAAGTGAGTCGTCCCAGTCGGGTTGCCCACAGCCGGCATGCCGGCCTGCGCGGCCTTGGCCATGGCCACCGCGTCTTGGATCTGCTGCTTCTCGGCAGCGATGACCAGCGTCTGATCCAACTTGGAGCTCTGCGTGGGGCACTCCATTGAGCGGCGGTAGTCGCCGGCGATGGTGATGACGCCCTTGGGGCCGGGTAGCTTCATCTTCACGTACCCATAGTGGGGCACCGCCATGAATCGGGTCAGGGTTGGCCTGCCCAGGAGCGCGTGGTAGGGACTGACCAAGTCCACAACCTCGAACTCGATTGCCTCTGTGCGGAAGTGGTCCGGCTTGCCGAACATGACGTCCAGCTTGATCCGACCAATCGGCTGGCAAGAATGTCCCGGCACGATGCCGTGGAAGACGGTGGGGGTGGGGATCAGCTGGCTCTCCTGAATGCCCAGCTTGCGAGCCGTGTCGCGGTAGAGGATGTTGATGCTGCTACCGCTGTCGATGAGGACGCGCGAAAAATGCACGTTGAGCTGGCTCGTGCCAATGGTGGGGTCGAGGACCAGGGCATATCCTCCTGGCCTCGGCAGGACAGCCGGCTGATCGCGGCGGTCGAAGGTGATGGCCTGCTCAGACCAGTTGAGGTACTGAGGGACTGGCGGCATGACCGCGTTCACCTCGAGGGAGCGGCGCTGCAGGCTCGTCTTGTCCTCCGGCTCCGTGGTGAAGATGATGTAGGCGGCGTCCTCAGCGAGGTACCACCCATGCTGGACCATGTTGGCCTCGTGTTGCTGCTCGGGATTGGCGTCCTTGGCGCCGGCTTGGCCACCCGGCCCACCGGCTAGCGGAGGTGGAGGCGGCAGCGGCTCGCCGCTGTTCAGCCGCTTGGTGAAGTGGCACTCGCGGGTGGTGTGGTTGGACGGGTTCTTGCCGCTGTGGTACTTGCACGGTGTGTCGAGCATCTGCTCAAACGTGAACTTCGGCCTCCAGGGCCGGTCTTGCTTCTGGCGCCGGCTTCCTCCAGCCGTCGCATGGTCCGACACGGCTGCTACATGGGCGGAGCCATACCGGCGGTCAGGCTGGTCGCTGTGCCTCTTGCCACGGTAATTGTCGTGGCGGCTGCCTTGCGAGGCTCGTTCGGCCGGCTTGTGCTCGGCCGGCTTGGCGTGATCGCGCCGCGGCGCAGCGGGCGAGTTGTTAGCCACGCCCTGGCCGGCTTCCTCGGCCAACGCGTATTTGTCTGCGATAGCCATCAGGGCCGCCATGGTCTTGGGGTCGCTGCGACGCAACTTGTGCCACATCATCGTGTTGGGCCGGCAGCCGGCCATGAAGAAACTGATGGCCTGGATCTCGTGCACACCCTCACAGGAGTTGCGCATTTCGCACCAGCGCGTCAGGTACGCGCGGTCCGTCTCGTCCGGCTCCTGCTTGCACATTTCCAGTTGTCGGGGGCGACCCGGCCGGCGGTAGGTGCCGGTGAAGTTGCTGATGAAGGCATCCTTGAAGTCCAGCCAGTTGTTGATGCTGCCGGCTGGAAGGTTGTTGAGCTAGGTGCGGGCGGAGCCGAGCAGCATGAGGGGCGAGTAGCGCACGACCCAACGCGTGTTGCCGCGGGCGATGCCGACTGCGGTGGAGTAGTCCAGCAGCCAGTCTTCCGGCTTGGCGGTGCCGTCGTACTTAGGGGTGTCCCAGGGGAGCAGGAAGCCTTCCATGACCGGCTCGCCCAGAATGCGTGGGCCGAAACACTTGGGGCCGACTGGCCCTTCCTCCTCCATGATACGGGATTCCGTGAGCCGGTCGAGGCGGTTTCTGGCGTCAACCGGCTCGACGCGCAGGCCCAGCCGGGAGTGGGCCGACTGGCGACCGCCGCTGGCTTCAGGAGCCGGCTGGCGACCGCCGCTGGCTTCAGGAGCCGGCTGGCGACCGCCGCTGGCTTCAGGAGCTGGCTGATGTGGCTGCCTTGGCGTCGGTTGCTCGGAGTGGTACTCCTGGCTCCTGCTTGGTGGTGGCCGGCTGTGGCCGCTTCCGTCGTTTCTCAGCTGGCTCTGCCGACTTGGACTATCGTGGGTGGCTTTGGAGTCCCTGCGCCGGCTTGGCGCAGGAGAGGATGACTCCGCCGTGTCCCTAGGGCCGCCTCCGTGGTGGCCGGCTGCACCATGGGCGTGAGAAGCACCAGGAACATGACCGGCATACCTTGGGTTTTTCTGCTGCTCAGAGGCGATGTGGAGCAACTCCATTACCCGCCTCGTCTGGCGGCGCAGCTCTTCGCCCTCTAGGTGGCTCAGTTCTTCTGCGGCGGCTTCGGCTGCGCGCAGGTTCTTCTCGGGGGTGTTGTAGACCGGCAGCTCCATGGAAGGAGCCAGCGAATCCGCGTCGTCGCAGTCTATTTCGGCGCCTAGGCCGCCTCCTCTGCGGCGGATCTGGCCGGCTCGGCTAGGGTCATTGCCGCCTGGCGTGAAGTCATGCGCACGGTCGAACTCGCGCCTGGTGATTTCTAGCTGGCGCTTGGCAGCAGCCAGCTCATCCGCCTGCTTTAGGAGGAGTTGGCGGTGTGCCTCCAAATCTGCCTCGATGGTGGTGGGGTCTGCGCCGGCGGTGAGCGGAGTGCTCAGTCTGGCCCTGGCCTCCTCCAGCCGGGATGGTGGTGGCGGTGCCTTTGGGCTGGAGGCGGGGGCGCCACCGCCAGCGTTGCGCTCCGGCTGAGGGCCGCGGATACGCGTGGTCCTGGTGGCGTTCTCGTCACCAGTAGCCATGACCTCCTGCACGACGCAGGGGCCGGTGAAGCTGTTGCTGGCGCCGGCTCCCGGAGGAGGGCTTGCGCAGCGCAGCACCTGCCGCGGGTAGCGTGGCGGTGCGACGGTAGCGACGTAGACGTCGTGCCCGCCGAAGGAGATGATACTGCCGCCGGCAGGGAAGGGCCTGTCGGCGAAGCGGCCAGCGTTGTCGCTGATGCAGTCGAGGGAGCCGAATCTCCAGACGAGGCCTGAAGCGACTCGCTCGCCGGTGGTGATGGTGAGGCCCGTCCGGAAGAAAACACCGGCCACAGACGCTGAGAGCCCCATGGTGGGCGCCAGATGTCGTGGTATCGTCACGGCATATGCCATAGGATGGCTTAAGTTAGGTGGTTCCTGCTATGGCCTACGGCGATTTCCGGATGCGGGTATGAGCATGAGCGACACAGCGACGTACCCAGGTTCGGGACCCTCGTATGGAGGTAACACCCCTACTCCTGCTCTAGAGTGTATATGAGATATCACAGTACAATGGTGCTCCTTGAGCTGTATCCGGCTTGAGAGAGAGGGTTGGAGGTAGAAGAAGGCCTCTCTCCTTAGCGGTTTAGAGTGTGGAATGGGAAGTGATCGATCGTCCCTCGCACAGGAGGGGTGGTGCGGCTTATATAGTGCCAGTTACATTTACAGAGAAGCCCCTATAGCCTACTGGCCGGGCCCGCCGGCTCCGGCTTTCCCGCTCCCTGACGAGGCGATGGCGTCACCGGTCGTGGGGTCGCGTCCGTTCTTCTGCCGGGGTCAGTGGAGATGGGACGTGAAGAGCGACGTGCGCTAGGCGCCCGCTGTCTCCGCCGGTCGCCCAGCAGCGCATGACGCAGGCAGGCCGTGACGGGAATCTCTGACGTGGGGCACTATTGCTCCACAGTGCCCCAGATGTGATCAGCGTAGACTTTTGCACCCGGGTAACCTTTCCTGAGCCTTCTCCTGCAAGGCTCACCAGCCTCGAGCCGGTCAGGGAGAACGAAACCAAGCCGGACATGGCGCGTAGAAGCCAGCCCAGCCATAGCGCAGCCGGCCATGACTGGACCAGCGTAGACCTGGGGTCAGCTGGCTCACAAGGCAGCCGGCCACGGCTCCAGCCGGCTGCTCCTCAGCCGGCCTTTGCCGCGGGCCAGCCGGCCTCGAGCCAACTGTTCCCAGTCCTTTGCCATACCCGAGGTCTTCCCCCCGACAATATTAGTAACCCCTGTTAAGCAGGCACATGTTCTTACAATCTGTGATTGCGTATATTTCGTGGATCTCTTTATCATTCCTATGAAAGACATAGCAGTTATCTTAGGAATGGACTGGTTAACTAAGCATGGAGCAGTCATTGACTGTGGAGAGAAAACAGTTGCACTCCGAAACTCAGCCGGTGGACAAATAGTATATCAAGGAGATAAGTACACTCAGATTGAAGTTGGAATGGAACTAAACATCCTAAAGGAGGTGAAGATTGAGGACATTCCAGTGGTAAATGAGTTTCAGGATGTGTTTCCTAAGGAATTACCCGGAATGCCACCTGATAGGGAGATAGAATTCACCATAGACCTGATTCCAGGCACACCACCAATTGTTCAACCACCATATAAGATGGGTTCAAAGGAATTAGTGGAACTAAAAACCCAGATAGATGAGCTAGAATAGAAGGGATTCATCCAAGAAAGTGTATCTCATCGGGGAACACTAGTAATTTTTGTGGATAAAAGAGATGGAGGCCGAAAAATGTGTAGGGATTACAGAAATCTCAACAATGTGACAATTAAAAACAAGTATCCCCTACCCCGAATCCAGGACTTGTTTGATTAAGTCCAGGGAGCTGGAGTCTTTTCCAAGATAGATCTGAGGTCAGGATACCATCAGATTAAAATCAAGAATGAAGATATTCCTAAAATAGCCTTTGTTTCTCGGTATGGACACCATGAATACTTGGTTGTACCATTTGGATTAACCAATGCCCCAGCAATTTTCATGAATTTGATGAACAAGATCTTCATGAAATACTTAGACAAGTTTGTCATCATATTCATCGATGATATTCTAATCTATTCCAAGGATAAAGAAGAGCATGCTAAACACTTGAAGACAGTGTTGCAAATATTAAGAGAACATCAACTCTATGCCAAATTCAGTAAGTGCGAATTCTGGCTAGATAGTGTGGAATTCCTTCGACATGTCATCACCAAAGAGGGGATAGCTATCAATCCAAGCAAGGTTCAGTCAGTTTTAGAGTGGAAAGCACCCAAAAATGCCAAGGAATTCCGAGGATTCCTAGGGATGACAGGATATTATCGGAGATTCATTGAAGGATTCTCCAAAATTGCTGGACCTATGACCAAGTTATTAAGGAAAAAACACTCCGTTCTTGTGGTCTGATGAGTGTGAAGCAAGTTTTCAGAAACTCAAGGAGAAGTTAACCACAACACCCGTACTAGCAGTACCGGAGACGGGCAAGGATTACACAGTATATTGTGATGCATCCAAGAATGGACTTGGATGTGTTCTCATGCAGGACCGCAAAGTCATAGCTTATGGATCCAGACAACTAAAACCACGTGAACTCAACTATCCGGCACATGATTTAGAGTTAGCCGCAGTAGTATATGCACTCAAGAGTTGGAGACAATTTCTTTACGGATCCAAGTGTGAATTATACACTGATCATAAGAGTCTCAAGTATTTCTTTACTCAGAAGGAATTAAATATGAGACAAAGAAGATGGCTAGAGCTAATCAAGGACTATGACTTGACCATCAATTATACCCTAGGAAAGGCCAATGTGGTTAAGCAGGAAGAGTACAGAAAACCAACCTATGAAATTGGAGATTCCAAAGGAACTTAGGAAAGAGTTAGAACAAGCTCAAATCTTGATGATTCAAGGAGAGGCCAAGGGAAGTATTGCCACTATCCGGATCATGGATGAAATGTATTCAGACTTGAAATATGAAATCTACCGGAAACAAGTGGATGATCCATTCATTCAAGAAGAAGTTAAGAGGATATCAGAAGGAAAACCGTCTGAATTTCATTTATGGGATTTTGATTACCTATGGTTCCAAAAGAGGATATGTGTACCTAATGACTTGGAAATAAAAGCTGTCATATTCAAAGAAGCACATGAAACACCCTATTCTATACACCCGGGAAGTACCAAGATGTACAAGGATCTCAAGGAGTTATTTTGGTGGAATAACATGAAAAGGAAAATAGTTAAGTATGTCTCAGAGTGTCACATATGTTAGATGGTGAAGGCAGAACATCAAAGTCCTGCAGGATTACTCAAACCTTTGGATATTCCTGAATGGAAGTGGGATGAGATTGGGATGCATTTTGTTACTAGTTTACCAATGACAAGTAAAAGGAAGGATATGATTTGGGTGATCATTGATAGACTTAACAAAAGTGCACATTTCCTAGTTGTTAACCAGAAAGATACATCAGAAAAGCTTGTGGACATCTATGTCAAGGAGATAGTTAGCAAACATGGAGTACCTAAGAAAATAGTTTCAGATCGAGGTTCTATCTTTACCTCGGCATTTTGGAAACAACTCCAAGAGGCATTAGGATCCAAGTTGGATTTTAGTATCGCTTATCATCTGCAAACCAGAGGTCTGATACGTCTCCGACGTATCGATAATTTCTTGTGTTCCATGCCACATTATTGATGTTATCTACATGTTTTATGCACACTTTATGTCATATTCGTGCATTTTCTGGAACTAACCTATTAACAAGATGCCGAAGTGCCAGTTCCTGTTTTCTGCTGTTTTTGGTTTCAGAAATCCTAGTAACGAAATATTCTCGGAATCGGACGAAATCAACGCCCAAGTTCCTATTTTCACCGGAAGCATCCAGAACACCCGGGAAGGACCGAGAGGGGGCACCGGCCCCTGCACCATAGGCCGGCGCGGCCCAGGCCCTGGCCGCGCCGCCCTATGGTGTCGTCACCCCTTCAGCCCTCCTGCGCCGCCTCTTCGCCTATATAAAGCCCCTGGATCGAAAACCCTGAGAAGTACGACGAAAACCACAGAAACCTTCCAGAGCCGCCGCCATCGCGAGGCCAAGATCTGGGGGACAGGAGTCTCTGTTTCGGCACGCTGCCGGAGCGGGGAAGTGCCCCCGGAAGGCTTCTCCATCGACACCGCTGCCATCTCCACCGCCATCTTCATCACCGCTGCTGCTCCCATGAGGAGGGAGTAGTTCTCCATCGAGGCTCGGGGCTGTACCGGTAGCTATGTGGTTAATCTCTCTCCTATGTACCTCAATACAATGATCTCATGAGCTGCTTTACATGATTGAGATTCATATGAGTTTTGTATCACTACTATCTATGTGCTACTCTAGCAAAGTTATTAAAGTAGTTCTATTCCTCCTGCACGTGTGTAAAGGTGACAGTGTGTGCACCGTGTTAGTACTTGGTTTATGCTATGATCATGATCTCTTGTAGATTGCGAAGTTAACTATTGCTATGATAATATTGATGTGATCTATTCCTCCTACATATGCATGAAGGTGACAGTGTGCATGCTATGTTAGTACTTGGTTTAGTCTTTTGATCTATCTTACACTAAAGGTTACTAAAATATGAGCATTATTGTGAAGCTTGTTAACTCCGGCATTGAGGGTTCGTGTAATCCTACGCAATGTGTTCATCATCCAACAAGAGTGTAGAGTATGCATTTATCTATTCTGTTATGTGATCAATATTGAGAGTGTCCACTAGTGAAAGTGTAATCCCTAGGCCTTGTTCCTAAATACTGCTATCGCTGCTTGTTTACTGTTTTACTGCGTTACTACTGCTGCAATACTACCACCATCAACTACACGCCAGCAAGCTATTTTCTGGCACCGTTGCTACTGCTCATATTCATTCATACCACCTGTATTTCACTATCTCTTCGCCGAACTAGTGCACCTATTTGGTGTGTTGGGGACACAAGAGACTTCTTGCTTTGTGGTTGCAGGGTTGCATGAGAGGGATATCTTTGACTCTTCCTCCCTGAGTTCGATAAACCTTGGGTGATCCACTTAAGGGAAAACTTGCTGCTGTTCTACAAACCTCTGCTCTTGGAGGCCCAACACTGTCTACAGGAAAGGAGGGGGAACGTAGACATCAAGCTATTTTCTGGCGCCGTTGCCGGGGAGGAAAGGTAAAAGGTACTCACACTCCGGACCTCGGCTACTAAGCTATTTTCGCCGTTGTAAGTACTCGAAGCTATTTCCTTTAGATCCTGCAATTGCAACTTTTTGTTTCTTGTTTACACTAGTTTGGCATAATGGACAACAATGAGCTTTTTATTCTATTTCCTGATTTAAGACATGGATGGTTTGATCCGAAAATTAAAAAACCCATGGAACATATTAGCATGAACACATTGAATACTATTGTTTCTAATGATATGGAAAATTCTAAGCTTGGGGAAGCTGGTTTTGATGAGCATGATCTTTTTAGTCCCTCAAGCATTGAGGAGAAAATTTTCTTTGATGATTCTTTACCTCCTATTTATGATGATTATAATGATAGTGGTCTTTTGGTGCCACCTACTATGGAGAGTAAATTTTGTTGTGATTATACTATGCCTCCTACACTTGATGAGAATAATAATGATAGCTACTTTGTTGAATTTGCTCCCACTAGTACTAATAAAATTGATTATGCTTATGTGGAGAGTAATAATTTTATGCATGAGACTCATAATAAGAATGCTTTATGTGATAGTTATATTGTTGAGTTTGCTCATGACACTACTGAAAGTTATTATGAGAGGGGAAAATATGGTTGTAGAAATTTTCATGTTACTAAAATATCTCTCTATGTGCTGAAATTTTTGAAGCTACACTTGTTTTATCTTCCTATGCTTGTTACTTTGCTCTTCATGAACTTGTTTATTTACAAGATTCCTATGCATAGGAAGCATGTTAGACTTAAGTGTATTTTGAATTTGCCTCTTGATGCTCTCTTTTGCTTCAAATACAATTTCTTGCGAGTGCATCATTAAAACTGCTGAGCCCATCTTAATGGCTATAAAGAAAGAACTTCTTGGGAGATAACCCATGTGTTATTTTGCTACAGTAATTTGTTTTTATTTTGTATCTTGGAAGTTGTTTACTACTGTAGCAACCTCTCCTTATCTTAGTTTTGTGTTTTGTTGTGCCAAGTAAAGCCTCTAATCGAAGGTTGATACTAGATTTAGATTTCTGCGCAGAAACAGATTTCTATCTGTCATGAATCTGGGCTGTTTTCTCTGTAGAAAAATCAGAAAAATATGCCAATTTACGTGCGTGTTCCTCAGATATGTACGCAACTTTCATTAGTTTTGAGTTTTCTGATCTGAGCAACGGAAGTATTTATTAGAAATTCGTCTTTACGGACTGTTCTGTTTTGACAGATTCTGCCTTTTATTTCGCATTGCTTCTTTCGCTGTGTTGGGTGGATTTCTTTGTTCCATTACCTTCCAGTAGCTTTGAGCAATGTCCAGAAGTGTTAAGAATGATTGTGTCACCTCTGAACATGGGAGTTTTTGATTATGTACTAACCCCTCTAATGAAGTTTATGAGAAGTTTGGTGTGAAGGAAGTTTTCAAGGGTCAAGAGAGGAGGATGATATACTATGATCAAGAAGAGTGAAAGCTCTAAGCTTAGGGATGCCCCGGTGGTTCACCCCTGCATATATCAAGAAGACTCAAGCGTCTAAGCTTGGGGATGCCCAAGGCATCCCCTTCTTCATCGACAAATTATCAGGTTCCTTCTCTTGAAACTATATTTTTATTCGGTCACATCTTATGTGCTTTTCTTGGAGCGTCAGTATGTTTCTTGTTTTTGTTTTTGTTGAATAAATGCTTGTGTGGGAGAGAGACACGCTCCGCTGGTTCGTATGAACACATGTGTTCTTAGCTCATAATATTCACGGCGAAGTTTCCTCTTCGTTAAATTGTTATATGGTTGGAATTGGAAAATGATACATGTAGTAATTGCTATAATGTCTTGAGTAAATGTGATACTTGGCAATTGTTGTGCTCATGTTTAAGCTCTTGCATCATATACTTTGCACTTATTAATGAAGAAATACATAGAGCTTGCTAAAATTTGGTTTGCATAATTGGTCTCTCTAAAGTCTAGATAATTTCTAGTATTGAGTTTGAACAACAAGGAAGACGGTGTAGAGTCTTATAATGTTTTCAATATGTCTTTTATGTGAGTTTTGCTACACCGGTTCATCCTTGTGTTTGTTTGTTTCAAATAACCTTGCTAGCCTAAACCTTGTATCGAGAGGGAATACTTCTCATGCATCCAAAATCCTTGAGCCAACCACTATGCCATTTGTGTCCACCATACCTACCTACTACATGGTATTTCCTGCCATTCCAAAGTAAATTGCTTGAGTGCTACCTTTAAACAATTCAAAATTTATCACCTCTGATTTGTGTCAATGTTTTATAGCTCATGAGGAAGTATGTGGTGTTTATCTTTCAATCTTGTTGGGCAACTTTCACCAATGGACTAGTGGCTTCATCCGCTTATCCAATAATTTTGCAAAAAGAGCTGGCAATGGGATTCCCAGTCCCAAATTAATTAACAAAAATAGATACTCCTCCATGGTATGTGATTGTTGGACGGCACCCGAAGGATTCGGTTAGCCATGGCTTGTGTAAGCAAAGGTTGGGAGGAGTGTCATCATAATAAAACTAAAATAAAAAGGCACTCCTTCATGGTATGAGATTGTTGGCAGGCACCCGAGGATTCGGTTAGCCATGGTTTGTGAAAGAAAGGTTGGAAGGAGTGCCATCCAAAAATAAAATAAAAATGGGAGCCGCTCTTTGAAGGTTTGTCTGGCAAGGGGGTTAGAGTACCCGCTACCATTCGTTGACAACAACATACACCTCTCAAAACTTTATTTTTATGCTCTCTTTATGTTTTCAAAATAAAAGCTCTAGCACAAATATAGCAATCGATGCTTTCCTCTTTGAAGGACCATTCTTTTACTTTTATGTTGAGTCAGTTCACCTATTTCTCTCCACCTCAAGAAGCAAACACTTGTGTGAACTGTGCATTGATTCCTACATATTTGCATATTGCACTTATTATATTGCTTTGCATTGACAACTATCCATGAGATATACATGTTACAAGTTGAAAGCAACCGCTGAAACTTAATCTTCCTTTGTGTTGCTTCAATGCCTTTACTTTGAATTATTGCTTTATGAGTTAACTCTTATGCAAGACTTATTGATGCTTGTCTTGAAGTGTTATTCATGAAAAGTCTTTGCTATATGATTCACTTGTTTACTCATGTCATATACATTGTTTTGATCGCTGCATTCACTACATATGCTTTACAAATAGTATGATCAAGGTTATGATGGCATGTCACTCCAGAAATTATCTGTGTTATCGTTTTACCTGCTCGGGACGAGCAGAACTAAGCTTGGGGATGCTGATACGTCTCCGACGTATCGATAATTTCTTGTGTTCCATGCCACATTATTGATGTTATCTACATGTTTTATGCACACTTTATGTCATATTCGTGCATTTTCTGGAACTAACCTATTAACAAGATGCCGAAGTGCCAGTTCCTGTTTTCTGCTATTTTTGGTTTCAGAAATCCTAGTAACGAAATATTCTCGGAATCGGACGAAATCAACGCCCAAGTTCCTATTTTCACCGGAAGCATCCAGAACACCCGGGAAGGACCAGAGGGGGGCACTGGGCCCCCAGACCATAGGCCGGCGCGGCCCAGGCCCTGGCCGTGCCGCCCTATGGTGTCGTCACCCCTTCAGCCCTCCTGCGCCGCCTCTTCGCCTATATAAAGCCCCTGGATCGAAAACCCTGAGAAGTACGACGAAAACCACAGAAACCTTCCAGAGCCGCCGCCATCGCGAGGCCAAGATCTGGGGGACAGGAGTCTCTGTTCCGGCACGCTGCCGGAGCGGGGAAGTGCCCCCGGAAGGCTTCTCCATCGACACCGCTGCCATCTCCACCGCCATCTTCATCACCGCTGCTGCTCCCATGAGGAGGGAGTAGTTCTCCATCGAGGCTCGGGGCTGTACCGGTAGCTATGTGGTTAATCTCTCTCCTATGTACCTCAATACAATGATCTCATGAGCTGCTTTACATGATTGAGATTCATATGAGTTTTGTATCACTACTATCTATGTGCTACTCTAGCAAAGTTATTAAAGTAGTTCTATTCCTCCTGCACGTGTGTAAAGGTGACAGTGTGTGCACCGTGTTAGTACTTGGTTTATGCTATGATCATGATCTCTTGTAGATTGTGAAGTTAACTATTGCTATGATAATATTGATGTGATCTATTCCTCCTACATATGCATGAAGGTGACAGTGTGCATGCTATGTTAGTACTTGGTTTAGTCTTTTGATCTATCTTACACTAAAGGTTACTAAAATATGAGCATTATTGTGGAGCTTGTTAACTCCGGCATTGAGGGTTCGTGTAATCCTACGCAATGTGTTCATCATCCAACAAGAGTGTAGAGTATGCATTTATCTATTCTGTTATGTGATCAATATTGAGAGTGTCCACTAGTGAAAGTGTAATCCCTAGGCCTTGTTCCTAAATACTGCTATCGCTGCTTGTTTACTGTTTTACTGCGTTACTACTGCTGCAATACTACCACCATCAACTACACGCCAGCAAGCTATTTTCTGGCACCGTTGCTACTGCTCATATTCATTCATACCACCTGTATTTCACTATCTCTTCGCCGAACTAGTGCACCTATTTGGTGTGTTGGGGACACAAGAGACTTCCTGCTTTGTGGTTGCAGGGTTGCATCAGAGGGATATCTTTGACCTCTTCCTCCCTGAGTTCGATAAACCTTGGGTGATCCACTTAAGGGAAAACTTGCTGCTGTTCTACAAACCTCTGCTCTTGGAGGCCCAACACTGTCTACAGGAAAGGAGGGGGAACATAGACATCAAGGTCAAACAGAGAGAACTAACCAAATCCTAGAAGACATGTTGCGAGCCTGTGCTCTAGACTTTGGAGGCTCGTGGGAAGATCATCTACCACTAGCAGAGTTTTCATACAATAATAGATACCAGAGTAGCATTCAAATGGCACCATTTGAAGCATTATATGGACGGAAATGTAGATCACCAATCTGTTGGTTTGAAACTGGAGAAAACAAGGAGTTTGCACCAGATTACATCAAAGAGAAGCAAGGAATAATTGATATCATCAAAGATCGCCTGAAAATAGCTCAGAGCGGACAAAAGAGTTATGCAGATCAGAAAAGAAGGTCGTGGGAACCTAAAGTCGGAGATATGGTTTATTTGAAGGTTAGTCCAATGAAAGGATTGAAGAGATTCGGAGTAAAAGGGAAACTAAGTCCCCGATACATTGGGCCATTCAAAATCCTAAGCCAAAACAGGGAAACATCTTTTGAGCTTGAACTACTCGAAAGATTGAGGTTGATACATAATGTGTTTCACGTATCTCAACTCCAGAAGTGTTTGAAAGTACCAGATGAACCAGTATCTCATGAAGAACTAGAACTCCAATCAGACTTGACTTATGTAGAAAAACCAGCCAAAATACTTGAGGAAAACTGGAAGAGGTTAAGGAATCGAGCAATAAAGTACAACAAGGTATAGTGGAAGCATCATCCCGAGCGAGAAGCAACTTGGGAAAAAGAGGATGATCTGAGGAAATTTTACCCCGAGTTATTCAGGTATCCAGATTGCAACTTCGGGACAAAGTTTCTGTTAAGGGGGAAGGCTGTAACATCCCATGTTTTAGGACAAACACGGGGTAGGTTTAGAAAAGTGTTGTGCATTTCATCGCAATACGAGGGAAATTTTCGCGCCTAAATTCATGAAACCTAAGGGGGATCGAGGTTTCTCTCTCGTTGCAATTAGGGTTTAGTGTGGCGAGAGTGCGATAAATTTCGACATGACCTCTTTTGAACCTAGGGTTTTTGAGAGGGAAAATTTGAAATGAGATTTAAATTTGAATTCAAATCTTCTGCTAAATATTCCTAAGGAATAATTAATCAAATAGGAATTCAAGCAAATAACATTATGCAAATATGAATAAGTATGGAGAATATAATATAAGTATTTATGGGAATTCAAATGAACATAGAAGTAATACATATTTCCAATAAATAATATTACATAGAAGCTCAATTAAGGAAAATTTGAGCTTTATTGATAAAATCAACACATTACAATGTCTTTACAATATTCTTTAATACAAGAATGAACAAAAGAATAAAAGAAAAGTACAAGAAAGAATTATAGAAATGAAGTCCTAAACTAAACCTAACTAGGATCTTGAATCTCCATTTCTTGATCCTCTTCATGCCTTTGTATCATCTGCAACAATAACATCAAACAAAAAGGAAACTGGAACAAGTGTCAATGCCACTTGTTCATCAGAAATAATCACCACAGGAGGTAATACTCAAACTGGCCGAGCATATCCATTGACTCAGCCCCTCACAACCAAGCAGCTCACAAGACAGGGCCAAGTTACCAAGCATGACACACACAGCTTAGTCATAAGGCTATGTGTCGACTTGGGCAAGCACTGCCCCTGCTATAAATAACATTTCTCAGCACAAACCAATGGTAGACCAAGGTAAAGTACATCAATATCAAGGTCAAATCAGGAGCGAGGAGGAGAAGGGCAAGAACAACCACACCATCAGAATATCAACAACAACAACATAAACCACTTTGTCTAGGAGCTGGAGCAAGGTATACACATGCCCAGGAACAGATAGATCCAAGGATCTATTCCTTATCACAGCCAAGCCAAGATATTGCATCCACATAAAAACTAAATAGATATGGTTTCATCATCATATGGCCCAACCAAGATTAAACTGGCATTCAAACTAGTTATCAGAGAGATGATAATAGCTAAACAAATTTGTATGCTCTTAACCATGAACAACATAGCAACTGTCCCACTAAAGCTAGCACCAGATCCTCCAAGAAACTAAAAAGAACACCTAGTTCATTTGGTAGAAAGCCATAAAAAATATATACAATTTATGAATGGATTATAGTCCACTGTCTATTTAGGTTCTCAACATCAACAACACAGTGGCAATCCAGACAAGGATCACCTACTGCTAAAGTTAACCAACCAGCATACACTTGGAGAGCAAACTAGTAGCAGCATGAACTGCTACTGCAGTCCACTGCATCCAAACCCCACAGAAGCAAGCAACATCCAAAGGCCTATTTAATAATCACTATAAACAGTTCATATAAGGCCAAGTTCAATACATAGTTTAAGTATCATCATTTTCCTTCTAAGAAGAGAGGCATGAACATGTATCCTTGCTAGAGCAACAGTTCTAGAGAAGGAAATCATGACAATCCATGATCATACTTAATAGAGAAGGTTCATCTACAAATAAAAATAATAAAGCCATTTAATCACTACACCTGAGCAATTCAACTGAACACCGATTGTATGCATAATCAAGTTACTGTAGCCATCTACAATAGGATAAAGGCACCACGGTGGCTAGTGTGATATTTGAATCCACACAAACACAAAGAATAATGACCATTAGCAAGTACCATTGGCACAACATCCTCAGTTAGAGCATTTAGGAACTTAGGGTATAGTATTATCACTATTGGACCAATGGAGCAAGCTTAACAGAGCCACCAATGGAGGATAACCATGCTAGGGCAACAAACAGAACAGAGACAGAGAGAAAGGGAGGAGGAGGAAATACCTGCGCCTGGTAGCAGCAGCTAGGGCATGGTGAGGCAGTGCTCATGCGGCTGTAGCCACTTCAACACACCAGGGAAGGCGCTGACGTTACGCCGGCGAGTCCATCACGGAGGAGCAGCGCCAGGGCACCAGGAGGCCGCCAGGAAGCCCAGTAATCTCGGCGAAGCCAGGGCAAGGTGGGGAAATCCCCAACCGAAACCCTAGGGTTTCGATACCGAGAGACGCGGGAGGAGGCGGTGAGGAAAACCAGATCGATGCGGATAGGTCGACGTGGTGTCGAACGGCGCGTCGTCTGAGACCCTCGACGGTGGCTGAAATGGCCGGAGCTGGCCGGAGCATGGCGGCGACGGCGGAGGCGATTTCCATGTCGCGAGAGCACAAGGGGAATTAGGGTTTGAACGAGAGCGTCCGGGGGGAGTGAGCGGTCGGTGGACCGACCGTCTTGGTCGGTCTGGTCTAACCAGAACCGGCACCTGGCCGGTGGGCCCTTAGGGGAAATTTGGTCATTTCATATTTGGTAAAAGGGGTAGTAAAACCAGAAAATAATTTGGAGATAGATAAAAACTCCAAAAATTCAATAAAAATAGGAATAATACACTAAAAATTATTTCCTATTCAAAACAAAATTCTAAAAAGAAATTTAAACCAATAATATTTAAATAAAAGATAAAGAAATAAAAAAGATTAATAATTCTTGAAATATTTTAAGTTAAGAAATAATTAAATCTTAAAAGATATAGTTTCCAATATTAATATTTTTAAAATTTATTATTTCTTATTTTGAAAAAAAGAAAATATAAGGAAATACCTTAAAATCCATTAAACAATTATAAACACTTCTCTTAAAAAGAATTCCTTCATTTAAATAATAATTTAAATACAAGTCTTAAATATTAACTATATTTACAATTAAGTATTTAAAAACTTTATTAATCTGAAAGGACTTATCACATTAAAATTTTGTGAATCAATACCTCAAGCTTAATACCAAAGGGGGCTTTATCCGAAACTCAATCCACTAAGCATGCATAACTTGGATCTTTAAACATTGCCCTTATCGGACAATGATGCTTCTTTTCAGAACCCGAGGTCCAGGTTCAATCCAAAACCTTGAACTGCACTATCTCGCAGTCTCCAGGCAAGTTCATCACTTGCTCATGCCTTTGATTACTTTATATCATTTACTTGCAAAGTATTATATTTATCACTCTTGCATTAAAAGCAAAATGTTACTTTTCCAATTATGAATATGACTATGTGATTGGCAATGGAACCATGGTTCGTGTTGACGGTGGAGGTTCTATTGCAAGGGATGTTATATCATCTAGGATTAATAACCCATGTCGTCCAGTGATTCTAGCGCCGTACATTATGCGTTAACCATAAGATCTTTAATGGGACAGAGAAGTCAGCTGTACCTTTTTCCTCTCGCATATCAATGGACTTGATAGAGCCTGCATGTGTGTTCGGTGGTTTCACATGGGTTGGAAGGCCATAAGTTTCCAGTATTAGTTATAGACGAAGGGTGCTCTATCGTCTACGATGGATTGAAGGGGTTTGGACTGAGGGTTATGCGCCAAATTAGGGCAAGCGACCAATGGTGCAGACGGAACCTAAACTCAGCCACCACTTCAAACAGATGGGTATGCGAGGTTGCGAGAAATAACAGTGATTGGCTTGGATCATATACTGGGACTCACACCAAGGAAGTGTGGACAGGAAAGTACGCCCGGTTGGCAACAAGGATAAGATTTCTTATGGGAAAAGTAACACACCTCTGCAGAGTGTATCAAATTGTGGCTTGTCACTCCCTGTTCTGGGAAAGAACTACGAACGCGGTAGGAAAGGAACTCCACAAAGTTCTGGTCAACATGTGAAGTTTGACGGGCATAGTTTTCTGAATAAAATAAACCTTTTGAAGAAATATTTGCAAAACACGCATTGACCTGCGATTTCCTGATCAATGGTCGTAGCTAGTGCATCAAACACCTTTTCTTTTGAACTTGTTGAGTACCTCTGTACTCACCTTTATTTCGAACCCTTGCTAGACTGTGAGAACGAAGAGGAAGGACATCCGGAAGCATCGGAAGGCGAATATGAAGTCATCTACGAAGAGCCAGACCTATCCGGAGGAGTGGAAGGCATAGACTATGGTATAGCCTACAGAGTTGAAGAGATCGAGACAGAGGACCAGTAGTCTCGAATGGTGTTAGTTAAAGCCGAGCAGCCTAGAACACTACTTAAATAAGCTACTGAGCTATGGAATGTTTAGTTTAGTGTTTACCTTAGTAGATCAAGTGCTTCAAGTTAAGTTTGAATTAGAATGGTTTCCTCAAAGGACCTATGAGGATACCAACGAGTTTGTATAGTTTTGGCTTGTAATAATAAGTTTGTAATGTTAAAGATCTGCAATGTTTCTGTTGTACCACTCTGAGGGATGTGATATTTGTGAAGAAGCCCCTTCATGAGTGTCATATCAACGACTTGTATACTACAATATGCAGTGGTATGTTGGGTCACCGCATGAACTATCGGATCTTCACGCGTTGTTATGATCTCCTCGACACCACTAACAACAGGTCTTGCTCCTTGTTGATCAGTTCGACACCACTAACTAGGGTTGTTGCTCACGTCGACGATGATGTAGTTCCGTTGAGATTCTGCAAAGATCGGACCTAATAGGATAAGGCTAAGATCGTCCAACTCACGTAGAAACCTAAGACTCGGAAAACTCAGATAAGAGAGAAGACTCAAAACTCGCAATGGTAAGACGAGAAAGAATAGAGGTAAGGAGAAAAGGCAGAGCTAATCAGAACTATCCAACGAAGTTTAGAAAATAGTTTTTGACACTAGATACAACAACGTACATTGGCAAGGTTAACCTATAGGCTGGACCAGTGGGGTATCGATAAACTTGAGGCTCTGATACCACTTTGTGGCACCCCAAAACCGGTACCATGAGGATTCAATCGTTCCACCAAAATCCACACAATATCGATTTTAGAGGACGCACCACCAAGCTCCTCGTACATGTCGAAACATGCACGCGATGCGGGTGGAATCATTTCACAAGTAGTAATCATTACAACAAGCCACCACAGAGCCCACAAGAGGACATATATTACAACAACAACTCCAATGAGCCAATAATACAAATATACAATACAAAGATCCAAATCATACATAGAGACAAATACATCCGAGTACGGATAAAAATACAAATGAGACTAAGAGTTCTGAAGATAAACGATGGCGTCCATAACCCTGCCCAGGCCAAGCCGGAAGGGTAACCTTGCTAGCATCGTTCTTCATCATACCGGTCTTCATACCTACCCGGTATTGTCCCAAAGCAGCAATAAGTATGGGTTCATACTTAACAAGAATTCAAGACATATAAGCTTCGTCAACCAGTCGTCCTTTGTACTTGAGGCACGCAGGGGACTTAGAGGACGCAAAGAACGCCATAGGATGTATGGTGGGGTTAAGTAGCAGCGTGCAAGCACTAAAAAGCTATAGAGACATGCTACAACATCCGTCTAATCAGAGAAGGTAAGAGAGCATGATACGTCTCCAACGTATCTATAATTTCTGATGTTCCATGCTAGTTTTATGACAATACCTACATGTTTTATATACACTTTATATCATTTTTATGCATTTTCCGGGACTAACCTATTAACAAGATGCCGAAGCGCCAGTTCCTATTTTCTGCTGTTTTTGGTTTCAGAAATCCTACACAGGAAATATTCTCGGAATTGGACGAAACAAAAGCCCACGGTCTTATTTTCCACGGAGGCTTCCAGAACATTGAAGAGGAGACGAAGAGGAGCCACGAGGCGGCCACACCCTAGGGGGGCGCGGCCCCACCCCTGGCCGCGCCACCCTATGGGGTGGGCCCCTCGGGACTCCACCGACATCACCCCTTCGCCTATATATTCCTCCGTCTCCGAAAACCCTAACACAGTCGACGATATTCCACGAAGAGTTCCGTAGCCGCCGCCATCGTGAAGACAAGTTTCGGGGGACAGAAGTCTCTGTTCCGGCACGCCGCCGGAACGGGGAATTGCCCCCGGAGTTATTGATACGTCTCCGACGTATCGATAATTTCTTATGTTCCATGCCACATTATTGATGTTATCTACATGTTTTATGCACACTTTATGTCATATTCGTGCATTTTCTGGAACTAACCTATTAACAAGATGCCGAAGTGCCAGTTGCTGTTTTCTGCTGTTTTTGGTTTCAGAAATCCTAGTAAGGAAATATTCTCGGAATTGGACGAAATCAATGCCCAGGGGCCTATTTTTCCATGAAGCTTCCAGAAGTCCGAAGGAGAGACGAAGAGGGGCCACGAGGGGGCCACACCCTAGGGCGGCGCGGCCCCCCCTTGGCCGCGCGGCCCTATGGTGTGGGGTCCCCGTGCCGCCTCTTGACCTGCCCTTCCGCCTACAAATAGCCTCCGTGACGAAACCCCCAGTACCGAGAGCCACGATACGGAAAACCTTCCAGAGACACCTCTAGTGAACTGTGGACCCCGGTCCAATTCTCTTCACTGAAATACAATCTACTGCAATACTTGTTCTACTGTTTTCTGCAAACAATCATCTTCCACACAATACGGTTAATCCTTTGTTACAGCAAGCCGGTGAGATTGACAACCTCACTATTTCGTTGGGGCAAAGTACTTTGGTTGTGTTGTGCAGGTTCCACGTTGGCGCCGGAATCCCTGGCGTTGCGCCGCACTACATCCCGCCGCCATCAACCTTCAACGTGCTTCTTGGCTCCTCCTGGTTCGATAAACCTTGGTTTCTTTCTGAGGGAAAACGTGCTGCTGTGCGCATCATACCTTCCTCTTGGGGTTCCCAACGAACGTGTGAGTTACACGCCATCAAGCATATTTTCTGGCGCCGTTGCCGGGGAGATCAAGACACGCTGCAAGGGGAGTCTCCACTTCTCAATCTCTTTACTTTGTTTTTGTCTTGCTTAGTTTTATTTACTACTTTGTTTGCTGCACTAAATCAAAATACAAAAAAATTAGTTGCTAGTTTTATTTTATTTGCTATCTTGTTTGCTATATCAAAACACAAAAAAATTAGTTACTTGCATTTACTTACTTGATTCATCATGTTTCCTTTTAATTTTACCACAAAAGACATACCGGTAGGACGTGGGTCTATAAATGGGAGAAATAATATAGAAGAATTCTTCAACCATGTTAGTACCGTTGACGATTTTGAGGATAGACACTTGGTAGACCTTGCGCCTACTTATGAAATTGCTGCTGCGCATTTAGTTCGCCTGTTGGAAACTAAATTTGTTAATCTTAATCCTATAATCCAACACATGTTTTTCACACTTGGCGATATGGAAGAAGGGGAGAAGAAAGATTTTGTTTTAGAAACCCTTCTTAGAGAATTTGGCGGTCTAGCAAGAGAAGCTAGAAAGGTCTTTGCTAAATTTAATATGCTTGGTTCTCCTACTAATTTTGTTAGTCTCCTTGAAAAGATGGACATGGATAGAATAAGATACACTAATAATATTGATGATGGTGGGGAGATCAAAGCACCAATACCATGTAAACTCTTAGCTATGAATGATGCACTAGAAAATAACTATGCTTGGCTTGTTCCTGAAAATTTGTTTGATGAGAGTAGCACGCCTAAGACTAATGAAAAGGGAGATGCTAAAACTTATGTATCTAATGTAATATGCATAGTTGAGAACACTCCGCACCCCGCTGAAAATGCACCACCCTTTGATAATACTTGATACACACTTTCTGCGCCTAGCTGAAAGGCGTTAAAGAAAAGCGCTTATGGGAGACAACCCATGTTTTTACCTACAGTACTTTGTTTTTATTTTATGTCTTGGAAGTTGTTTAATACTGTAGCAACCTCTCCTTTTCTTAGTTTAGTGTTTTGTTGTGCCAAGTTAAGCTGTTGATAGAAAAGTAAGTACTAGATTTGGATTACTGTACAGTTCCAGATTTCTTTGCTGTCACGAATCTGGGTCCACCTCCCTGTAGGTAGCTCAGAAAATTAAGCCAATTTACGTGCATGATCCTCAGATATGTACGCAACTTTCATTCAATTTGAGCATTTTCATTTGAGCAAGTCTGGTGCCATTTTAAAATTCGTCAATACGAACTGTTCTGTTTTGACAGATTCTGCCTTTTATTTCGCATTGCCTCTTTTGCTATGTTGGATGAATTTCTTTGATCCACTAATGTCCAGTAGCATTAAGCAATGTCCAGAAGTGTTAAGAATGATTGTGTCACCCCTGAATATGTTAATTTTTATTGTGCACTAACCCTCTAATGAGTTGTTTCGAGTTTGGTGTGGAGGAAGTTTTCAAGGATCAAGAGAGGAGTATGATGCAACATGATCAAGGAGAGTGAAAACTCTAAGCTTGGGGATGCCCCGGTGGTTCACCCCTGCATATATCAAGAAGACTCAAGCGTCTAAGCTTGGGGATGCCCAAGGCATCCCCTTCTTCATCGACAACATTATCAGGTTCCTCCCCTGAAACTATATTTTTATTCCATCACATCTTATGTGCTTTGCTTGGAGCATCGGTTTGTTTTTGTTTTTTTTGTTTTGTTTGAATAAAATGGATCCTAGCATTCACTTTATGGGAGAGAGACACGCTCCGCTGTAGCATATGGACAAGTATGTCCTTGGTTTCTACTCATAGTATTCATGGCGAAGTTTCTCCTTCGTTAAATTGTTATATGGTTGGAATTGGAAAATGATACATGTAGTAATTGCTATAAATGTCTTGGGTAATGTGATACTTGGCAATTGTTGTGCTCATGTTTAAGCTCTTGCATCATATGCTTTGCACCCATTAATGAAGAAATACATAGAGCATGCTAAAATTTGGTTTGCATATTTGGTTTCTCTAAGGTCTAGATAATTTCTAGTATTGAGTTTGAACAACAAGGAAGACGGTGTAGAGTCTTATAATGTTTTCAATATGTCTTTTATGTGAGTTTTGCTGCACCGGTTCATCCTTGTGTTTGTTTCAAATAAGCCTTGCTAGCCTAAACCTTGTATCGAGAGGGAATACTTCTCATGCATCCAAAATACTTGAGCCAACCACTATGCCATTTGTGTCCACCATACCTACCTACTACATGGTATTTTCCGCCATTCCAAAGTAAATTGCTTGAGTGCTACCTTTAAAATTCCATCATTCACCTTTGCAATATATAGCTCATGGGACAAATAGCTTAAAAACTATTGTGGCATTGAATATGTAATTATGCACTTTATCTCTTATTAAGTTGCTTGTTGTGCGATAACCATGTTTACTGGGGACGCCATCAACTATTCATTGTTGAATTTCATGTGAGTTGCTATGCATGTTCGTCTTGTCTGAAGTAAGGGCGATCTACACTGAGTTGAATGGTTTGAGCATGCATATTGTTAGAGAAGAACATTGGGCCGCTAACTAAAGCCATGATCCATGGTGGAAGTTTCAGTTTTGGACAAACATCCTCAAATCTTTAATGAGAAAAGAATTAATTGTTGTTGAATGCTTAAAGCATTAAAAGAGGAGTCCATTATCTGTTGTCTATGTTGTCCCGGTATGGATGTCTAAGTTGAGAATAATCAAAAGCGAGAAATCCAAATGCGAGCTTTCTCCTTAGACCTTTGTACAAAGCGGCATAGAGGTACCCCTTTGTGATACTTGGTGAAAGCATATGTATTGCGGTGATAATCCAGGTAGTCCAAGCTAATTAGGACAAGGTGCGGGCACTATTGGTACACTATGCATGAGGCTTGCAACTTATAAGATATAATTTACATGATGCATATGCTTTATTACTACCGTTGACAAAATTGTTTCATGTTTTCAAAATCAAAGCTCTAGCACAAATATAGCAATCGATGCTTTTCCTCTATGGAGGACCATTCTTTTACTTTCAATGTTGAGTCAGTTCACCTATTTCTCTCCACCTCAAGAAGCAAACACTTGTGTGAACTGTGCATTGATTCCTACATACTTGCTTATTGCACTTATTATATTACTCTATGTTGACAATATCCATGAGATATACATGTTACAAGTTGAAAGCAACCGCTGAAACTTAATCTTCTTTTGTGTTGCTTCAATGCCTTTACTTTGAATTATTGCTTTATGAGTTAACTCTTATGCAAGACTTATTAATGCTTATCTTGAAGTGCTATTCATGAAAAGTCTTTGCTTTATGATTCACTTGTTTACTCATGTCATATATATTGTTTTGATCGCTGCATTCACTACATATGCTTTACAAATAGTATGATCAAGATTATGATGGCATGTCACTCCAGAAATTATCTGTGTTATCGTTTTACCTGCTCGGGACGAGCAGAACTAAGCTTGGGGATGCTGATACGTCTCCGACGTATCGATAATTTCTTATGTTCCATGCCACATTATTGATGTTATCTACATGTTTTATGCACACTTTATGTCATATTCGTGCATTTTCTGGAACTAACCTATTAACAAGATGCCGAAGTGCCGATTCTTTGTTTTCTGCTGTTTTTGGTTTCAGAAATCCTAGTAAGGAAATATTCTCGGAATTGGACGAAATCAAAGCCCAGGGGCCTATTTTTCCACGAAGCTTCCAGAAGTCCGAAGGAGAGACGAAGAGGGGCCACGAGGGGGCCACACCCCAGGGCGGCGCGGCCCCCCCCCCTTGGTCGCGCGGCCCTATGGTGTGGGGCCCCTGTGCCGCCTCTTGACCTGCCCTTCCGCCTACAAATAGCCTCCGTGACGAAACCCCCAGTACCGAGAGCCACGATACGGAAAACCTTCCAGAGACACCTCTAGTGAACTGTGGACCCCGGTCCAATTCTCTTCACTGAAATACAATCTACTGCAATACTTGTTCTACTGTTTTCTGCAAACAATCATCTTCCACACAATACGGTTAATCCTTTGTTACAGCAAGCCGGTGAGATTGACAACCTCACTGTTTCGTTGGGGCAAAGTACTTTGGTTGTGTTGTGCAGGTTCCACGTTGGCGCCGGAATCCCTGGTGTTGCGCCGCACTACATCCCGCCGCCATCAACCTTCAACGTGCTTCTTGGCTCCTCCTGGTTCGATAAACCTTGGTTTCTTTCTGAGGGAAAACTTGCTGCTGTGCGCATCATACCTTCCTCTTGGGGTTCCCAACGAACGTGTGAGTTACACGCCATCAGTTATCTCCATCGACACCACCGCCATCTTCATCGTCATTGCTGTCTCCCATGATGAGGAGGGAGTAGTTCTCCCCCGAGGCTAAGGGCTCTACCGGCAGCTATGTGGTTCATCTCTCTCTCCCATGGTGTGATCTTTATGTGATCATGAGCTTTGTATCACTATTAATCTATGTGCTACTCTAGTGATGTTATTAAAGTAGTCTATTCCTCCTCCATGATGTAAAGTTGACAGTGTGTGCATCATGTAGTACTTGGCGTAGGTTATGATTGTAATCTCTTGTAGATTATGAAGTTAACTATTACTATGATAGTATTGATGTGATCTATTCCCTCTTTCATAGCTATTGTTGACAGTGTGTATGCTATGTTAGTACTCGGTCTAAATTGCAACGGTCTATTATGCACTCTAGAGGTTACTTTAATATGAACTCCGGATTCACTCTCCACGGTGTGATGGTGACAGTGTGCGCATCGTGTGTGATTCCTTTATGAAGTTGTGGAGCTTGTTTACTCCGGCTTGAGGTGTGCTTTGTAGCCCTACACAATGAATGGTGTTTGTTATCCAACAAGAGAGTGTTTAAGAGTAGCATTTATTTATTCAGTTATGTGATCATTGTTGAGAGTGTCCACTAGTGAAAGTATGATCCCTAGGCCTTATTTCTAAGCATTGAAACACCGTTTCCAACAAGTTCTGCTACATGTTTGCTTGCTGCCATTTTTATTTCAGATTGCAATTACTACTTACAATCATCCATATTACTTGTATTTCACTATCTCTTCACCGAACTAGTGCACCTATACATCTGACAAGTGTATTAGGTGTGTTGGGGACACAAGAGACTTCTTTTATCTTAATTGCAGGGTTGCTTGAGAGGGATATCTTTGACCTCTACCTCCCTGAGTTCGATAAACCTTGGGTGATTCACTTAAGGGAAACTTGCTGCTGTTCTACAAACCTCTGCTCTTGGAGGCCCAACACTGTCTACAGGAATAGAAGCGTGCGTAGACATCAAGCTATTTTCTGGCGCCGTTGCCGGGGAGGTAAGGTAAAAGGTATTCACATCCTCCGACTACTAAGCTATTTCCTAGCACTGTTGCCGGCGTGTGAGTGCTCGAAGTTATTTCCTTTATATTCTGCAATTGCATCTTTTTGTTTCTTGTTTTTATTTCACTAGTTAGGCTTAATGGAAAACAACAAAAAAATTAGAGATCTTTATGAAATTTATATTGAATTAGGACATGAGGTGTTTGAAGAGAAAATTAAAAAACCTATGGAACTTTATATGCATGTTAATGGCAATGTTATTAGTATGAATGCTTTGAACACCATTGTTGCTAATTCTATGGAAAATTCTAAGCTTAGGGAAGCTGGTTTTGATGAGCATGATATTTTTAGTCCCCCAAGCATGGAGGAGAAAATTTACTTTGATGATACTTTACCTCCTATATATGATGATTACAAGGATGACTATCATATTTTCAGTCCACCTACCATTGAGGAGAAAATTAATTATGATTACAATATGCCTCCTATATATGATGATTATGGTGATGAGAATAATAATGATAGCTATTTTATTGAATTTGCTTCCACTACAATTAATAGTAATGACTATGCTTATGTGGAGAGTAATAATTTTATGCATGTAGCTCATGATAAGAATGTTTCTTTCATGTGATAGTTATATTGTTGAGTTTGTTCATGATGCTACTGAAAATCTTTATGAGAGAGGACAATATGGTTGTAGGGATTTTCATGTTACTAAAACACCTCTCTTTTTGTTGAAAATCTTGAAGTTGCGCTTGTCTTGTTTTCCTATGCTTATTGCATTATGCTTACATGACTTGTTTATTTACAAGATTCATTTTCATAGGAAGTGGGTTAGACTTAAAAGTTTTTCTTATTTGCTTTTGATGCTCTCTTTTGCTTCAACTCTTATTTCTTGCGAGAGCATCATTAAAATTACTGAGCCCATCTTAATGGCTATAAAGAAAGCACTTCTTGGGAGATAACCCATGTTTTTATTTTGCTACTGTTTTGTTGTGTCTTGGAAGTTGTTACTACTGTAGCAACCTCTCCTTATCATGTTTATTTCATTTGTGTGCCAAGTAAAGTCTTTGATAGAAAGTTGATACTAGATTTGGATTTCTGCGCAGGAACAGATTTTTAGCTGTCACGAATTTGAGTTTTTCTCTCTGTAGGAAAATCTAAAAATCTTGAAAAAATTCGTGACTAATCCTCAGATATGTACGAAACTTTCATTCAATTTGAGCTTCTTCATCTGAGCATGTTAAGTGTCTCGAAAAAATTCACCTTTACGGACTGTTCTGTTTTGATAGATTCTGCCTTTTATTTCACATTGCCTCTTTACTGTGTTTGAGTGGATTTCTTTGCTCCATTAAATTTCAGTAACCTTGGGTAATGTCCAGAAGTGTTGGGAATGATTGTGTCCTTGCTGAACATGTGAATTTTTGATTATGCACTAACCCTCTAATGAGATTGTTTTGAGTTTGGTGTGAAGGAAGTTTTCAAGGATCAAGAGAGGAGGATGATATAATATGATCAAGAAGAGTGAAAAGTCTAAGCTTGGAGATGCCCCCGTGGTTCATCCCTGCATATTTCAAGAAGACTCAAGCATCTAAGCTTGGGATGCCCAAGGCATCCCCTTCTTCATCAACAACTTATCAGGTCACCTCTAGTGAAACTATATTTTTATTCGGTCACATTTTATGTGCTTTACTTGGAGCGTCTGTGTGTTTTTATTTTCGTTTTGTTATCTTAGTTCTCTGAATAAATTGGATCCTATCATGCTTGTGTGGGAGAGAGACACGCTCCGCTTTTTCATTTGAACACTTGTGTTCTTTGTTTTACTTTTAATGTTCATGGCAAAAGTTGAAAGCTGCTGCATTTCTTGCTATTTGGTTGGAAACAGAAAATGCTTCATGTGGTAGTTGGTATATTATCTTGAATAATTTGATACTTGGCAATCGTTTTGAGCTCTCAAGTAGATCATGTTTAAGCTCTTGCATCATGTGGTTTAAACCTATTAGTGGAGAACTACCGTAGAGCTTGTTGAAATTTGGTTTGCATGATTGGTCTCTCTAAGGTCTAGATATTTTCTGGTAAAAGTGTTTGAGCAATAAGGAAGACAGTGTAGAGTCTTATAATGCATGCAGTATGTTCTTATGTAAGTTTTGCTGTACCGGTTCATACTTGTGTTTGCTTCAAACAACCTTGCTAGCCAAAGCCTTGTACTGAGAGGGAATGCTTCTCGTGCATCCAAAACCTTGAGCCAAAACCTATGCCATTTGTGTCCACCATAACTACCTACTATGTGGTATTTTTCTGCCATTCCAAAGTAAATTGCTTGCGTGCTACCTTTTAAAAAAATTCATTCCTTGTCTTTGCAATACATAGCTCATGGGAAAGTAGCCTAAAAACTATTGTGGTAAAGAATATGTCGCTTATGTATCTTATTTCTTATAAGTTGCTTGTTGAGCGGTAACCATGTTTCTGGGGACGCCTGACAAGGGATTAACTTATCAATGCCTACGGATTGTAGACTAGGGTTTTAGCGGAAGTAGAGGGCAAGTAGCTCTCGAAGGTTTCAGCCGAAAAGTACTCGACGATGTGAAAACTAGGGTTGCGCGTGACAATGAACCGATCCTTTCTTTGTCCCTCGACTCCCCCTTATATAGGAGGTGGAGTCGAGGGATTCGTAGTACACACATTACAGAGTCTGGGAAGGTTTCTAACTCATCCCGTAAGATTACAAGTATGTTTTTCTAGCTTTCCTTAATACTAACTTGGGCTTCCGAATCTTCATATTCATCGAGTCGTGGGCCTTCAGTAAACCCCTGGTACCATCTTCGGCAGGCCCATTGGGGATGCCTATGTCAGTAGCCCCCGAGATTTTGCTTGAATCGAAGAATCAGGGAAAATCTCCAACTTTAATCATTCAATAACTGTCAAGTTTATCACATATCTTTTGGATACGCAATTATATATTGTACAGGGATAATGGTAGTTGGGGCTAGTTCATCTGACGGATCAGGTACTAGTTAACTGCTCTAGTGGCAATCCGCAAAAACCTACTTCAAGATCACGTCCCTGGACACGATCTCGGGATACTGGTGTAAACTTCGACAGGTGCCGCTTAAGGTCTTACCATTCTGTCAAGTCCCAGTCATGTTTTATCGGGTACCTAACGCGTCCGTTAGGATTTTTCTTCGTATCTGTTGATACAGAAAAAAGTAGCAAACCGACGTCAGAGACGGTGCCACGCCGCTCAGAACGGATCTGGGGTCTTACCTTCGCAGAGTTTTGCGGCATTCAGAGATTATTCGCAACTTTGGCGCTCTGAGAATATATTGTTGAGTGCTTTTTCGGCTGCTGGAATAGCACATTTTATTGAGTCAACGGATGACTTATATTACCTTCCCGATGGGAGTATGTTTCGAGTTATTTGTATAACTCGAAATATGCTCATTTCTTCTTTCTCTCTATATTTTTTTATAATTTCATCGGGCACGCGAACAGCGTTCCCGATGGGAGTAGCCCCCGAGGCTACAGCCAAGGACTAGTGCTTGGTTTTAGGCTCAACATCTTATGCCGCTATATTGTCAATCTCTCTCGAGCTTTTTATGTCTATCGGGTGCGCGAACAGCGCTCCCGATGGGAGTAGTCCCCGAGGCTATGAACAAATGCTTGCGTTTGATCATAGGCTCTCGCCATTTCTATTTTGTCATACTCGAACTTTTCTTTTTTCCAAAGTAGCCCCCGAGCATTTGGGCAAAAACTTGTATTTGATCAAAGGCTCGAAATGATTTATAATTTTTCCCTGCCGCCAATTTCTTTTAGTCTTCACAGCCGAGGTTTTCTCTTGACAAGGTGACGTCACTACTGATGATAGCCACGACCACTGTATCGGAAAAAACGCGAGTAATGCTCTTTCTCTGTCTTGCGGGCCCAGAATCCTCACCAAGTTCACACGTTGTGCAAGTGGGGGACCCACGTCCTCCGCTTTTCCTGTCGCACGCACTGTAACGCCTGTTCCGTTCCTTCACAGTCAAAATACACTTTTACCCCTTAGCCACGTGTATAGCATCCATCTCAAAATTATTCCATCCAACGGTGTGCCGATTCGCCAATTCCCTATATAAGGTCGTCTTCTTCCTCCGTTCACCTTTTCGCTTGCGCCGCACCTCTGGTTCTCCTCTGCAAAAATCCCCATTGCGCCCAGCACTTCCTGAGCTCAGCCACACTCGCACGTTGCGCTCTCGCCATTGTTGATGCCACCACGCGCGCGGCTCACTCGCCACACCGCTCCTGAATCGAAGATGGCGGCGGAAGATCTGGAGTGGGAGAGATCCAAAATCTCTCACCAAGACCTGAACTTGATGAAGAAGCTCAGACTCATGAAGACGAAGGACGCGCTGCGCTTCCCCAGCGAAGAAAGCTATCCCTTGCCTCCAATCGAGTATCGGGTCAGTTTCGTCGACCACCTCATTCGCGGCCTGTCTACCCCCATTCACGATTTCCTCCGTGGTCTTCTCTTTGTCTATGGGGTGCAGCTGCATCAGCTGACTCCTAACTCCATCCTCCATGTCGCAATTTTCATTACTCTTTGTGAATGTTTCCTCGGAGTCCCTCCTAACTGGGCTCTGTGGAAGCGCATCTTCTACCTTCGCCGCAATGGCTCCCACAACTTCACCTATAACATAGGCGGTGTTGTTATTTGCGTTCGCCCTGATGTCGAGTACTTTGACGTCAAATTCCTCGACTCCGTCCAAGGGTGGCGCAAAAGATGGCTCTATGTGCGCGAAGAAAGCGCTAACTCGGTGGAGTACAACATAGCTCCTTTTGATGGGAGCGCCAAGATTCTTCGCCGCCGTTCCTGGGACACTGAAGCTACCGAAGAAGAAAAAACAGCGACAGAGGCGCTAATGTCTCGTATTCATGAGCTTCAGAATACCCGCGGCAAGGAATTGTCGGGTATCCAAATCACAGCTTACTTCCTTAGGATTAGGGTGCAGCCTCTGCAGGCCCGCAAAAATCCCCTTTGGACGTATGCTGGCGAAAAAGATGCTAACAGGCTCTCCACGGACCTTTCTGCAAAGGACTTGGAGAAACTTATCCGAAGAATTTCATCACTCAGCAAAAAAGATCCTATTCCATCTTCTTGCCGTGTGGAGCCATATAGTGTCTCCAACCCACTTTCCAGGGTATTTTCTCCTAGTATTTTGTCCTCTCGACTTTTTTGTCTTTCCCGATTATTTTACTATTTGTCGACTGTTACTTTTGCTGATTTCCCCTGCATAACTTTCTTGTCGACATTCCTTGTATTTGTAGAATCATCCAGTTCTAGCCTCTCTTCCTCCTCTTCCTGAAGATGGAGAAGTCGAAGAACAGGCTGTTGTCACTGAGGACAACCAGGGTACTTCTCGCCCTGAAAGTGAAGTCGCGGATTCTCACAAATCTGCGGCTTCCTCCGAAAGAGAAGCTGAATCTGAAGCCAGTGAGTCGACTCGTTCCCTTCCTTCTGATGTTTCTCCAGGGAACAAAAGAAAGAGGGATGAAGTTGTCGACTCTGGCACCTCCAAAGCCGACGCACCTCCTGCCGAAGAAGTTGTTCCTACTGAAGAAAGGACAACTTTCAACCCTTACGAGGATGCCCTTGTCAGCTCGTAAGTTCTCTGTTGCTCTTTGTTGTTTGCTCTCGATATTTTGTCTATGTTGTTTCTTACTTTGTCGCCTTTTATTGTAGTGGTGACGAGGATGAAAATCCACCCATTGACGCGACTGCTCGAACGAGTACGTCGCATACTTTAGTTGTCTCCGAAGCTCAGCCTGATGGAGAGGAAACTTCGCCTCCTCAGCAGGATGTTGAGCATCCAACTCCAATTGCAAGCCCCCGTGCCCCTTCACCGAAGAGAGCTAGGGTTGAGCCAGCCAAGGAACCCTCCCAATTAATTGGTGATTCCACGACTCCTTCACTGGATGATGTAAGTTTCCCTTCTCTTTTTTTCTTCCGATATTTTTCGGGTCTCTTTTGTGTTTTGCATCTTTTTCACTTGTCGCTGTCGAACTTTCGCGCACTATATTGATTTTTCTTTCTTCAGCCTTTGATGAAGGAATTTATCCATCTCGGTACCCAATTTGTCGGGTACCGTGATCATGCGAACAAACTTGAAGGTACTATTGTTGCTGCTTTCTTTGGTTGAATACTTTCTATCATATTTTTTTGTCATAACAGTTGTTGCTGTCGGTTTTTTTTCAGCCAATCTTGCGGAAGCCAACAAACGCGATGATGCTCTTGCTCTTAAATTGGAGCAAAGCGAAAAAGCTCGCAAGAAGGCTGAATCAAATGCCGCCGTTGTTGAAGATCTTCGAAAAAGACTTCACAACGCGGAAAACTCTTTGAGTGAAAACATCACTCAGCAAACTGCCCGCGAGGAAGGGATTATCTCTCGCTTAGAGTCACAGAGCCGACGTTTTGTCAGTAAGTGCTCTAACCATTGCTTGTTCTTCGAATACCCATGCTTTTCTTGGCGTGCTTTTTGACAAGCTGTATGTTGCAGTATCAGGGAGGACGCATCAAGATTATGAGCTCGACAATCCTGAAGGTGACCGCCTTCTCGACGTGCTCTCCCTCCTCGAGATTCATGGAGATGAGGCACGCCAAGGCATTGCTGATGCTGAATCGGGCCTATCGCGGCTTTTTCCATACTTCTTCTCGAAGAAAGAAGAACCCAAAACTTTTGCTGCTCTGGCCAAGTTCTTCAATTCTCAAGAGGATCTTGGGCATGGTCTTCGACAAGAATGTTTGAAGATTGGTGTTGAAGGTACCATTGCCTTGGTTGCTGACAGTCGACAAGACGTTGACTGGGCCAAAGTTGGCGATGTGCAGAAGATGGAGACGGGGAGATGGCAATCTTTGATCAAGGCCGCCAAGCCAAACTCGAAGAAAATCCTTTCTTTCCTTGGATTCAAGCCAACTCCGGCTCCTAGTTCATCGAAGCCGGAGGTCAAGTAGACCACCTTGTCTTTTCTTTTTTCGCTGTGCTTTTCTTTTGATGCTGTCGCCATAGTAGCTCTGGCGACAACTACCCCATTAGTTCAGTAGGAACCTTTCTTTGTAATAGCCATGTAAATATCTGACCTTATTAATGAAAAAGCTATGTTGTCGAGTTATTGATATCGAATTATTTTCTCTCCAGTTGATTTTTGACAACTATACCACTGGACCTCATTCCTCGGCTGCCTTGCCTACTGCGTCCTGCTCTAAAAGGTCCTCCGCTGTCGAGTATATTGGTGGTTTGTCGAGTGCTGCACAAAATGAAGACTTGGACGAACTCCGTCAAGAACTGCAGTCGAAGAAAAAACAAATTCTCGTGATCATGGAACAGTCTCGAAGATCATCTGAGAATGAAGAACGAGCTGTTCAACAAGCTCAAGAAGCCATGGCGTTTAAGGAAACTGCAGTTGCTGAGGCTGCCGAAGCTACGCGCCGAGAGAATCATATGCTTGAGCTGATGAATGACGCTAGCTTGGATATGGCGGGTATGCTCCGCAAAACTTGGTCATATGTTAGTTTAACCTTACTATTTTTTACTCCTTGCTGAAGTTTCCGGTGAAACAGGTTCTTTCTTGGATACTGCTGCCGAAGATCAGCGTGTTGAAGCCCGAACCAATGTGCTTGTCAGGCTTGCTCGTGAGCACGGTGCCAATTTTTGGGTCACTCCTGAGCGAACTCACCAAATAGTCAGATTTCAAGATCGCGCGAGTCAGGTCCGCGATTTTCTCGACTTCTGTACGAAAACTTTATCTTTGGTCTACAGTACCATGTTTCCTCGCAACGAAATCCTAGACACCCTTCCTGCTTTGATGGAAAAATTTCGAGATGCTCCTCGTATTCATCAATTTGTGCGGGCTCAGCTAGCAGCTGGGGCAAGATTCGCCATGATTATGATACAAATCTGCTATCCGAAGTTAGATCTAACTCAAATTGTCGCCAAGTGTCTGGCCAAGCAAGCGAAGCGGAGAAGGAACGTTGACAAGATTGACGACATTGTGCGCCCTGTAGCAGAAAAGATGATGGACGAACTGCTTCGGATGGACGCAGAATTCTTCGTGAAGGGTAGATATGCTGAACATAGGACTGGTGATGCGGATAATGAGGGAATCAATATAGACGCTATATTGAATGCTGATTGAAGAATTTCTTTGTTGTTTTTTCTCTGTCAAAGAACGCCTGTATATTGTAAATAACATATATGTTGTTAAATATTTCGAACTATTTTTGTTTCAACGAGCCCCCGAGCCTTTTATTGGTTCTTCCTGTGTCTCTATATTGTTTTGCGAGGTGTGTTGCACCAAAGCGAAATTTATTGTTTTGCAAGTTCTATTTTGTCGGTAGTTCATATATAGTAGCTGCTGGGTGCAAGCCCCCGAGCGTGTCGATAAAGAAGATGTGTATCACCAATATCTTTTCTATATTGCAGCACCGCGAGCCCGCCTCATTAAAAACCTTTCCAGCCCCACTCGGTGCCCTGAAAAGGAAAAGAGTGCGTCTGAAAGCTCGCGGGCGTTTCAGTACATTGTATTTTTACAAAGGAGGACTATATTTTGACTCTAAGCGTAGAACCGCCTGAGTTGCGCCACGTTCCAGGGATTTGGCTCTGCAACCCCTGTCTTCTTGTCCTTTATCCTGTATGCTCCTCCTTCGATTACTTCTGTGATGATGTAAGGGCCAAGCCATGGCGACTCGATTTTTTCATGGCTTTTTTGAGTGAGCCGAAGGACTAAGTCACCGACCTGAAAGGATCTCGGGCGCAAACGTCGATTGTGGTAGTTTTTCAGGTCTTGCTGGTATTTAGTGACTCGTGATAATACTTCGTCTCGAGCTTCATCTAGTGCGTCGACATCATCCTCCAATGCTTTTCTTGAGGCCTCTTCGTCGTACTCTGTAACTCTTGGAGAATCATGCTCTATTTCTATCGGCAATACTGCTTCAGCTCCATGGACCAGAAAAAATGGGGTTTCCTGTGTCGCTGTATTTGGTATTGTTCGAATACTCCATAACACATTGGGCAACTCTTCAGGCCAGGTATGTCGAGCTTTTTGCAATGGCGCTAGCAAACGCTTCTTGATGCCATTGCAGATAATTCCATTGGCTTTTTTGACTTGGCCATTGGTTTGCGGGTGCACAACTGATGCGAAGTGTAGTTTGATACCTACCTCTGCACAATATACCTTGAATTCCTTTGATGTGAAGTTACTACCATTGTCTGTGACGATGCTATGGGGTACTCCGAACCGAAAAACGATACTTTTCACGAATTTGATTGCCGACGCTCCGTCTGGTGAATTTATCGGCTTTGCTTCTATCCACTTAGTGAATTTGTCGACAGCGACGAGCATATACTCGTATCCTCCTGGCGAAGCCTTGTGTAATTTTCCCACCATATCGAGACCCCACTGAGCAAAGGGCCAAGACAACGGTATTGGCATTAACTCTGCTGCCGGAGAATGAGGTTTTGCGGCAAATCTCTGACACGCGTCACAAGTACGAACTATTTCTTTCGCGTCCTCTATTGCTGTCAACCAATAAAATCCTGCTCTGAAAACCTTGGCTGCTATAGCTCGACTGCTTGCATGATGACCGCATATTCCTTCGTGTACATCCTTCAAAATTATTCTTCCTTCTTCGGGTGTAACGCACCTTTGTAACACTCCCGAAATACTTCGCTTGTACAACTCCCCTTTGACCACAGTAAAAGCCTTGGACCGCCTAATAACTCGCCTTGCTTCAACTGGATCATCGGGTATTTGTTTCCTTAGGATGTATGATATGTATACTTGCATCCATGGAATTTGTACCATCATAACTAGGTCCTGTTCCTCCTCTTCTTCCAGTGTCGCTTTTATAGCCCCCGAGGGTTTCTCATCCTTCTCCTTCTTCTTTGGTTTCTTCGACTTTGTAGATCTCTCGGCTATCTCTTCCCAGAATACGCCTGGTGGAATCGCGAGACACTGCGACCCAATGTTTGCCAGAACGTCGGCTTCATCATTGCTTAATCTGCTGATATGTTTTACCTCGCACCCATCAAACAGCTTCTCCAGCTCGTTGTAAACTTCCTTGTATGCTATCATACTATCGTTGACTGCATCACATTGATTCATGACTTGCTGAGCCACCAACTGTGAGTCGCCAAAGATTTTTAATTGAGTTGCACCACAAGCCTTCGCCATCTTCATCCCGTGTATGAGGGCTTCGTACTCTGCCTCATTATTAGATGCGTTTGGAAACGTCATTCGTAAGACATATTTTAATTTGTCGCCTTCAGGTGATATTAGTATCACGCCTACTCCAGCTCCCTCTAATCTCTTAGACCCGTCGAAATTCATAGTCCAGGTTCTCGATAAATCCGGGGGTCCCGTATTTGTAATTCCATCCACTCTGCGATGAAGTCTGGTAGAATTTGCGACTTTATTACTTTTCTTTTTTCATACGTGATGTCCCGAGGGGAAAGCTCTATTCCCCAAAGGGAGACACGACCCGTAGCTTCTGGATTGTTTAGTATATTGGATAAAGGCGCCTCATTGACCACTATTATCGGGTGTGCCGAAAAATAGTACCGCAATTTTCTTGCGGTTGTAAACACTCCATATGCTAGCTTTTGGTACTGTGGATACCGCTGTTTTGAGGGAGATAAAACTTCACTGATGAAGTATACTGGCCTCTGTATTCCATGGAGTTTTCCTTCTTCCTCTCTTTCAACTACGAGTACTGTGCTCACCACCTGAGGCGTGGCTGCAATGTATAACAAGAGGGGTTCCTTCTCCTTGGGCGCCACCAAGATTGGTGGTGTCGAAATTGTGCATTTGAGATCCTCGAAAGCTCTGTCAGCCTCTTCGTTCCACTGGAATTTCTCTCCTTGCTTGATTAGAGCATAGAACGGTAACGCTTTTTCTCCTAGTCTGGCGACGAATCTGCTTAAAGCTGCAACTCGCCCAGTCAACTGTTGTACTTCTTTTAACTTTGTTGGCTTCCTCATTGTTACGATAGCTTGAATTTTCTCTGGATTGGCTTCAATCCCTCTTGCTGAGACTAGGAACCCGAGAAGTTCTCCCGCAGGACGCCGAAAGAACATTTCGTCGGATTTAGCTTGAGGCAAAATTTATCAAGATTGTCGAAGGTTTCTTTTAAATCCTCGATCAATGTTGACCCCTTTTTTTGATGTTATCACGACATCGTCGATGTATACTTGTATGTTTTTTCCAATCTGTGTTGCCAAGCACTTTTGCATCATTCGCTGATATGTTGCTCCCGCGTTTTTCAGACCAAAAGGCATTGTTTTGTAGCAAAACACGCCATAAGGTGTAATGAACGCTGTCTTGACCTCATCTTCTTCTTTTAATCTAATCTGGTTATAACCAGAATATGCGTCCAGGAAGGAAAGACGTTCACATCCTGCCGTGGAGTCGATGATTTGATCGATCCTTGGGAGGGGAAAGTGATCCTTTGGACAATGTTTATTGAGACACGTAAAGTCGACACATATGCGAAGGACTTTCGTGTTTTTCTTCGGGACCAGCACTGGGTTAGCTACCCACGTGGCCTCTGTATGTAGTTCTTTGATAAAGCCAGCTTCTCTGAGTCGATCAATCTCTGACAACATAGCTTTACGGTTTGGTTCCGAAAAACGCCGCAAAGGTTGTTTAATTGGCCTCGCTATTGGATCCAAATTTAGGTGGTGCTCGGCAAGTTCCCTGGGTACTCCTGGCATGTCGGCTGGACACCATGCGAAGATTTTCCAGTGCTCACGGAGGAACTCGACGAGCGCGCTTTCCTATGCGAGGTCCATGTTTGTTGCAATGGACGTTGTTTTCTTTGGATCTGTCGGGTGAATCTGCACCTCCTTAGAGTCTTTCGTGATATTAAAGGTTGGCTCCCTGAGAGGCCTTCCTACATCTGGCAACACATCATAATCAGTTGTGAGCCTTGACGCCATATATTCTGCTTGCATCCCGAAAGTTTCTGATAGTCGATGAAAATCCTTGTCGCATTTATCAGCTAACGCGAAACTTTCTTTGACTGTAATTGGTCCATTAGGTCCAGGTAGCCTCCACAACAGGTACGTGTAGTGTGGTACCGCCATAAACCTGGCATATGCTGGTCGTCCCAACAGGGCGTGATATTGCGACGGGAAATCCACGACTTCAAACTCGAGCTTTTCTATCCTGTAGTTTTCTCGGGTCCCAAAATGAACTTCGAGACTGATCTTCCCCAACGGATAACTTGGCTTCTCTGGCGTGATACCATGAAAACATGTATCAGTTGGTTTCAGATTTGCTAGGGATATGTTCATCTTCCTTAGTGTATCTGCGTACATAAGGTTTAGACTGCTGCCTCCATCTATGAATACTCGAGATACGTCGAATCCTGCGATCACTGCTGGTAAGATAAGTGCTGACTGTCCTGGTCGAGGAACTTGCTGCGGGTGATCCGCTATTGTGAAGCCAATGTCCTGTCCCGACCAATTTAGGTACTCAGTCGTTGGTGGAGGCATCTTCTCTGCCATGAACACTTGTCGCGAGATTACTTTCTGAGCCCTGTTAGACGGCCTAGCTTTCTGAATCATCGAGACCACGCCATTGGAATTGGGGTCGACATATGGAGGTGGGTGTGGTGCCGCCGCTATTCTGAGCTGGTGTCTATTTTCGTCCGTAATTGCGGGAGGAGATGGTAGGCGGATCTCACTCCTGGGCCCCTGGGGGTTTCTATTTGTTGCCTGAGCATTGGCTTGCCCTGCAAACCTCAACATTGCTTGAAAATTTCGACAGTCCTTCTGTAGATGTCCTGACTGCCTCTTCCCATTATTGTCGACATAGAAGTGCATCTGACATGGCCCGTTCATCATATCCTCAGGGGATACAAAAGGTCTCTGAAACCTTGGTCCACTATTTTGTCTGTTATTCCGAGAGTCATCTCTATTGTCGCCTCGCTGCTCGTTACTCCTTTGATATTCATCTCTATTGTTTCCTCCAGTGCTTCCCCAAAAGCCAGCCGATATTTGATCAGGAGCATCATAACCCGAGAATTGTCGAGGAAATCGTCGCCTGTTTTGAAAGTTTCGACCACGATCCTCCTCCGGTGACCTGTGTCGCTTATTGTGGACAGCGTCTTCTCCATCTGCCCACCTGTTTGCTATCTCCATCAATGCTGACACTGTCCTTGGGTTAGTTCTCCCCAAGTCTTCGACAAAATCTCCTCGTCGAATTCCTGCTACGAACGCATCTATTGCTCTCTCGTCAGATATGTTCTCTGCCGAGTTTTTAATGATGTTCCACCTCTGGATGTACTTTCTCATTGATTCATCATGTTTCTGTCGACACGATCTCAACTCTTCTAGTGATGCGGGTTTTTTTGCAGGTGGATCGGAAATTCTTGACGAATACATCCTCAAAACTGTCCTAACTGTCGATGGAACCTGGAGGAAGTTTCTTTATCCAAGATCTTGCGGCTCCACTCAGGTGTACTTGAATACTCTGCATGGCTGTTGCTCTGGTTCCACCTATCAGCATCACCGTCTCAAGGTAATCGACTAGCCAATCCTCGGGATCTTGCAGGCCATCGAATTTTTTGAAATTATCGGGTAACTTAAACCCTGAAGGAACCCGAGTTTTCCGGACCCTCCTTGTAAAGCATGGTAGCCCACACATGTCCTCGTCATCTATCTCTGGGGAATGCCGATGTTCCCTTCTATTTTGTCGTGCTCTGTCTACCCGTGCTTGGGCTGCTGTATCTCTTGCCCCACTTGTTCTCTCGGGAACTGGCACTGCTGCAGTGGGTCGTGGACTATTTTGCCATGCTGATCCTTCGGGAGGCGAATTTATAAACGCCGTTCCCATGGCACCAACTCCTGCCATGGCCATATTGTACAATGCCTCTCTTGGATCTCCGGGGGGTGGTTTGGATGCGAGGATGAAAGCCTATTAGTATTATATGTAATGCAATGATAATCCATGGAAATCCGAGCTAATTAGGACAAGGAGCGGGCACTATTAGTATTCGATGCATGAGGCTTGCAACTTATAGGAGGTTTTATGCATAACACATATGAATTATTACTACCGTTGACAAAATTGTTTCCATGTTTTCAAAATAAAAAGCTCTAGCACATGAGTAATCCCTGCTTCCCTCTGCGAAGGGCCTTTCTTTTACTTTATGTTGAGTCAATTTACCTACTTCTTTCTATCTTAGAAGCAAGCACTTGTGTCAACTGTGTGCATTGATTCTTACATACTTGCTTATTTGCACTCATCATATTACTTTGTGTTGACAATTATCCATGAGATATCCATGTTGAAAGTTGAAAGCAACTTCTGAAACTTAAATCTTCCTTTGTGTTGCTTCAAAACCTTCTATTAAGAATCTATTGCTTTATGAGTTAACTCTTATGCAAGACTTTTTGATGCTTGTCTTGAAAGTATTATTCATGAAAAGTCTTTGCTATATGATTCAATTGTTTAGTCATTACCTTTTTGTTAGCAAACTATAGACCATTGCTTTGAATCACTTCATTCATCTCATATGCTTTACAATAGTATTGATCAAGATCATGTTGGTAGCATGTCACTTCAGAAATTATTCTTTTTATCGTTTACCTACTCGAGGGCGAGTAGGAACTAAGCTTGGGGATGCTTGATACGTCTCCAACGTATCTATAATTTCTGATGTTCTATGCTAGTTTTATGACAATACCTACATGTTTTATATACACTTTATATCATTTTTATGCATTTTCCAGGACTAACCTATTAACAAGATGCCGAAGCGCCAGTTCCTATTTTCTGCTGTTTTTGGTTTCAGAAATCCTACACAGGAAATATTCTCGGAATTGGACGAAACAAAAGCCCACGGTCTTATTTTCCACGGAGGCTTCCAGAACATTGAAGAGGAGACGAAGAGGAGCCACGAGGCGGCCACACCCTAGGGGGGCGTGGCCCCACCCCTGGCCGCGCCACCCTATGGGGTGGGCCCCTCGGGACTCCACCGACATCGCCCCTTCGCCTATATATTCCTCTATCTCCGAAAACCCTAACACATTCGATGATATTCCACGAAGAGTTCCGTAGCCGCCGTCATCGCGAAGACAAGTTTCGGGGGACAGAAGTCCCTGTTTCGGCACGCCGCCGGGACGGAGAATTGCCCCCGGAGTCATCTCCATCGACACCACCGCCATCTTCATCGCCATTGCTGTCTCCCATGATGAGGAGGGAGTAGTTCTCCCCCGAGGCTGAGGGCTCTACCGGTAGCTATGTGGTTCATCTCTCTCTCCCATGGTGTGATCTTTATGTGATTGATACGTCTCCGACGTATCGATAATTTCTTGTGTTCCATGCCACATTATTGATGTTATCTACATGTTTTATGCACACTTTATGTCATATTCGTGCATTTTCTGGAACTAACCTATTAACAAGATGCCGAAGTGCCAGTTCCTGTTTTCTGCTGTTTTTGGTTTCAGAAATCCTAGTAACGAAATATTCTCGGAATCGGACGAAATCAACGCCCAGGTTCCTATTTTTCCCGGAACCATCCAGAACACCCGAGAGCCACCAGGGAGGGGGCACAGGCCACCCAAACCCTAGGCCGGCGCGGCCAGGGGGGGCCCGCGCCACCCTATGGTGTGGGCACCCCTTCGACCCTCCTGCGCCGCCTCTTCGCCTATTTAAAGCCTCCGTCGCGAAAACCCTGATACGTTCGACGAAACCCACAGAAACCTTCCAGAGCCGCCGCCATCGCGAGGCCAAGATCTGGGGGACAGGAGTCTCTGTTCCGGCACGCTGCCGGAGCGGGGAAGTGCCCCCGGAAAGCTTCTCCATCAACACCGCTACCATCTCCACCGCCATCTTCATCACTGCTGCTGCTCCCATGAGGAGGGAGTAGTTCTCCATCGAGGCTCGGGGCTGTACCGGTAGCTATGTGGTTCATCTCTCTCCCATGTACCTCAATACAATGATCTCATGAGCTGCTTTACATGATTGAGATTCATATGAGTTTGTATCACAATTTATCTGTGTGCTACTCTAGCAAAGTTATTAAAGTAGTTCTATTCCTCCTGCACGTGTGTAAAGGTGACAGTGTGTGCACCGTGTTAGTACTTGGTTTATGCTATGATCATGATCTCTTATAGATTGCGAAGTTAACTATTGCTATGATAATATTGATGTGATCTATTCCTCCTGCATATGCATGAAGGTGACAGTGTGCATGCTATGTTAGTACTTGGTTTAGTCTATTGATCTATCTTACACTATAAGGTTACTTAAACATGAGCATTATTGTGGAGCTTGTTAACTCCGGCATTGAGGGTTCGTGTAATCCTACGCAATGTGTTCATCATCCAACAAAAGTGTAGAGTATGCATTTATCTATTCTGTTATGTGATCAATGTTGAGAGTGTCCACTAGTGAAAGTGTAATCCCTAGGCCTTGTTCCTAAATACTGCTGCGTTACTACTGCTTGTTTACTGTTTTACTGCGTTACTACTGCTGCAATACTACCACCATCAATTACACGCCAGCAAGCTATTTTCTGGCACCGTTGCTACTGCTCATACTTATTTATACCACCTGTATTTCACTATCTCTTCGTCGAACTAGTGCACCTATTAGGTGTGTTGGGGACACAAGAGACTTCTTGCTTTGTGGTTGCAGGGTTGCATGAGAGGGATATCTTTGACCTCTTCCTCCCTGAGTTCGATAAACCTTGGGTGATCCACTTAAGGGAAAACTTGCTGCTGTTCTACAAACCTCTGCTCTTGGAGGCCCAACACTGTCTACAGGAAAGGAGGGGGAACGTAGACATCAAGCTATTTTCTGGCGCCGTTGCCGGGGAACTGAAGAAAAACTACACCACAGAGAATTGCCTCCCACGGCAACAGCTAAATTTTCTGGCGCCGTTGCCGGGGAGGAAAGGTAAAAGGTACTCACACTCCGGATCTCGGCTACCAAGCTATTTTCCGCCGTTGTAAGTACTCGAAGCTATTTCCTTTAGATCCTGCAATTGCATCTTTTTGTTTCTTGTTTACACTAGTTTGGCATAATGGACAACAATGAGCTTTTTATTCTATTTCCTGATTTAAGACATGGATGGTTTGATCCGAAAATTAAAAAACCCATGGAACATATTAATATGAACACTTTGAACACCATTGTTGCTAATGATATGGAAAATTCTAAGCTTGGGGAGACTGGTTTTGATGAGCATGATCTTTTTAGTCCACCAAGCATTGAGGAGAAAATTTTCTTTGATGATACTTTGCCTCCTATTTATGATGATTATAATGATATTGGTCTTTTAGTGCCGCCTACTATGGAGAGTAATTTTTATGATGATAATACTATGCCTCCTACACTTGATGAGAATAATAATGATAGCTACTTTGTTGAATTTGCTCCCACTACAACTATTAAAATTGATTATGCCTATGTGGAGAGTAATAATTTTATGCATGAGACTCATGATAAGAATGCTTTATGTGATAGTTATATTGTTGAGTTTGCTCATGATGCTACTGAAAGTTATTATGAGAGAGGAAAATATGGTTGTAGAAATTTTCATGTTACTAAAACACCTCTCTATGTGCTGAAATTTTTAAAACTACACTTGTTTTATCTTTCTATGCTTGTTGCATTATGCTTCTTGAACTTGTTTATTTACAAGATTCCTATGCATAGGAAGCATGTTAGGCTTAAATTTGTTTCATACTTGCCTTTTGATGCTCTCTTTTGCTTCAAATACTATTTCTTGCGAGTGCATCATTAAAACTGCTGAGCCCATCTTAATGGCTATAAAGAAAGAACTTCTTGGGAGATAACCCATGTGTTATTTTGCTACAGTACCTTGTTTTATATTTGTGTCTTGGAAGTTGTTTACTACTGTAGCAACCTCTTCTTATCTTAGTTTAGTGTTTTGTTGTGCCAAGTAAAGTCTTTGATAGAAAAGTAAGTACTAGATTTGGATTACTGCGCAGTTCCAGATTTCTTTGCTGTCACGAATCTGGGTCTACCTCCCTGTAGGTAGCTCATAAAATTAAGCCAATTTACGTGCATGATCCTCAGATATGTACGCAACTTTCATTCAATTTGAGCATTTTCATTTGAGCAAGTCTGGTGCCATTTTAAAATTCGTCAATACGAACTGTTCTGTTTTGACAGATTCTGCCTTTTATTTCGCATTGCCTCTTTTGCTATGTTGGATGAATTTCTTTGATCCATTAATGTCCAGTAGCATTATGCAATGTCCAGAAGTGTTAAGAATGATTGTGTCACCTCTGAATATGTTAATTTTTATTGTGCACTAACCCTCTAATGAGTTGTTTCGAGTTTGGTGTGGAGGAAGTTTTCAAGGATCAAGAGAGGAGGATGATATACTATGATCAAGAAGAGTGAAAGCTCTAAGCTTGGGGATGCCCTGGTGGTTCACCCCTGCATATTCTAAGAAGACTCAAGCGTCTAAGCTTGGGGATGCCCAAGGCATCCCCTTCTTCATCGACAAATTATCAGGTTCCTTCTCTTGAAACTATATTTTTATTCGGTCACATCTTATGTGCTTTGCTTGGAGCGTCTGTATGTTTCTTATTTTTGTTTGTGTTTGAATAAATTGGATTACATCATGCTTGTGTGGGAGAGAGACACGCTCCGCTGTTGCATATGAACACATGTGTTCTTAGCTTTTAGTATTCATGGCGAAGTTTCTTCTTCGTTAAATTGTTATATGGTTGGAATTGGAAAATGATACATGTAGTAATTTGCTATAATGTCTTGGGTAATGTGATACTTGGCAATTGTTGTGCTCATGTTTAAGCTCTTGCATCATATGCTTTGCACCCATTAATGAAGAAATACATAGAGCTTGCTAAAAATTGGTTTGCATAATTGGTCTCTCTAAGGTCTAGATAATTTCTAGTAAGGTGTTTGAACAACAAGGAAGACGATGTATAGTCTTATAATGATTGTAATATGTCTTTTATGTAAGTTTTGCTGTATTAGTTCATACTTGTGTTTGTTTCAAATAACCTTGCTAGCCTAAGCCTTGTATCGAGAGGGAATACTTCTCATGCATCCAAAATACTTGAACCAACCACTATGCCATTTGTGTCCACCATACCTACCTACTACATGGTATTTTTCCGCCATTCCAAAGTAAATTGCTTGAGTGCTACCTTTAAACAATTCAAAATTTATTACCTCTGATTTGTGTCAATGTTTTATAGCTCATGAGGAAGTATGTGGTGTTTATCTTTCAATCTTGTTGGGCAACTTTCACCAATTGACTAGTGGCTTCATCCGCTTATCCAATAATTTTGCAAAAAGAGCTGGCAATGGGATTCCCAGTCCCAAATTAATTAACAAAAATAGACACTCCTCCATGGTATGTGATTGTTGGACGGCACCCGAAGGATTCGGTTAGCCATGGCTTGTGTAAGCAAAGGTTGGGAGGAGTGTCATCATAATAAAACTAAAATAAAAAGGCACTCCTTCATGGTATGAGATTGTTGGCAGGCACCCGAGGATTCGGTTAGCCATGGTTTGTGAAAGAAAGGTTGGAAGGAGTGCCATCCAAAAATAAAATAAAATGGGAGCCGCTCTTTGAAGGTTTGTCTGGCAAGGGGGTTAGAGTACCCAATACCATTCGTTGACAACAACATACACCTCTCAAAACTTTATTTTTATGCTCTCTTTATGTTTTCAAAATCAAAGCTCTAGCACAAATATAGCAATCGATGCTTTTCCTCTATGGAGGACCATTCTTTTACTTTTATTGTTGAGTCAGTTCACCTATCTCTCTCTACCTCAAGAAGCAAACATTTGTGTGAACTGTGCATTGATTCTTACATACTTGCTTATTGCATTTGTTATATTGCTTTGCATTGACAACTATCCATGAGATATACATGTTATAAGTTGAAAGCAACCGCTGAAACTTAATCTTCCATTGTGTTGCTTCAATACCTTTACTTTGAATTATTGCTTTATGAGTTAACTCTTATGCAAGACTTATTGATGCTTGTCTTGAAAGTGCTATTCATGAAAAGTCTTTGCTATATGATTCACTTGTTTACTCATGTCATTACCATTGTTTTGATCGCTGCATTCATTACATATGTTTACAAATAGTATGATCAAGGTTATGATGGCATGTTACTTCAGAAATTATCTTTGTTATCGTTTTACCTGCTCGGGACGAGCAGAACTAAGCTTGGGGATGCTGATACGTCTCCGACGTATCGATAATTTCTTGTGTTCCATGCCACATTATTGATGTTATCTACATGTTTTATGCACACTTTATGTCATATTCGTGCATTTTCTGGAACTAACCTATTAACAAGATGCCGAAGTGCCGGTTCTGTTTTCTGCTGTTTTTGGTTTCAGAAATCCTAGTAACGAAATATTCTCAGAATCGGACGAAATCAACGCCCAGGTTCCTATTTTTCCCGGAACCATCCAGAACACCCGAGAGCCACCAGGGAGGGGGCACAGGCCACCCAAACCCTAGGCCGGCGCGGCCAGGGGGGGGCCCGCGCCACCCTATGGTGTGGGCACCCCTTCGACCCTCCTGCGCCGCCTCTTCGCCTATTTAAAGCCTCCGTCGCGAAAACCCTGATACGTTCGACGAAACCCACAGAAACCTTCCAGAGCCGCCGCCATCGCGAGGCCAAGATCTGGGGGACAGGAGTCTCTGTTCCGGCACGCTGCCGGAGCGGGGAAGTGCCCCCGGAAGGCTTCTCCATCAACACCGCTGCCATCTCCACCGCCATCTTCATCACCGCTGCTGCTCCCATGAGGAGGGAGTAGTTCTCCATCGAGGCTCGGGGCTGTACCGGTAGCTATGTGGTTTATCTCTCTCCCATGTACCTCAATACAATGATCTCATGAGCTGCTTTACATGATTGAGATTCATATGAGTTTGTATCACAATTTATCTATGTGCTACTCTAGCAAAGTTATTAAAGTAGTTCTATTCCTCCTGCACGTGTGTAAAGGTGACAGTGTGTGCACCGTGTTAGTACTTGGTTTATGCTATGATCATGATCTCTTGTAGATTGCGAAGTTAACTATTGCTATGATAATATTGATGTGATCTATTCCTCCTACATATGCATGAAGGTGACAGTGTGCATGCTATGTTAGTACTTGGTTTAGTCTATTGATCTATCTTACACTATAAGGTTACTTAAACATGAGCATTATTGTGGAGCTTGTTAACTCCGGCATTGAGGGTTCGTGTAATCCTACGCAATGTGTTCATCATCCAACAAAAGTGTAGAGTGTGCATTTATCTATTCTGTTATGTGATCAATGTTGAGAGTGTCCACTAGTGAAAGTGTAATCCCTAGGCCTTGTTCCTAAATACTGCTGCGTTACTACTGCTTGTTTACTGTTTTACTGCGTTACTACTGCTGCAATACTACCACCATCAATTACATGCCAGCAAGCTATTTTCTGGCACCGTTGCTACTGCTCATACTTATTTATACCACCTGTATTTCACTATCTCTTCGCCGAACTAGTGCACCTATTAGGTGTGTTGGGGACACAAGAGACTTCTTGCTTTGTGGTTGCAGGGTTGCATGAGAGGGATATCTTTGACCTCTTCCTCCCTGAGTTCGATAAACCTTGGGTGATCCACTTAAGGGAAAACTTGCTGCTGTTCTACAAACCTCTGTTCTTGGAGGCCCAACACTGTCTACAGGAAAGGAGGGGGAACGTAGACATCAGTGATCATGAGCTTTGTATCACTATTAATCTATGTGCTACTCTAGTGATGTTATTAAAGTAGTCTATTCCTCCTCCATGATGTAAAGTTGACAGTGTGTGCATCATGTAGTACTTGGCGTAGGTTATGATTGTAATCTCTTGTAGATTATGAAGTTAACTATTACTATGATAGTATTGATGTGATCTATTCCCCCTTTCATAGCTATTGTTGATAGTGTGTATGCTATGTTAGTACTCGGTCTAAATTGCAACGGTCTATTATGCACTCTAGAGGTTACTTTAATATGAACTCCGGATTCACTCTCCACGGTGTGATGGTGATAGTGTGCGCATCGTGTGTGATTCCTTTATGAAGTTGTGGAGCTTGTTTACTCCGGCTTGAGGTGTGCTTTGTAGCCCTACACAATGAATGGTGTTTGTTATCCAACAAGAGAGTGTTTAAGAGTAGCATTTATTTATTCAGTTATGTGATCATTGTTGAGAGTGTCCCCTAGTGAAAGTATGATCCCTATGCCTTATTTCTAAGCATTGAAACACCGTTTCCAACAAGTTCTGCTACATGTTTGCTTGCTGCCATTTTTATTTCAGATTGCAATTACTACTTACAATCATCCATATTACTTGTATTTCACTATCTCTTCGCCGAACTAGTGCACCTATACATCTGACAAGTGTATTAGGTGTGTTGGGGACACAAGAGACTTCTTGTATCTTAATTGCAGGGTTGCTTGAGAGGGATATCTTTGACCTCTACCTCCCTGAGTTCGATAAACCTTGGGTGATTCACTTAAGGGAAACTTGATGCTGTTCTACAAACCTCTGCTCTTGGAGGCCCAACACTGTCTACAGGAATAGAAGCGTGCGTAGACATCAGAGCGCATAAGCTAACAGTTCTATACTCAGCAAACATAACCCAACCGATGCGTTCCCCCCTTCGCACACGAGGAAGTACTAGCAAAGGCACTCACACTGTTGACCATTATTATTTAAAGTTATGCTAACTTACTACGCAAGTTATTAACAATTTAATAGCAATGAGATAACAAGTGTAAGTTGTCTATGGTCGAGTCATATAGCTCCAAGTTGTCCATAATTGCGGACACGGCTTTTCGAAAAGATTTAACGTTGCAGGGGTGCCCAAATGTGCCCACACACACGTTCAACTCCAAAAGCAAATGGCAAAAAGGTGGAGCATCATGACTCGCACTCTCCTTCACGACAACAATGTCCAGGAAGCCACCTAACTAAGGTAAACCCGTATCAAAGTTCGTCCGAGTCTCCGAGGCGGACCTAGCTATTGCGTGCACGGTTTCCGAGGGTCAAAACACACACAGGGGTGAATGACCCGCTTCAGCATGAGATAAACGCTTAGGCCGCAAACCTATATGAGCATACCAGAAACAAGGGATACAAGGCACACATGGGCTTCCCAAAGTAAATAAGTAACATGCTGGCATGCACGCGAGAATAAGACGAAAAATATTACAAACTAGTTGTGGCCACAGGAGAAAGCTGTAGATTCCGGCAGTGGTCGAGGGGAGACCCAATAAACATACCCACGTGTGGTTAGAATGCTCAGTCTCGGAACAGATAACAAGAACTCGGAATTCTATGATTTCAGGAAACACAAGTGAGCCGTCATGAAACCAAACCATATGACCCACCGATGCCTCCGCTTAGCAATTATTAAGAATGTGAAGTAACCATGATTCTCAACAGATTATAACCATGTAACGTGTATCTCGGAACCCCCAACAGATAACCCGATAAGATAACGATAACAGTACCAAGATATAAATGGTATTAAGCATGCACTACGACTCGCAAGGCAAACCCGGTAAACCAAACAATAGATGTAGGAGGGATGTGGAGGCAATATGGGCTGCTTGAGGTAAACAGGTGGATAGGACACGTGAAAAGACCGCAACTCAAGGCTAGCATAAGAGAGAAGGCAACGTAAAATAGGTAAACGACCCATGCAGAGACAGGAGTGGGGAAATGCTTGCCTGTTAAAGGTCGTCAAGGAACAGCAGGAAGACTTGTCGTAGCTCGCATCAACTCAACGTCCTATCTGGGAAGAAGCAAAGTGCTACAACAAACAACGGATGCAACACTTACTACTACGGCAAAAGAATCGGCATGATCAAGATATGATATGCATGGCATGGCAACAATGATGCAATGCAACTTATCCAAATTAAGCGGAATCGGAATCCCGCAATTAAATATTAGGTTCGAGTTATTTATCTACCCCACAAATTAAATGTTGTTAGCATGGCATAAACATGGTATGGGTGAGCTACACAGTTTAAATGAAACCGGGATAAGATAACAATCCCGCACAATTCCATATTTAGTAATTAGGTGAGTCTCTATTAACCCGAACAACCACATATGCAATGTGATGCAACAAGATAGGTACCACATTTATAAAATAAGGTTGGTTAGGATAGGATTCTCATGGCTCGGCTCGGATCGAAGAACGGTCGCCATTGTAGGAAAAGAACTTGAGCGAAGATACCGTCGACAGCAGATGTTGGCTTCTGATGTGGCGTCACGAAGCTGTACTGAACTTAGTGAAGTGTATGCGATCCCCGGGACGGGGACAAGTGATCTGAAACGCTGGGAGACAAAGCATGAATCCACGTGGGATTTTAGTCTCACAATTGGCGGGTGTCGAGACGAAACAAAACAGAACATGCACCAAAGAATTACCGGAGGCCTACCAAGAAGCAGAGCGGGCCAGCGCAAGGCGTGCTGGACGGGCGCGGCGAACAAGGGGGAGGCGGGACTGCGCCTGAAGAGGGTGGCGGCCGGAGGGCGTCGATGGCCATGAGCTCGAGGCGGGCACGGGGCACTACTAGGAAAAAAGCTATAGCCCCCCGAGCTACCACCGGCGCACCAAAAAAAAGTGCACGCCGGTTGTATTTTCCACCGGTGCACGCCTTTTGAGAAGCACCGGTGATAAGAAAATACCGCTGGCGCACGACCAGAAAGGCTCGCCAGGGATAAGGGTCGCCCAGCTCCGGGCCAGACCAAAAATTGGACCCCCTTACCACCAGCGCACCACTATAGTGGGCCGCCGGTGGTATATTGATTACCACCGGCCCCCCACTATAATGGTGCGCCGGCGGTAAGCGACTCAGATTTTTTTGCTCCACACCCCCCTCCCCCCGGGAATCGCCTTATCAATTTTGCAAAAAATAAAAGAAAATGATAGAAATTTCAAAAAATAAAATCCTTCTTGATGTCCAATGGTTATGTCATCTAGTTGATAGCAAAATTAACAAACATGAATTCCGACTTTTTTTTGCAAAATGGCGCCATGTTTCGGTAAAACGGCTTTTCTGGTTGCATACGACCTCTGATAAAAAAGTTTTTTATATCAAAATGTATCTACGGAAAATTTTACATCCAATTAGCGATTTTTTAGATTCTCAAAATTCTAAAGGGAAATAGGAGTTTTTTCAGGTTTTAGAAAAAGTTGCAAATACCGCCGGCGTACCTAGGAGGGTGGTGCGCCGGCAGTAACCTAATTCTATATATGCTAACCCGTGCCCCTACTCTCTCCCTTTCTGCTCCTCCTCTTTCTATCCCCCTCCTCCTCCCCCTCTTCACATTCTTCCTCCTCCTCCTCCTCTTCACCTTCTTCCTCCTCCTCCTCTTTCCCTCCTCCTCCTCCTCCTCCTCCTCCTCAACCCGGTGACCTCCCTCTGGCGAGTACCTCCCCAAGCCGGCGACCTCCCTCCGGTGACCACATCATCAACCTCGCCGGGACCTCCCTCCGGTGACCCTCTGATGACCACCTCCTCAACCTCAACGGTAGCAACATCCTCAAGTTCGCCGGCGACCTCCTGTCCGGTGACCCACCTCCTCAACCCTCCCTGGCCACTGTGAAGAACGTGAAGAACACATCACGACGAGATCTAGATCTAGATTCGTCTTTTTTTTGAATTTTGAAAAATATACCGCCGGCGCACTAGGCTGGTGCGAAGGCGATAAATCGAGTTACTGTCGGCGCACCAGGAGGTGCGCCGACGATAACGCGTTACCACCGGCCTGTTCCCACCGGCGCGCGCTGGTGCGCCGGCGGTAGCCTTTTTTGGTGTGCCGGCGATAGGCCTTTTGCTAGTAGTGGGGTAGGCGCGGCGGAGTGGAGGCGAGGCCGCAGGGAACTTGCAGGGATGCAGCGGTGCGGCGTGCTGCAACACAGAGGAGATGGCGGCGGCGAAACTTGGGGAGGAGCGGAGGGAGGAGTCGCGGGAGCTCGGGAGGGAGGCCGTGCGGAGAGGAGCGGAGGGAGGCGTCGCGGGAGTTCGGGAGGGAGGCCATGCGACTCGGGGTCGGGCCAGGGAGAGAGATGGGAGAGTGGTGGTTGGTGGGAGGACTTGAATCGAAAAAGGAAAAACGAGGGGGTCAAAAGGAAAGTGCCGACGGCAGGGGTGTTGGGCAAAAGCGACAAGGAGCTGGTGGGGAGCTCTAGGGTTTCGGCCGGGCGGGCTCCTGCTGGGCCAGGGGAGGTCGACCAGCTGGGCCTGGCCGGTTGGGATGGCTTTCCCTTTTTTATATAAACATTTTCTTTATTATTTTCCTGTTTTGTTTAAAACCATTTTAAATAGTTTTATATACAAAAATAATCAGAGAAAATATGTTTTTATTTGAGACAAAGGGAGGAGGAATAATTTAGCAACAAAAATAAAGTTTAATAAAATAATTTTCGGGTTCAAAAATATGCATGATGCCATGATGATGCACAAAAGAAAAATAACAAACAAATCTAATAGGGATTTTTCTGGGCCGTTACAAATATGGTGCCAGAAAATTCCCGGAAATTGGTCTCCGTGCTTGCTACTTGTCGTAAAGGGAAGCAAATCGGGGATGAGAGAGATACGCCAGCAGGTGGGGTTGTCTTAGTTTTTTTTTCCTTTTTTAGAGATTTGATTTTTTGAAACGAAATATTTTGAGAACCTTTCGTGCAAATTACAAACCGTTTTCACTTTTGGGATTCTCGCGTCAAGATCTTCAAAACTAGATCTCACTTTTTGGGTGTACTTCCAGAACTACCACAACTGCACTTTGGGTTTCAACGTAGTTGTACTTCGGGTTCTTAGTGTATGTTGTAGTCCGGGTTTCAGCACAATTGTACCTCTATGTATTTAGGGTTTCAGCACAACTGTACTTCGGTGTACTTCCGGTTTCAGCACAACTATACTTGGTTTTCTTCGGGTTTCAGTATAGTTGTACTTGATGTACTTTGAGTTTTGGCACAACTGTAGTTGGTGTACTTCGGTTTCAGCACAACTGTACTTGGTGTACTTTTGGTTTCAACACAACTATACTTATGTGTACTTTCGGTTTCAGCTTAATTGTACTTGGTGTACTTGGAGTTTCGGTATGGCTATATTTGGGTGTACTTTCGGTTTCACCACAACCGTTTCTCATCGTGCTGATGGATTGAGCTAGCTGTGTATCCGATCGATGGATAGATGTGTGCTTTTAGTACCGAGCTAGCTAAGCTAGAGCTGCATGCTGTGTTTACTTGTTGCGCGTTGACTCGACCGCGGGGTCCTACTCATTGCGCGGCATCTTGCTCGCAGGACGTGCTCGCTGTCATGGGAGATGACACGCGTCGATCTGTCGTGGGCGACGCTTCTCTTCGGTAAGGTTAGGCTCTAGCTAGTGGTACCCTCCGATTGTTGGTGTACTGGTCTCTAATCAGGCCCAAGTTCTGTGATAGATGCATCTCTGAGATAAATATATAGGCCTGTTGGATTTTTTTCTTGGAAGAAAGGCCCATGCATCTTCTCAAGCAAAGCAAATACTCAATCAATAAAGATATAAATCAATTTAGCTCTTTTTTGCGGCTATCAGTCAATTTAGCTTTGCAACAGGTACCTAAAAAAAATGCCGAATTTCCAGGGGAAATAAAGTAGTCTGTTCTGATGAATGATCATGCACCTTTAATCCAGCTGAATTGGCGAGCTTTTGAAGACAACATGGGTATCATGAACGCGATCAGCAAAATCAGATTCAACACTAATTAAAATACTAGACAAAAAGTGTTTTAGGGCGATATGTCGGAGTAGCAAAGATCATCATCTCTAGCCGTTCGTCGATCCAGATGCATGCACGCATGCGAGCGATCGGTCAAATGATTAGATCTCTTGCACACGCTGTGGATCTTCAGCTACCTTTCTTGCTAACAGAGCAGTGGCCGGGCAAGGCAATCATGGGAATTCAAGGACCATGGCATAATTAACTAGCCTAAGCAAGGCTTAACAAAATCAAGTAGCCGTGCATGCATGTTCCTACTCCAAATTGTCGTTAGGATCAAACCGAACGATGCATGACTGATTGGAGCTCCCCATGTGTATGCATGTTTGACTAGCTGAATGCATGTGTACCTACTTAATCACGAGTGCAATATTTGCGCCGAACAGAACGGGTGGATAGAGCTTTTGTCTGCATCTGATATAATTTACTCACTCCTCCTAAAAAGTGTCTTACTCTAAAATAAGATGTATCCTGACACTATATAATGCTAGATATATCTGACATATCCTTTCCGGGGACTGAGGGAGCATTACTACAACATTTAAGCCTGTTGCATACCCAGCGTGCTGAGACCACCCCGACAGGTATGTTTTTGGCCGTTGGATCGTCTAATGTACCAATCAGTGGCCGTTGGATCGGTCTCCTTGGTGAGTTTTAGTTACGGTGACCCTGGTTGTTTCTCTAGCTAGCTGGTACTGGGTCCCATCCTACGCGGCCCCCTATTCAGGAGGCAGATAGAGCCAAGCCTCGGTGCGAAAGTAAAATCTCCTCTCACTGGCGGTGGGTATGTGGTGGTTCTCCAGAACGGAACTATTTCTCCGCGAGTCAGAAGCACAGCTCCCCGGCTCTAGGTTTCCGCCGCCTCCCCTCACCTCGCCGCCATCCCCATCTCTCTCATGCTCTCTTTCAGGCGGTCGCGATGTCGCTCTCCCTCGAATTCCAGGTGTTGTCCTCTGCTCGAGCAAGCTGTCATTGTCATCCACCTCGAGTCCTCCAGCAGCGTTTTTTAGATAAATGTGACACATCCTTTCCGGGAACAGAGGGAGCATATATAGTATCTCTCATCCAATGGTCAAGACAATGAAGATGATTGTCTTGCTTTTCACAACACTTACCTAAAACTGCATGCATGCATGCATGCCATCAGACCAAACAATTTGCCACCCTGGCAGATTAATAGGCGTTCAGTTCATGCCAGAAAAACCAAAACCGCAAAGATTTGCAGTGACCCCGCCCACAAATGAAATGTACTATATAGTAATTTGTCGCATGCATTGTCTGTATCCAAGAGAATAGAAATGGAGGTCTCCCCCATCAAACATTAAGATATAGGCATTCCATGATCCCTGCTTCTACCTCCAACCAACCACTATCTGATTGAGCTGAGCTGAATCATGTACTAGTATCTGGTTCATGCTAATGGTGCTACTATATCTATACTCCTACATATGCTCCTCCTTTCTCCAGTCTCACTATCGATATCTCAGGGTGACACACCGAGCATAGATGATGTTGATACCAGAGTTGTTCGTTTGCCCAATCAGCCTGGACATCATGTCAGATCCCGTCACCCTCTCTACCACCGCCCGGACCTACGACCGGCCCAACATCCGCCGCTGGCTCGCCGCCGGCCACCGCACATGCCCCGTCACCATGCGCCGTCTGCCCAAGTCGGGGTCGAAGGAGGTCTTGCTGGTGCCGAACCGCACGCTGAAGCACCTCATCGACCGCTGGATCCTCACTGGCCGCACCCTCTCCATCTCCGACCTCGCGCTGCCCACGCTCAAAGACAACCTTCTCGCTGGCATGGACGACACCACGGTCATGGAGGAGACTCTGAGGATCGTGATGTTGCTGTCCCCACCGGGCTTCTGCGCCTTGCTCCTACGCCTCCTCCTCCGGCACAGCAGGCATGATGATGATGATGACCGTGCTCCTGCACATGCACTGCTCGTCGAGCTGGCACTCGACTGCCTTCTCGCCTCGCCGTCCGCGCACGAGCTCGCCGCCTCCCTGCAGACGGGCGACGTCTCCTCCTTTGCCGTCGTCCTCCGTCGGGGGAGCCTCACGGTCAGGACAGGCTTGTGCCGCCTCATGCACATCGCTGCCGACACCATGGCAGAACAGCAGCTGTGCATCATGGTCCTGGGTCGTTCAGAAAAAGTCATGGGAGCACTGGCCGCTCTCGTGCACGACGGCGGCGCCGCGTCCGACGCCGCTCTGAGGGCGATGTCGAGCCTCTGCTCGTCGGACCAGGCCATCCGGGAGACGGCGGTGGCAGCGGGCGCCGTCGATGCCCTCCTCTCCTACATCTCCTACGGCGCCGGGCACTGCAGAAAGTGGCCGCCATGTTCTGCGCTCTTGAGCCGGGCCCTGGAGACGCTGGAGCAGGTGCTCGTCAGCGTCGGCTCCGGCAGGCAGGCCATGTACGCCCGGTACGGCGCCACGGCCGTCCTGGTGAAGATGGTGTTCCGGGTGCCCTTCGACCAGGGAAGCGGCAGCAGCGACCACGCCATCGGGTCGCTGCTGGTGGCGTGCCGCGAGTCGGCGGAGGTGCGGGTGGATGCCATCAACGCCGGCCTGCTCACGCAGCTGCTGCTGTTGCTGCAGAGCCAGCGCGCCAGCCCTAGGGCCAAGGCCAACGCCTTGGCTCTGCTCAAGCTGCTCAGGACAATCTGGGCTCGTCACTAGCTACCTCATCTTCTTTTTCCATCAAATTCTAGCTATGTACTAATTATAATGCTGTAGAGAGACCTTTGGAGATGGCCGGAAATGCAAATATATCGGCACCGTGGCCTACCGATCAAGAATTCATCATTGAAACAACGTCGTGATTCGTGCATTTCTATATGCATATTAAGTTACATACGAAGTTACAAATATTGAAACTTAATCACGTTGTCTATGCATTCTGTAGTGCGAATCAGGAGGAGAATTGGACGGTCAAAACTTGACCGGTAGGTCACTGCGCCGCTAGAAAAATCGTTTTATTGTGATCACAGCCTTTAACACCATGTGATCCTGTTGGCTTAGATCCACGGTTTAGCAAACGCAGAGAAGTGATTCGAAAAAAGGACGTTGTGTAGCCCTGACCGGGGGGCACCCCAAACCTCAACGCTGGTCCCTGGTCTCTTAGTACTATACTAGATTTAAATGTGCGCCTTGGCGCACGATCCCGTGAAATTAGGGCTAATTTACAGGTAGTATAATAATGATAAAAATCACATGGCCAAATGATAATCTATTTTTTAAGTTTTACAAAACAAAGTCAATCAAGGTGAAATTGGGATAACAAAATTACGAAGTAGAAAACTCTTATATACTGCCACAAAAATAGAGGAATGTATTAAACATTTATATGAAATGATGGTAATAGTCATAAATAAGTCTTATCAATCCACACACCACCCAGCCTTTCACATAGTCAATCACTGGGTAAAATATTATGTGTATTAGTAGTATCACGACATGTGTTTACAATACAAACCACATGAAAATATAAAGTACCTCTAATTATTGTTATCTAAACAATAATTTAATAGCACTCTCAAGAGGCACCCGCCTACATAATTACTTTTGAAGTCATCATGAGAGAGGGCCCAACAATGTAAAGTGCGAGATAAGTTGAGAGTTACTCAAAATGTTTACAACACAACAGAAATATCATAACAATACATCAAGAGTGGACCTGATTTTAGAACTGAGAAGCCATTGAAAACAGTCCATGTCTACACACATCAGATAGGATTCAAATTAAACGGCATGCACAATCAATAACAAATGCGAAGAAAACATGATCCATTCAACACATATTCAACGTTTTTAGTTCGGAAGTGAAATGGTTTAAAAGGATCTTATCCTACGACCTAACATGACGCAACAAAATCTAGTTATCCATGAATTACAGTTCGATTTACTACCAAATTTCAGTTTCACTCATCTCATGTTTTTTATGTCTTTGTAGATGTAAGATAAATAGACTGAACCACTTTTCACAACCAAAGACAGCGGTGATAGCAAAAACGCAAATGATGTTTCTCACAGCTGCTAAGACTTCCCATGCTTACTATAGATATAGTATGAACAATCTGCTCTTCGAGTTTAAATAACCAGGAAAGCCAATCCTTTCCGTCCTCAATTTCTTTTGTAGAGAAGGAAATAGTTTCATATTGTAGAGTGTATATTTTGACATTAAAATTATTATTTCTTTATCCCTTTCACGCCTAACGGTTCCATCTAAAAGTTTATAGGTGAAAATCGCATTGCTGCTACATAATCCCATTAACCAAAACCCAATTCTTATGTCCTACAGAAGGAACCCCCAAACATATATTTGATTATGGTATAATGAGAATTATACTGGGGAATAGGGGCGAATTTCAAAGCAATTATAGTATCATCATTTCCATCCATTTAATTGTATAATTAACTTGGAGCTATATAATGATTAAACCAATTGTTGACACCAATATGATATTAAGCATACAGTAGGCAATATCTATTCAAGCACAGCTACTAACATTGTGACCTAACAACGTAATGAATTATTAAAGATGGCATTCCGTAGATCATCTCTGAAAATATGTAATAATGCCTCATAGGCTGCTGTGAATATCATACCTCCTGACGAAAATAATGTTGTGAACTCATGTCTACTGAATTTTTTACATTTCTCCATTATCAGGTTGCTACATGCCTCTGCATTGCTCCCTTGGTGCATTCATTCTTTAAATAGAAGCTTGCATGAGATGTGTTACTCTGAACTTCCTTCAGCTAGCAATTCATAACTTCTATTTTGCTTTGAAAAGGATGGATTCTCCCAAAAGAAATATACGGGATTTTCATGTGTAGTTATTATAACACCAAATATATTTTATGGCCTACAATTAAAATATGATGAATTATATCGGAGCAGCAAAGTAGTGTCAAAGCGAAAGCACTACTACGGAGCTTGAACGACAATGAAACTATTTATCGATTCCTGTTTCCACGGTATAACCAGATATGTAGTAACCCAACAGGTACAAGAGGAAGTAAAACACTAATTTGGGAACTGATACAAAGAATTAAACATCAACAAACAAGCCAACGGCCTCGAAAAGACCATATCGTATTTAATAGGACCATATATTGGAAAGAGCGCATAGAAAATCCAGAGTAAGAAATGATTAATGTTGATACAGTACAAAAAATTAATTGGTTTTACCCGATATATTGATTTAGGGTTCTATAGGCAACACTACTTTTCCCTACAGTACAAAAACAATGAATATTAGATCTGGTAAGGCTCATGCAAGTATAGAATCGCTGAACTATGAAAGAGACACAGGGATGCAGATCCATATGCCAAATAGTTGACATAATAAGAGCATCTCCAGCCATCTCCCCGAGAAGCCCCCCACGACCACTTTTTTTCATCCGGACGGCGAAAAACGGCCCAATCGCGCCCCCGGTTCCTCGTTTTGGCCCGGATTTGAGCCTATTTTCGTTCGGACTCCCCATGCCATCCTCAGTTTCCCGGGGGTCTCCCGGGGGCTCCGGATGGATGAAAACAAGTCATCTGGCCCACGCGTCAGTGGCTATTAGGGAAAGAACTGCCGATCCCCCTACCTTCTCTCTCCCCCACCTTCTCTGTCCCACTGTTTCTCTCTCCCCCTTCCACCAACCGCACCACCACTTCCTAGCCATCTCCGCCGCCCACCGCCTCCTCTTCATCGCAGGACGCCGTTCTCCGCGCTGCCGCGGCGCGCTCGAGGCGGGCGTGGCCAGCTCGTCCATGTCGGGGCGGATCTCGGCGCAGCTGGCCGAGGAGCAGAGGATTCAGAGCTGGCAGGATTGGCACGCGCGAGGCCGGTAGGATGCAGAGCTGGCGCGGCGAGCCATGGCGGCGGCTGAGCTCGACGCCATCACACGCTCCATCGCCACGGATGAGCTCCCCGGCCTTCGTCTCCCCCGCACGCCCCACCGGCGCGACGCTGTCTCGCCCCACACGGGCGGACGTTCCGGCTATTGTCAGCCGCGGCGTAGGCCATCCCGGAGCGCGTAGAGGCGCAAGAGGTCGAGGCCGGGCACGCCGACGAAGGTCAACGCCTGGCCCGGCGAGTCCATGCGTGTGGCGTCGAGGTGAGCTCGGAGGAGGGTGACCTGTGGCGGCGAAGAGGAGGCTTGGCGAGGCACGGCTGGGAAAACCCTCCTCCCCAGTGCAAAAATACATCCGGATTAGGTTCATCCGGACGGAAATTTGGCCCCGGGGAGCTCCAACGAGTGGAGATGCTCTAACTATCCAGCGTTGCTTTGCCGCAAAAAAGTCCTGAAAGAACATACATGCTAACACAATACGAAGGAAAGATATAGGAAGCAGATTCGGGAATAGAAATTTATTCTCAAACCTTAAGTTCTAAATTTGAATTCAAAAAACCAAATGGCAGTACCCTCCACCGTCACTAAGAAGTCAGTATCTCCACTTTATCTAATTGCATAGTGTAAAATAGCTTCAATTCTACCAGTTTCTTACTTTTCAAGTGCACCTAGGAACATAAACCACCCTCTCAGGTGTTGTTCATAAATTGACGGGAGAACAGATCAATGTCTCACAATTTAGCTATAGCTAAGACAAATCAGCATAATATGAAAAATATACCGCCACATAAATACAAAATGTTTTCTAGGCTAGCAGACACTACAAGTAATATTGAAGCTCAAACCAATTGATTAACTCTAGTTGTTCGACGTGCTCAACATAGCTGAAAATTACCATATGGATTCTATTATTACCTAGGGATAATTTGCTCACACATGTTTTAAATGCCCAGCCGGCCACGTTTTTAATGATGGCAACATGCACTGAGAGTAGCTGCTGCACCATAACAAAATTAACCAAGTTAGCACATAAAGCCTCATAACCAAATGGAAGTTTAAAAAACTTTATGATGTAAAGAAAGACAGGTCGTATGCCAACAATTAGAGAACTAAATAGGAGGATGGATACCTTACAAGCACATACATTCAAAATATTACCTCATGCAACACGTTTGAATAACCGGCAGGGTAGCAAATTCTCTCGTAGACAGAAACTACCACACGAGAGGAAATAGTTGAAATTAGAGAAAACAGATAATTGCTTCAGTAGGTCAGACCAAACACACAACAAACCCAGAGGCAATTGCTCGTGCATCTTATCGCCGCGTTGGCAAAGCCATTGATCAGTTGGTAGCACGCGTTTCTTTGCTCAAGTTTATTTGTGCTTCATGCCTAGAAGACCAACACAAAAAAGAAAAATGTGTTAATTGTTAGTGAAAAGGGATAGAAGTCTGAAACATAGGTACATATGAAATCTCTCTACTTAATATCTTGGTACCTTAATTGCAAAATCGCAAACAGCTAGATGGAGGAGAAATATTCCACTTTTCGCCATGGTTTATTTTGAAAGCTATTTAAAAATCTGCACTAATTTAAAGAACAGAGCAGTGAATGGAATGTGCACATATTCAGAGTAGTCACTCGACCAGATGTGCATATTCAGAGTACTCAGCTCCAAATATTACTACAAAATATACAATTTAATCTTGGATGATTTAAACCAGCAAACGGTGAAGTTTTTTTCTGCTGCTGGGGTAGAGATCATGGCTGTACACATATGAAATTTCTCTACTTAATATGTTGGTACCTCAATTGCAAAATCGCAAGCAGCTAGATGGAGCATAAATATTCCACTTTTCGCCATGGTTTGTTTTGAAAGCTGTTTAAAAATCAGCACTAATTTAAAGAACAAAGCAGTTAATGGAATGTGCACGTATTCAGAGTACTCACATGACCAGATGTGCATATTCAGAGTACTCAGCTCCAAATATTACTACAAAAGATAAAATTTAATCTTTGATGATTTAAACCAGCAAACGAAGAAGTATTTTCTGCTGCTGGGGTAAAGATCATGGCCGCCACCGCGCGTTCACCATGAATAAATTTCCATGCCCATGTTTTCTAGCAAAAATGGATGCAACATTTAGGAATGGTGATCTTATGAATCGGACATACAGGAAAATTATTCAAGAGGCAGAGATGGATAAACATACAAGGGTGTGGTGCGGAAGTGGAGACTTGGCTCCTAGAGGTGGAGCGAAGGCGGCTACTGAAACACCTGCACGCGTTAGTGTCGCTGGAGGTCTCTCCTTCTTTCTCTCTCATGATATCATCTTACCGCTTCATCTCCCTCTTTACATCCTCCTCATCCCAGAGATTGTTGTGGCACAAGTCTGGAACCTTTAGCTTTAGAAAGGGGTGAAGGACATCTACCTCACTGACGTTGTTACCAGCCAAAAGCCAAACCTGAAAAATGTCCGAAACCATAACTCAATGAGAAACAGGCAAGTCTATTCAAGTTACATTGTTCAAATCATAATAGTAAATGTATCAAGAATCAAGAATCCACGATTCAGTGTTGAAGCACTGGACTGATTTTGGTTCTTCAAATAATTTTATATATCATGGACCACAGAGCATAATGATTCCTCCCTCCAGAGCAAGCTTAATGAGCAATATGGTAAGAGCTATTATCTGTACATGCTACACATTTACTAATATGGGGGGTCAAATAGGAGAGTGGTGTCCGCATTGAGCTAGCGCTCAGTTTTCCACAGACAATTCATATGACATACAAGTAAAGGCTATTGCAATCCATACCATGGTCAATTATTGAGATCCTATTATAGATGAAGTCTTAGTTCTCAAAGGTCTTTGATAATTGAGATATTATTCTTGATAGGCCTAACATCTGAAGACCTTTCGAAAGTGCTCCTGCAGTGCAGAAAGCCAATATGTTACATAATTTGAAGGCATTCTCACAAGAGACAAATGAATATTCCAATAGTAACCACGACTAAACATGCTCAACTATGAAAGAAAGCTAACCAACTGAGTTGTCTAATAAGCTCAATAGTCGTAGGTCCGAGAACGCGCTCAGTCTTCAGATTGCAAGAAAACCAAGATGTACCAATTAAGGTGACTTTTATCATTAGGGAAAACGATAGAAATGCTGATTACCGACTCGATAAATATTTGCTGATGCAGAAACTTTAATTTTCTCCCTTATCTTCCACAATGATCTTACTCTGAGTATTAATTTGACTGATCCAATTCTTGATCCTTTTAATGCACTCATATGACACTACAGGAATCAATCTTCCGGTCATCGCGCACAGACACACACATTTTGAGAAAATGAGAACAACAGTGAAAACAGGGAAATAATCAAAATGCAATCAATTTTGAGAGCTGCACTTCTGACCTGAAGACAAGGAGAACCGCTGACGGCGATAACCATGCTGACCACTGGATCCAGTGTCGCCATGAGCCACACGTCCTTGTACGCCAGATAAAAAAAGAACCATTACACAAATTCAGAACATCAATCCACAAATGATCTTCCGGTTCACCTCTTCCTCCCTACGCTGCTCCACCTCCTCTCTCCTGCATCAGCCGAAACTCCGTTAATTCAGGTAACCACTAACAAAACAGAGAATAGTCAGGCTCTTCTACTTATTTGCACCAGCATGAGCACGACCATGAGAAAGATGGAGCTAATGGTTGAAGTCAACCATTTTAGACTGAGGTTTGGAAATTCTGAGTCATATTTAAATCTACAGGGACAAGATGCATGTTGGTGGAAAATACAAAAGTGGCAACACGTTCTTTGACCAGACCTAACAATAAAATTAATTCATTAGCAACTTGGAGCAGAACCAAAGCGTTGTGTGGTAGGAATGCCACACAGGCCAAGCTGCATAACACACAAGTCAGTTTCTGAGATAATACAGGGAGCTTACTATGGAGAGTAAATACAAGCAACGAAAAGAACAACCAAAAATCCAAGCCTTATTAACTTAGCAGTGGACAAAGATCATAGAACCAACAGTGATACCTTCCTGAAATTGTTGCTTTTGTTAGGTGTTAACAATACAGTACTAATCGTTAGCCTCGTATTATGGAGTCCCAGCAAACTTGTTCTATATTACAGACCTAATAGATGCCAATACAATCCTAGAACCTTAATCAAGCAAGTCAAGAATTTGTAAGCACTCCATATATCAAACACAGGCGCGAGAAAAGGATGAACTGAATCACGTTTTAGGTCTGGGCAAGGGGGTCAGATCAGGAGCTTACCTTTACGGGTGAGCTTGACGTGGATAAATAAAACTAAGTTGTGGAGGGGATCCTCCATCTCCAGCGCAACACGGGCCGCCGTCGCCTCCAAACTCACCTATTAGGGGACAACCATTTACAGGTTCACCATCAACGTCGGTGCAGGGCAAGTGTGGAAACCCTAGCCGCCATGGTCTCCTGCCCTCTCGACCTCGCACCGATTCACGTCCCGCCACCTCTCCCTTCCTCGTCGATCTCGTTGTCATCCTGCAAGCCGAGGCCTCCGGCCGGCCGGCAAATCCCGACGAAACCAAGATGCGGAGGCGATCCTCCATCTCCAACGCCGCTTCCTGCCTCGGCTGCTGCCCTTCCGTCGCTGTATATGTCGGCCGTGGCCTCTGGTCGGCAGGGCCGCAGCCAGGTGGATGGAGAAGGCGTGGAGGCGGTCGGCGGAGCGGGGGGTGGGAGGAGGGCTGGGGAAGAGAACGAGGGGATTGGGGAGAGAGGAGCAGATGCGGATTGGGGCAGGTTTCGCTCGCTGTTTCTGTCTCAAGCTGCAGTCATGCGTGACCCAATTAAAGCTTACCCAAGGCGACTGACAAGTGGCCCCAGCCTAATGTAGGTCCCGCGATCAGTCGTAGGCGGGTAGAATAGCGCTGCTCCATGGCTTCATCTAGGGAGAGCAACCAGTGGATAGCCGCCAACACGTCCACGCCCACCAACCACAAGCAGCGCAACTGCCCAAGAATGAACGGACGAGATCCATTAACTGACACATGCTGACGAGATCTGGCGGTCTAGAATTGCAAATCGCCGTGAGACCCCCATGGAGGGGCATCTATTATACCTTTAGATTCTTCTGGAATACGCCCTTTTGCCTTCAAAAGGTGTATCAATATCATAGAAAAAATGCCAAGAGGCGCAGTTTACAATGCCCATAAGGAGGAATAGCTCACCTCTAAAGCCTACTCTCCTTCTAGCAACCGGAGTGGTGTTGGCGACGGAAAGCCGAACACCTCTCTGCGTAATAATCCGATGTCTTCCACGATTTGTAGTCTGCCCTAATCATTTGGATGATTGTTTCTACCACCGGTCGCATAGTGTTGAAGACCAGATTGTTGTTGCGGTGTTTCCAGAGACACCAAAAACAAGGGTGATCGCCATCCAGAGGTCTCAGGATCACTCCTACCCACCCTCTCGTCTCTTACCTCTATATAACAGAGGAGGTTGTTTACCTCCTTGAGGATACATTGCGATGATCAATCTTCTATATCATATCATTTGCAAATCTTTGAGGAATCAAAAAGGATGATTGTCTGTATGATTGGTTTGAGCATTGGTGCCATCGTTTTTCGTTTTGGCCTCTGTTTTTAGTGTCTGGTCCTTATAGAGCTTCAATAAGTGTCATGACCGGTGTTGAGCCAATGTCCACTGTTTCCAATAGTTTGGGAACCTGTTTTTGAAGGTTGTCTTAGGTGCTTTGCTTCATAATCGGTATGACCGGGATGATATGCCTCACCGAAAAGGGGAAGAAAACATTATGTTGGTGTTTTATACGGTATGTTTGTATCTATGTATTGGGTGGTTATGGAAATCGTCCAAGGGAACCCAAAGAGTGCTAGTCCATGAAAATAGGCCGAAACAGTCAGTGTGATCAAATATTGGGGGTCACCGGACCTAGAAGTCATTCCTGGGCCCAAAATGCTAGTCCATGAAAAAAAGGCTCAAAATATCGATTTGGCGATTTATGGTTACGTCTTTGTAACTTTTTCGATAAATGGAATATATTAATATCGATAGATACCAATTATATCCAGTCTCTGCAACAACGTAATACCCTAATAGTAGTACGGATGCACACAGCCAAAAAAAGGAAAACTAAGAAACAAAAAGTCCAGCTACGGTATTCCAGCACTAGCAGCAACAATACATTCACCACCAGGACAACAACTGAACTCTAGGCTCTCCAAAACGCGACGCCTCCAAGAAGGGAACAGTGCACAAGCGCCATCATCGCTCGATCAAAAGATTTTAGGTTTTCACCCTGAAGATAGTCCCCGCTCTCAAAACAATGCCTTCAACAAGGCCGTTGCCAGGCACAACCAGTTAAGGTCAAACCTTGGGTTTTCACCCTGAGAGGTAAGACTGAACTTCACATGTGCTGCCGCCCTCACTTGCATATTTCTGCTGCGAAACCCAGAACATCAAGCAAGTCCCTCAATAATACAGAGACTCGAACCTGCATTGCCAGTCCTCAAACGTCTTTGTAACTATGTACTCGGCCTGGAAATCATCCCAGGTTCCTGGTATGACATACCCCAAGGAACCGGACAAACCAATGAAATAGCAATTCTTGGCGATGTTGTGCAGCCGACTAGCCTTGTACCAGTGGTCACCAAACATTCAATTTGTCCGAGGACCTGAAAACAATGTGCTATAGGGCACTAAAAAAATTAAATGTCTCTCTAGCCAAAATTTCCCATGTTATTTGGAATATGAGAAAGTTCTCAATGATGGAATCCCCTTAACAAAATCATTGTTACATTGGAACTGATGGAAAATTAACTTTCTGAAAGCAATTTTCGGTGCAAACAAAGTTCCTGTGGAAGCATTGTGTGAAAATAAATCATGAATAATTTGTTGGATTAATTATTTAAAATCTAGGATTTACCAATGTATGTGTATTTGATTATTTCCTAATAGTAGTACATGCAGATTTCTGCCAAAAGATAGCTTTCCCTGTCGATACTCAACTTCCCTCAACATTAAAAGTAACCATACTGCAACTCTCACTGGTACCATATAAACATAATTGTATGACAAAACTCCACATTCAGTTATCTTTCCACATCAACACAGACAGCTATGTAAGGGCATGTCGACTAAAGAGAAAAGTGATCAGTATATGCTTGTCTGGTCAATTTAAGATCCACGGTTTTTTCAGGTTGCACTACTAAGGAAGGGCTGGTGACAGCAATACACAAAGCCCCATTTTATTTGTAAAGCATATATACATACCATGGCAACTGGCTACAGGACACTCAACTTGAAACTGTCATTTGATATATATGGAACCCTTAGAGAAATCATTGTTACATATATTGGTTTCTGATGGAGAAAAAACTTCCTGAAAGCAAATTTCGGTACAAACAAAGTTTCTGTGGAAGCATTGTGTGAAAATATATCATGAATCATTTGACAGATTAATTAGCTAAAATTAATGATTTACCGAATTTATTTACTAAAAATATTAAATGCAAATACTGCCAAAAAAATGTCTTTCTAGTGTTGCTATATAAGTGCACACACTGTCCTGAATCATTTGCTAGATTAATTAGCTAAAATTTATGACTTACCAAATTTATTCCAAAAAATATTACATGCACCTACTGCCAAAAGATGTCTTTCTAGCCTTGCTATATAAGAGCCCACACTGCCACGCAAACAGTCACACACTCTCACCATTGCAGTTTCTTCCTTCTCACTTGATCCTGAAGAAGCCATCGTCGGCAAGAGGAAGGAGATGGAGGTGAAGATGAGGGCAGCTGCCATTGCTGTCCTCTGCATGTTTCTGATGCTGTCCGGGCAGCAGCAGGAGGTGGCTGCCATGTCCAAGTACTGCGAGTGCTACCATGGGTGCTACACGGGGTGCAGGCAGCATATGCCGCCTTGGGCATGTATGGTATTGTGCGTCGTCGACTGCAGGCCCAACCAGCCCGGCGATGGTGACGGCTACAGCAGCAGCAGCGTCACCTCATGCAGGAAGGCCTGCAGCCTTTTTTCCAGCCGTTTCTCCATCTGCGGCTCGTCAGCGGCACTGCCCGGTAAGACAATAGACCATCTTGATTTCCTAATGGCATTGCATCTGCTCCGTTTATTCTCCTTGATCAACAAAGATGAAATCTATTCATCTTTTTTCTTATGACATAAAGGAAGAAGAATGATTCGTTCTCTTGTTCTTGCTTTGGGGTTTGCAGATTCAACTGATGCCGCGTCATGTGTGCAAAACTGCAATGAGAAGCTGAGCCTGAACTGACGCCAAGATTTTAAGAAGAAAAGGATACTTTAATAGCCTTGTCGACTATGCAATCGTCCTTATGTTCAACGGCAGTCATTGTAGCAGGATAGTTCCGTGGAAGTTTGTGAATCTCATCTCGGCTCTTATAGTCTTATCCACAGCAACCAAAATTTTATTTGTCTTTTTTGTAAGGAAAAAGTGAGACAATTTATCTCCCGAGATAGAATTAGAAATCAAATCAAACCTTCGCCACACCTCAATCAAAGAAGAAAAACACGTCCCGGAAGCAAACTAGCACTAGTACTGAATCTTGAAGCAAACTAGCAGCAGGCTAAGGCGGGTGCAGTTTAACATTCAGGAGCTTTCTTCCGAGCTCCCAAGTCAGACTACCGATTCGATTCAAAATTCATTAGTCAGAACAAAGTTTCTAAATATCAAGCCCCAAATCAGATAAAAAATTACAACAAAATAGGACATCACGGAACATAAACATAAATCAGACGTCGGTATCTCCCCAAACGGAAGATAATCCGCATGCGCTGAAGTGCAAGCAAGATCAATACACATGTGAGCTCGCCACAATATGCTTCAGAAAATATAAAACAAATTAAATGAAGCACAATCTGCCTTCGATATGCTAGTTGAGGAATGTCTACATAAATCAGATGGCAGAAGGGAGTGAGCACATTAAGCAATTATTTCCTGCAAGTCCACTTCATAGGTGACTGGTGCATGTAAAATCGAGGGTCCAAGTCAAGCATACAAAACGGACGAACCTACACCCAAGAACTCATTTCTGCATCTCACCCACTAGAATGCAACTCTAGATACATGTGGGGAAAGCAATATGACTAGTCAACAAATTTGTACGTACTACCATTCATTCGGGAAAAACACTGGAGTTATTCTCAGATTTTTTGTACTGTATGAGCCAAGCAGTAGTAAACATTAAAGGACAACGGTAGGTATTTTTTTAGTATAGTGGCACACTCCTTCAACTTCTAATTTATTCTTAGATCTTTATGAGATGAATGACATGTTGATAAAGGTGGAAAGAATACTTCAAGATTTTAATTGATGACTCCACTAGATACTGTTATGTGTACCTTCTGAAATTAAAAGATGAAGCTTTGAATTACTTTAAAACCTATAAAATTTAAGCACAAAACTAACTTAACCGTGCAGCTTGAGGTTGAGGAATAGGAAAAGAAAAAAAAAATTAGAAACTATATACCTACGGACTTGAGGTTGTTTGACGAAAGCAAAATGTGCCAATACTCAAGCAGCCTAAGCTTGAACCAGAAATCATGGATTGTGTTTTTCCGGGTTATGCATTTCATAGCAAATTTTGCGGTGAAAATTTTCAGCTCCATAACTCCTTTTCGAATTGATGTCTCACTATATTTTTTTCACGCTACAACTATGTACGGAATATATGCTGTACAAATTCGAAGTCAATCTCACATTCTTTTTGAGGGAACATTCCAAATGCCTAATGCGTGCCATATATATCCGTTAATGGGCGGTGCTCAGATGTCATATAGGAGCTTCTTCCAGATATAAGAGCATCTCCAGGAGTGGCTGCAAACTAGCGGTGCGCTAAAAAAACCGTCAATATATAGCGCCGAACGCGTTTTTTGCCCTCCAGCGGACGCAGCAAAGTAGGTCGCGCTGTAAATATTTTAGTGCGCCCGGCAGTTTGCGCTATCCAAAGCGGTATATCTGGTGCGCCGGCTAACGCGCGCTGTAAGCTGGCATCGCAATTCTTCCCACCGCGCGAAGAAAAACGGCTCTGAAATGTCTTAACCTCGCCTGCTCTCCGCGCTTCGACGACGAGGAGGTCCGCCGGCCGCGCCCGGCCTTCCCTCCACGCTGCGAGCTCCGCCGGCCCTCCGCACTGCGAGCTCCGCCGGCCCTCCGCACTGCGTGCTCCGCCGGCCGCGCCCGACCCTCCACGCTGCGAGCTCCGCGCTGCGAGATCCGCCGGCCCTCCACGCTGCGAGCTCCACCGGCCGCGAGCGCATGGAATCGATTGTTGTGGCCGCGCTCGTATGGGAATCGATTACTAGCTTTTTCTCTCTGTTATGAGATTAGCTTACTCTCTCTGTTATGAAATTTAGTTGCTAGCTAGATCGATTGCTAGCTAGATGGATAAGCCGCGGTAGAGTTGTAAAATTTAGTTGATTTTTTCACATTTATTTATGCCCTGTTTGATCTTGTTTGTTGTATGTATGTTGAAGAAACTTCTTTGTGGAGCTTTATTTTACAGTTTCTGATGAAGGGGTATCCGGATCGAGCGCGCTGCAAACGACTTTTACAGCGCAAAATTTTAGAGCGTCTGTTGGAGATGCTGTAAAGGGCTGGATTCGGTTTGGTCTTAATTCGTGTCGGTACTGAACTCGTCTTCTTTAGAGGCTCGGACTGATCTAAGCGGTATATCCTCTCTCTCTCCCGCCGCGTCCCCGACGAACCCTAACCACAGCCATGGCCCCCGCCGCTGCCGCTGTCGCCGACGACGAGGACGACTACGAGGAGTACATCCCCGTCTCCAAGCGCAGGGCCACGGATGCCGTTCGTTTCCGCCTCGCCGCGCCCCTCCCGCCGCCTCCACCCCTATCGACCGGCGACAAGACCAGCCTCCTCGTCACGCACGCGCAGAGCAAGCACTCCGCCCCGGAGCTCACCGCCACGGAGCGGCTCATCCAACAGGAGAAGGAGCTGCTCGAGGACCTCTCCTCCACCGCTAAGCCGCTGGTGCCCGTGGGGCAGGCCGCCAGGGGCATCACCTACACCTCACCGCTCCGCACGGGCTGGAAGCCGCCGCTGCGGCTCCGCCGCATGCCGCGCGCCGAGGCCGACGAGCTCCGCCGCAGGTGGCACATCCTCGTCGAGGGCGACGACGGTCTCGTGCCGCCGCCCGCCCGCGACTTCCGCCGCGACCTCAGGCTCCCGGACCCCGTCCTGCGCGTGCTCCGCGACAAGGGCATCGTGCGGCCCACGCCCATCCAGGTGCAGGGCCTCCCCGTCGCGCTCTCCGGCCGCGACATGATCGGCATCGCCTTCACCGGCTCCGGGAAGACGCTCGTATTCGTGCTGCCGCTCGTCATGCTCGCGCTGCAGGAGGAGACGCTCATGCCCGTTGTGCCCGGGGAGGGCCCGTTCGGGATGGTCATCTGCCCGTCCAGGGAGCTCGCCAAGCAGACGTACGATGTCATCGAGACGTTCCTCGCTCCCCTCAGGCAGGCTGGCTTCCCGGAGATTCGGCCGATGCTTTGCATTGGGGGTGTTGACATGAGGACGCAGCTCGATGTGCTCAACAAGGGCGTGCATATCGTGGTTGCCACGCCTGGACGCCTCAAGGATCTTCTTGCAAAAAAGAAGATGAACCTCGACAATTGCAGGTATATATGCTGTAATTATATTTGTCTGCCTGTGTGTGATTAATCTCGTGTTTTTATTATGTCTTTGAGATATATAGCTCAGTTTTGCCAGAATCATAGGTTCGTATTTTCTTCTTAGATAAAAAGTTTGAACTAATTCTTTGCTATGGCTAAATTGCTCATATGAAAGTACCACAATATTAATGTTCTGTTTTTTCAAAAAGAATTCTCAAGAAAATATACACATGTTGTCTTCATTGTAATAACAGCTAAAACTTGTCATACATTAGTGTAGATGGATTGAGGAGTGTATTTTCATAGGTAAACTTATAGCAGATGGTTGCTGGTCAGTACCTATAATTCTTCAGATAATGTGATATATAGTTGTACATCAGAGTAGGGGTGACCACCAGGGAGTGTTGCTGATGGTGAGGGATGTAGGAGGAAGACTAGGTAGACAAGACTTTAGATGTCACAAAAGACTATTTCTTTGTTCTTTGTTAATGCCAATGAGGGCATAATTATATAGAGGGCACTCATAAGTCATAACAAAACACTGCAAATTAAGGTCCCAGATGAATCTCAATGCAAACACGCCTGACTTAGGAGCAGTGAGCACTGAACCGTTGATGGCCGGGTAGCACGCTGATTGGGAAGGATGTGGGAGTAGGATGAGACCAAAGGCTGGGTAGAGAAGACTTCAGAGATAGAGACATTTTTTTATTCTTCCTGTTTAATCCTAATAACTATTACAACATGCATCGTTGTACAGAGGGTTCTCCTTGAAAACATATATAGGCAAGATCAATCTAAATGTAAACTTGCCTAATTCATAGATCAAACAAATAATCCATATCATTGGAAATTAAATAAACTATTTAGGGAAGAACCTTCTTGATCCCATATCCGGACCCACTTCTACAGTACCAACTACCAAAGGATATAAATTACCCGCATAACAATACACCTGAATGGTAATTTCTGCATGCACAAGTATGTCACATATGCCTTAATTATTCTCATCCTAGGTGTAGCTCATGACCAAAAGCATTGGTTGAGTGATTGTACAACAGTGCAAATCGATGCACATAATAAGCAAACACACCATTCTCATGCTATTGCATGGAAGTAGTAATAAGCCTTCTGTTTCATAAAACATATGGTTTTGATTTACAAAGAACAAAGGTGCATATAGGACTTTTGAGCAATTATGATACATTGGAAATAAGTTTAGTTTTATGTGTTTATGATGACTTGTTTCTGTTATTTCCCTGACTTATATATGTATGGTGCCAATTCAGTCATGAAGTATGCACGTTTTAGTTCAATCATCCATATTTGTATAGCTCGGTCCTTACGATGTAGACTGCAATTTGCAAGCTATAACTACTAATTGTTGAGAAAGAGCACCGCTTCAGTTGAAGATGCATAGTGCATGAACATAAACTGTTTGCATAGTGTTGAATTTAACATGTTGTGTACTCATCACGTATTCACCCTGGTAATGAAATTCGCAGCCAGGCTATTTTTTATGTATTTACTAAGAATGTTCTATAAGTTGTTGATACACATACTTTTTTTGAACCATCTTACTTCCTCATAAAATTCTCAGTAACATACATGTATAGATATGTTTAATGAATGTTCAAAATTGCCTAGCTCTGAACTAAATGTAGATTATGAAGTTTCACTGTCATACTGGAAAATATCTCCCCATTACTTAGGAGATAACAGCTTGTTTTCATGAAAATGCTTTGGTATGTATTATGCTGTCATATATTGGACAATTCAAACTAGCAGACTATCATTGAAGTGTAGTGCAGAGAGTTTTAAAGTTTCTTAATAGGTTTGTTGATTTGCACAGGTATTTAACATTAGATGAAGCTGACAGGCTTGTTGATCTGGGATTTGAGGATGACATTCGGGAGGTTATTGACCATTTGAAGTCCCAAAGGCAGACTCTTCTTTTCTCTGCCACTATGCCCGAGAAGATTCAGAATTTTGCAAAGAGTGCCCTTGTGAAGCCGGTTACTGTCAATGTTGGAAGAGCTGGAGCAGCAAATCTCGATGTCATCCAAGAAGTTGAGTACGTCAAGGAAGAAGCCAGAATTATATACCTCCTCGAATGCCTCCAGAAGACTCCACCTCCTGTTCTTATATTTTGTGAAAACAAAACTGATGTCGACTACATCCATGAGTATCTTCTTCTGAAGGGTGTGGAAGCTGTTGCGATCCACGGGGGAAAAGATCAGGAGGAAAGACAGAATGCTATTGAGTTCTTTAAGAGTGGAAAGAAGGATGTCTTGGTAGGTACTGATGTCGCCTCAAAGGGTCTCGATTTCCCTGATATTCAGCATGTGATCAACTACGACATGCCTGCCGAGATTGAGAACTATGTCCACAGGATCGGTCGAACGGGTCGATGTGGAAAAACTGGAGTAGCGACAACATTCATCAACAGGAACCAGACAGAGACCACGCTTCTTGACCTCAAGCACTTGCTCAAGGAAGCGAAGCAGAGAATACCACCAGTGCTTGCTGAGCTCGTCGACCCGCTGGCGGATGCTGAGGCTATTGCCCAGGAGAGTGGCGTTAAGGGATGTCAAACCTGTGGTGGCCTTGGGCATCGTATCGCCGATTGTCCAAAGCGGGAGCGGCAGAACTCCATGGCCATGGCTGCCTCCAGAAGAGATCAGTATGGTGGTGGAGGTTACCGAGGAGAAATGTGATGACCTTGTGTTTGTTTCTCTGTTTATGTATATACTAGCAAAACTGCCCGTGCGTTGCAACGGTGTTGCATAAAATTAAATTATCTCATTTCATAAGTTTTCGTGCGTCGATCAAATCGAAATTCCATGTAGCTTTTGATTGATCCATTTTTTATATCGTGTAATAGTGAAAATCATGTAATATCAATTTGAAACATATAATAGTGTGCTCCCTGAGTCGACCAAATCCAAATAGTGGGTATCCCTTAATTTTGTACGTCGTTTTGTAGTTCTATGGCAAACTGACAACACATAATCATTCTGTAATTTTCACTATAATTTTGAAAAAGGGAAGTCGTAGGCTTTGCATCGATACGGGCAGCATTTTATTAAAGCATTATTAAAAGCCTTACAAAATAAAAATGTAAGTGCTAAGTCATCAAAACATTACAGCTCATGGATCTGCAGTAGCACCATGTTTTGAATCGATCAAGTTTCGTGGCATATCTCTGAGAGATGGGAAAGAAAAAAAACCAAAAAAGCACGCTTGATCAACTTTTGCCGTGTTGAAGCTTTCAGCAAGCGGTCGCGCTCAAGCCCTATCCATTCTGGGTCCTCTTAGTTTGGGGCAGATCTTTCCGCACCTCTTTCCTGGTGCTTGTTTTTTTCAATCTCTCACCCTCCTCCGGATTCATGCCCCGCATAGCATATCAAGGGGCTTGCATACTCTTGTTTTTTTCAATCTCTCACCCTCCTCCGGATTCATGCCCCGCATAGCATATCAAGGGGCTTGCATACTCCAACTATCTTTGCATGTCAGAAATCGCGTTTTTCTTTTTAGGCCAGCATATGGGATTCTGCTTTCGTTATTCCTGAAGTGGCCTGCTGATTCTGGCAACTTCACGTGTATAAATCGCTAGAACTTGCTGTAACCAAGCGAGGTGGGACTATTTTACAGGCTTGACAAAGCTCATACGTAGCGAAACGAAACGATCTTCATGAACGTGTTATTCAATCGGGTCGCTCTCTACATGGGCCAGCCCACAGTATGCCGTACCAAGTGAGCCATCGCCCAGCCATAAACGAAGCGAGCCAGCCGATTTTCCTCTTCTATCGGGAAACACCGAAACGGTACTGAACACAGCGTCAGCGCTAATCTACAGAACACAAAGCAAAACATAAAATTAATCGACTCTAACGCTGGCATGTGTGAAGCAGGACCTGCCTGAACATATGTTGTCGTTCACTGGATGATATTGGGAACGAGAGCAGCATGCTTCTGCTGGAAAATCGCCTGGAGCTAGCGTCGCCGCTCGCCGGTAGCAGGTGACACCATTTGTAGGCGCTGAACTCCGGCCTCCGCCCGTACGCCTCCAGACGGAGGTTCCGAGCGAGCGATGCGCGAGGCAAATTCGGAGCAGTGCGGACGACCGACCGACTCAGGCGATCTCGGCCAAGGTACCAATGGCCGGAGGGAGCCGGGACCCAGCGCGCGGATTCAGGGGTTCGTTTGGCCGTGTCCGGTGGTGTGGTCCAGGGCATCCACGACGGAGATGCAAAGGAAGCCCCGATGGTGCAGGAGGGTTGAGCGGCGGGAGGTGGGAGAGACGCTATTAGAGGCCGGCCATGGGGCAGAGTAACGGCGACATCGATTCGCAGGCCGTGGACACCGGAGTTGGTCAACCGCCGTCTCCTCAGCCCGTCCGCGAAGCCGTCTTCTCAGCCCGGCCGGGAGGCCGAGAAGATCTTCCACGCCTTGGCCTCACACGGAAACAGAAATAAACGCTTCGTTTTTTTACTTAGGCGGTGGCACTGCCCGTAATTTCACTGGAAAAATAGGGGTACTTAAAAAACGGACGAAAAATTTGGGGAGAAACCTTACTTCCTTTATTAGTAGGTATAGATAGAAAAAAGGTTTAGTGATTACATTGTGTCAAATGAATAATTATTCAAAAGAGAATTTGCTTCCACGTATCTAAAACAAAATGTACTAGGGTTGTGGGATAAATGCCGCGTGCCTGTACATAGTGCAAGAAACAACGCATGGTGATACTGATAATTGGCATATTTACGCTGTCGGCAAGGTCTATATTATAGAACTATGGCATCCATAGACCATAGGGGTTGCGGCCGTCATCCTGAGATGACTGTAATTTGTCAAAAATTGTCTCCTGAACCCCTAAGCGCCGGGAAAGTGCATCCGAAGCAGCTTTGCATGTAGAACCGGTTCCCAGGCAAGGGCGTGTGTCGAGCTTCCCCTTCGATGCTACAGCTGACTGGGCTTTCTCCGCCACCTTTGGCTCAATATGAAGATCTCGATGACATGAATGACTAGGGCGATGACTTCGAGGGTGACCCCCTCTTCAGAGAGTAGGCAGTCATTCCTGGAGACTACCATCTCCGATATTTTTGAGCCGGCGACATTAAGCGCCCCAGTGACAATATAGTCACTCCAGGGACTAAATCTAGTCTAAATTAGGCCCCTAGTATCCAATGTAGGTCCAAGATGCATGTATTTTGCCCCTAGTATTGTAAATTATGAACGAATTCAGCTTGATCGGATAAAATCGAGTGCAATCACGAGTTTTGATTTCCCGCGACGTTTGATTTCCACGTTTTCGGTTCACGTTTTCGGTTTCTGTTCTGCGCTGTGACTAAATCCGCTCGCAATTTGGTTTTCGGGAGACTGAACTCACTTTTTCGGTTCGGAAAGGGGCTCTGCTAGAGATGCTCTTAGGAGTGCGAGGCCGTGAGATGAGGAAACAGAAGGGTGAGGTGACGGCGAGCCTCCGCCGCCACCCCGACTCGCCGGTTGCGACGCCGCTCGAAGTCGATGACTTGCTCGACCAGATCCTCCTCCGCATGTCCCCCACTGCCTTCATCCATCCCGCGCGCCTCTTGAGTTTGATTTGGAGAGGAAGATCTTCTATGCAACCCTTTGCTTAGTCTTTGCCCCCTCACCACCTCCCATAATGTTGCCTTGAATGGCAGGCTTCCTTTCATGGTGCAAGTTTTGCTTGATGCTGTGGGAATAAAAAGAATGACAGTCATTTTGGACCAATTTGCGGATCATTCAATAAAATGATGCACGACCCTCCTGCTTGAGTCATATAGTGCATGGATTTTATCCAATTCGTTTTGTTCGTGACTAGCTAGGTTAGTAGGTTGTATATTTCTGAGAGGTATGTATGTTAGCTGGAGACCAGGTGTTTCTGCTTTCTTAGTCCACGAGCCCCTCAGGTGCCCATCAGCCCATGTTCTATCAGTGAGTACTCAGACCAGATGTATCCAAATTTCTAGTATTAGAAGTTGAAGGTTTGTGCCACTATACTAAAATTACATATTGTTGCTCTATGTTTCAAATGTTTGCCATTGTCTAATATTGCTGAGATGATCCAACTCGAAGCTTTTGACACAATTTACACAATGCTGAATTTAATGTTTCCTGTCCGAAGAAATTTGGGCTTATTGATTGCAAATTTCCAGTGAGACAAATCCCATGATCGGCAACACTCCGAACGTTTCTTTGTCCGAACGTTTCTGAAGAAAAACCAGAGACGAGTCCGAGTCGGTAACACTCTATCTAGCCAAGTCAAGTAGTATAACCCAACCGGTTCCTCTCCCCAATCCCAACCCAATTCTCCGAGCCGGAGCAACTCGCCGTCGTCGCCCGCGTTCGCCGCCGGAGCGACTCGCCGTTGTCGCTCTCACATCAGTCGGCCCGGACGCGATTGCCTTTTTTTCCCTAGGCTGCTTGGATCTGCTTGCTGCCGAGGACAACCGAATCCCTCTCTCCTTCGTCCAGATCGGTCCCCTCAGATGGCGACCGTCTACCGAGGGCGGCGGCAGCAGGAGGACGACGACGGCGCGATGCAGGGTCTGATCCTGCCGCGGAGACACGAGCGTCGGCCGAGGAGCTCCACCGCTGCTTCTGCAGGTCTCGACGACCTGCCCGCAAAGAGGAGGAGGCGAGACGAAACACAAGTGGGCGGAGTGCCGGCCGCTGCATTTACCACCAGCAGGACATACCGTCACGAGCATACACCGGGAAGAATCGGAGCCAGAGCTGGTCGCTCTGCAGCATCCCCTTGGGACAACGTTTGTTCTTCCTTGCCTGCCCCTCTACGCCCTTCCGGCTCCTCCTCGAAATCAAAAGGATCTTCTTATTCCTCGTGCAGGGACACCCAGGTTGCTGACAGGAGGCCCTCGGCAGCAGCAGCTGATAGAAATCCCAAGATCACCGAGGAGATGATGCAGGAGATGGATTATGACGCCGACCGCGCTTGGTATGACCATGAAGAAGAACACGGCACTATGTTCAGTGCTGACAATTGTCTTGGAGATGATGCTTCCTTTCGAATTAACAAGACAGCAAAGTTGACTCGCCAAGATGGTACTCGGATGACTCTTGCTCAGACCAAAAGGCTGTCGCATATCACCGCCGAGAATGCACGGTGGGAGGACAGCCAGTTGTGCAGATCCGGAGCCGTTCGAAGGACAGGGGTGCAGACAGAATTCGATGATGAAAATGAGCGTCGAGTGACACTACTTGTTCATGACACCAAACCCCCGTTCCTTGATGGACAGGCAGTGTTATCAGAGCAAACGGAGCCTGTGACGCCGCTCAAGGACCCGACGTCCGACATGGCTATCATCGCACGCAGGGGGTCTCTTTTGGTCAGGGAGATCCGTGAGAAGCAGAGTATGAACAAGTCGAGACAGCGCTTCTGGGAGCTTGCTGGATCGAAGCTTGGTGATATTCTGGGTGTCGAGAAAACAGCTGAACAGGTCGATACTGATACATCAGTTGTTGGTGGTTTTAAAGAGAAGCTGAAATTTTCACAGCACATGGAGGAAAAAGCAGAGGCCGTCAGTGATTTCGCGAAATCGAAATCTCTGTCTGAGCAGAGGCAATATCTTCCCATATACGCTGCCCGGGATGACCTTCTAGAGGTTGTGCGTGAGAACCAGGTGGTCGTGGTCATTGGTGAAACTGGTTCCGGGAAGACTACCCAGCTCACTCAGTATCTTCATGAGGATGGATACACCAGGACTGGCCTCGTCGGTTGCACACAACCAAGACGTGTGGCTGCCATGAGTGTCGCTCGGCGTGTCAGCGAAGAGATGGGGACTGCGCTTGGGGACGAAGTTGGATATGCTATCCGGTTTGAGGATGTCACGTGTCCTAACACGAAGATAAAGTACATGACAGACGGAGTGCTTCTCCGCGAAACATTGAAGGATGCTGACCTTGATAGATACCGGGTTATCATCATGGATGAGGCGCATGAGAGATCACTCAACACTGATATTTTGTTCGGTATACTGAGGAAGGTTGTTGCACGTCGACGGGATTTTAAGCTAATCGTCACGTCTGCAACACTAAATGCAGACAAGTTCTCGAAATTCTTTGGAGGCGCGCCTGTATTTCACATACCAGGCAGGACATTTCCAGTGAATATCTTGTTCAGCAAAACGCCGTGTGAAGACTATGCGGAAGCGGCAGTGAAGCAGGCCATGGCAATCCACATAACGAGTGGCCATGGGGACATACTCATCTTCATGACCGGGCAGGAAGAGATTGAGGCTGCTTGCTATGCGCTTGCCGAGCGCATGGAGCAGCTAGTATCTTCATCCACCAAGCCTGTACCCAATCTCTTAATCTTGCCCATCTATTCATAGTTGCCTGCTGACTTGCAGGCCAAGATCTTTCAGAAGGCGCAAGAGGGCACTCGCAAATGCATCGTTGCTACCAACATCGCCAAGACGTCCCTGACGGTAGATGGTATTTTGTATGTCATTGATACTGGGTATGGAAAGATGAAGGTACACAATCCACGGATGGGCATGGACGCTCTTCAGGTGTTTCCATGTAGCCAAGCAGCGGCAGACCAGCGTGCGGGGCGTGCAGGAAGAACTGGTCCTGGCACATGCTACAGGCTGTTCACCGAATCAGCTTACCAGAATGAGATGCTCCTTAACCCCGTGCCAGAGATCCAAAGGACCAACCTTGCGAATGTGGTCCTTTTGCTGAAATCTCTCAATGTCGAAAATTTGCTCAATTTCGACTTCATGGACCCACCTCCCCAGGAGAATATCCTGAACTCCATGTACCAGCTCTGGCTCTTGGGCGCCTTGAACAATCTTGGTGGCCTTACAAGTCTAGGTCGTAAGATGGTGGAGTTCCCATTAGACCCAATCCTGGCAAAGATGCTTCTCATGGGGAAGGAGCTGGGGTGCCTTGAGGAAGTACTGACAATTGTGTCCATGCTCTCAGTGCCATCGGTATTCTTCCGGCCAAAAGATCGAGCAGAGGAGAGTGACGCCGCAAGGGAGAAGTTCTTTGTCCCGGAATCTAACCATCTGACACTCCTCAATGTATACAAGCAATGGGAGTTGAACCAATGCAGGGTAGACTGGTGCAGTGACCACTTCCTCCATGTCAAGGGTCTCCAGAAGGCTCGGGAAGTGAGGTCTCAGTTGCTGGACATACTAAATGCCCTGAGGATCCCGCTGACTCCATGCTGTATGGAATGGGACGTGGTGAGGAAGGCCATCTGCTCAGCATACTTCCAGAATTCCGCACAGCTGAAGGGCATTGGAGAGTACGTCAACTGTCAGAATGGGATTCCGTGCCACCTGCATCCCAGCAGCGCCCTCTACGGTCTCGGCTACACCCCTGAGTATGTCGTCTACCACGAGCTTGTCCTGACAGCCAAGGAGTATATGCAATGTGTCACTGCAGTTGACCCACAATGGCTGGCGAAGTTGGGTCCCATGTTGTTCTCTGTGAAGGAGGGCGACACCTCCTTCCTTGACCGCGGGAGGTGGCATGACGAGGAGAAGTCGACCATGGATGAGATGGAGAAGATGAGGCAGGAGCAAGTGGAGGCGGCAGGCAGAGAGAATGGGAGGCTGGAGAAGAGAGGCAAGCGGCAGCAGGTTGCTATGCCGGGACTGAAGAAAGGTTTGGCGTATATGAGGCCCAAAAGGAGGATGGGTTTGTAGGTAGGAAAGGTTTGATGTGCTGATATAGTCTACCCTCTCAGTATGTACAGATGTGGGACACTCACAATAATGAATGCATTATGATTTTAATTCTAACGGATTTTGGTACTCCTTAATCTGACTTAATTTCTTAGTAAATAATAGTTGTAGAATCCTATTACCACTTCGCTTGTTTAGTTAAATTGTGAATCATTTTGGCAGTAACATTTATACCCTACATATCTCACCCGCAACTGTGGCATTAGAATTTCATTGTACGACATCAAGTGCTTTGTGTTACCTAGGTCTTCTAATTCTAATTTAGTGTGTGTCCTGTTCTCGAAAAAAAATTAAGTTTGTCCTTTGAGAAGTTATTTGTACATCATCAAGAGAGCTTTCTGTTGTTTTCTCCATTATTCAGCTCGCTGCCTTTATGATGTTTCCGCATTACACATGCTTAAGTGAGTATGGTCTGATCATATGGACGCAGAAACATCATCTAATCGACACTTGGTAGGTTTGATCAGATTCAGATTGAGTTTCCTCTAAGACCCATTTACATGGAAAGAGTTTTCTCCGAGATCAGATTCACAAAACAATGAGTATGTTTTGTTGCTATATATATGAACATTTATCTGATTATATGCTGCAACCTTATTTTGGAATTCAGATTGCCAGTTGAACCCTGAATTTTCTACAATTCAACTTTCATGCCATCTCTTACCTTGGTTTGTACGGATTTATATATCTTATATGTTTCTTTTTCCATGATAGCTATTGGAACGAACAAGGTCTCTGATAGTGACTATTATTATAGCTCAATATTTCGTTTGGTTCACATTAGCTGAATTGTACAATCTACTGCAACGAATTTGGTCTCAATATCTTGTATTATCAGTTTCAACAAAAACGAACTCTTGAGTAAGCACAAGATAATGTATGACATCTATGTGCATTTACTGTCTGCTTAATCTGTTATATGATGCTACCCCTGCAGGCTTATGGAGTACTGGATGTCCAAGTATCCTCAACGGATTTGAATGCACAAACAGTGTCTGGGGAGGATGACAAGACCTTTGATGATACTGTTGATATTGATTTTGCATGATAAGTTAGAAAGAAGCTCGTATATGTTGAACTGCACCTGCCTCAGCCTGCTGTGCTGCAAGATTGAGTAGCAATGCTAGTTTGCTTCAGGGACATGTTTCTCTTCAAGTTGGCTAACATTTAAATCCTAGTTCTTTTATTAGTTATCTTGAGATATAATTTTTTTCTCATTTTTTCCTTGCAAAAAGGAAAAATAAATTTTGTTTGTTATGTATAAGAGCTGAGATGAGGTTCACAGACTTCCACAGGCAAAATCACCCGTTATTGATTGTTGCTAGAATCACAGCCGTTGAACATCATAATCGACAAGCTAGCTCTTTAAGTATGTTTTTCTTCTGAAAATGCTGGTGTTAATTGTGGCTCCACTTCTTGTTGCAGTTTCGATTAAAGGCTGCAGCACCAGCTGAATCTGCATATCCCAATGCGAGAAATGGATTATCAGAACATGAGAACAAATGCTTGTTTTTTTTCCTTTTGTGTGAAAAGAAAAAAAAATGCATAGGTACCATGATTGTTGATCAAGGAGGAGGAGAATAAACAGAGCAGATGCAACGCAATTGAATGGTCTTACCGGTTGGCACCTGCAACGAGCCGCAAGCCATCTTGCATGAGGTGGCGCCGATGGCGGTATGGTCTGCTCACCTGATCAGGCAGAGCCATGGCGGTTGGTTTTGCCTGCCCAGAGGGTTGGACAGGCCACTGACAGCCACCTGCTACTGCTCTCCGACAGCATGCCATCAATATGGAAGATGATGCAAATTAAAGCCTGTTGTTAAATATCAGCCTCGTCTAATTCTTAGCTTATCAACTACAGTAATGTTGCGCAGCCCATCCTAATGAATGTTTGAGCTGGATGGTTAATTGCGACATACATAATCCAGTGCGTCCAAAGTTGATCAAATGGCTTTGATTATTTGAGGTGATGTGGCTCATTGTGGAATCAGCTTGCAAACATTAAATACATATAGTGGGGATCAACTTTATAGATATTATATATTACTACAACTCTACTTCCCAGTTGAGGGCTTCATGCTACATAGGGTCATTCTCCTAGTTTCATGCTACATAGACGTTCATGACCGGGATTAATTATTCTTATTTATATTTCGCTTGGATTAGATCTTAGATGGAGATTGCTTGTCCTTCAGGAAACAAGATCTTGCATATCTTTGGTTGAATGATGGGCACCAACTCCCTATGATACAGTTACAACACTTCACGATGTTGAAGGAGATATGCCCTAGAGGCAATAATAAAGTGGTTATTATTTATATCTTTATGTTTATGATAAATGTTTATATATCATGCTAGAATTGTATTAACCGAAACATTAGTACATGTGTGATATGTAGACAAACAAGAAGTCCCTAGTATGCCTCTTAAACTAGCTTGTTGATTAATGGATGATTAGTTTCATAATCATGAACATTGGATGTTATTAATAACAAGGTTATGTCATTGTGTGAATGATATAATGGACACACCCAATTAAGCATAGCATAAGATCTCGTCATTAAGTTATTTGCTATAAGCTTTCGATACATAGTTACCTAGTCCTTATGACCATGAGATCATGTAAATCACTTATACCGGAAAGGTACTTTGATTACACCAAACACCACTGCGTAAATGGGTGGCTATAAAGGTGGGATTAAGTATCCGGAAAGTATGAGTTGAGGCATATGGATCAACAGTGGGATTTGTCCATCCCGATGACGGATAGATATACTCTGGGCCCTCTCGGTGGAATGTCGTCTAATGTCTTGCAAGCATATGAATGAGTTCATAAGAGACCACATACCACGGTACGAGTAAAGAGTACTTGTCAGGAGACGAGGTTGAACAAGGTATAGAGTGATACCGAAGATCAAACCTCGGACAAGTAAAATATCGCGAGACAAAGGGAATTGGTAATGTATGTGAATGGTTCATTCGATCACTAAAGTCATCGTTGAATATGTGGGAGCCATTATGGATCTCCAGATCCCGCTATTGGTTATTGGTCGGAGTGAGTACTCAACCATGTCCGCATAGTTCTCGAACCGTAGGGTGACACACTTAAAGTTGGATGTTGAAATGGTAGTTCTTGAATTATGGAATGGAGTTCGAATATTTGTTCGGAGTCCCGGATGAGATCCCGGACATCACGAGGAGTTCCGGAATGGTCCGGAGAATAAGATTCATATATAGGATGTCATTTTATGTGAAATAAAATGTCGCGGAAGGTTCTATGGAAGGTTCTAGAAGGTTCTAGAAAAGTCCGGAAGAAACCACCAAGGAAGGTGGAGTCCACAAGGGACTCCACCTCCATGGCCGGCCAGCCCTAGTGGGGGTGGAGTCCCAAGTGGACTCCACCATAGGGGCCGGCCACCCCCCACATGGGAGGTGGGAATCCCACCTTTGGGTGGGAGTCCTAGTTGGGCTAGGTTTGCCCCCTCCTATGGAAGGTTTTGGTTTCGGGTCTTATTCGAAGACTTGGACACCAACACTTGGGATCCACCTATATAATGAGGGGCCAAGGGAGGGGCCGGCCACCCCAAGACCACAAGCTGGCCGCCCCCATAGAGTGGCCGGCCACCCCTCCCAAACCCTAGCCGCCCCCTCTCCTCCATATTGCCCGCGTAGCTTAGCGAAGCTCCGCCGGACTTCTACACCGCCACCGAGCACCACGCCGTCGTGCTTTGTCGGATTCAAGAGGAGCTACTACTTCCGCTGCCCGCTGGAACGGGGAGGTGGACGTCGTCTTCATCAACAACCGAACGTGTGACCGAGTACGGAGGTGCTGCCCGTTCGTGGCGCCGGAACCGATCGTGATCAAGATCTTCTACGCGCTTTGTCAAGCGGCAAGGGATCGTCTACCGCAGCAACAAGAGCCTCATCTTGTAGGCTTTGGAATCTCTTCAAGGGTGAGACTCGATACCCCCTCGTTGCTACCGTCTTCTAGATTGCATCTTGGCTTGGATTGCGTGTTCGTCGTAGGAAAATTTTTGTTTTCTATGCAACGTTATCCTACGGTGGTATCGAGCCGTGTCTATGCATAGATGGTTGCACGAGTAGAACACAATGGTTTGTGGGCGTTGATGCTCTTGTTATCTTTAGTTTGAGTACTTTGCATCTTTATGGCATAGTGGGATGAAGCGGCTCGGACTAACTTTACATGACCGCGTTCATGAGACTTGTTCCTCGTTCGACATGCAACTTGTATTGCATAAGAGGCTTTGCGGGTGTCTGTCTCTCCTACTATAGTAAAGATTCAATTTACTCTTCTATTGACAACATTAGTATCAACGTTGTGGTTCATGTTCGTAGGTAGATTAGATCTATATCGAAAACCCTAAACCACGTAAAATATGCAAACCAAATTAGAGAGCGTCTAACTTGTTTTTGCGGGGTTTGGTGATGTGATATGGCCATAATGTGATGATGAATATGTATGAGATGATCATTATTGTATTGTGGCAACCGGCGGAGCCTTATGGTTGTCTTTAAATTTCATGTTGAGTAGTATTTCAAAGTAGTTGTAATAGTTGCTACATGGAGGACAATCATGAAGACGGTGCCATTGACCTTGGTGCTTCGCCGACGATGATGGAGATCATGCCCGAAGATGATGGAGATCATGTCCGTGCTTTGGAGATGAAGATCAAAGGCGCAAAGACAAAAGGGCCATATCATATCACATATGAACTGCATGTGATGTTAATCCTTTTATGCATCTTATTTTGCTTAGATCGCGACGGTAGCATTATAAGATGATCCCTCACTAAAATCTCAAGATAATAAAGTGTTCATCCTTAGTAGCACCGTTATCAAGTCTTATCGTTTGAAGCATCTCGTGATGATCGGATGTGATAGATTCGATAAGTACATACAACGGGTGCAAGACAGTTTTGCACATGCGGATACTAAGGTGGCCTTGACGAGCCTAGCATGTACGGACATGGTCTCGGAACACGTGATACCGAAAGGTAGAGCATGAATCATATGGTTGATATGATGAACACTTTGAGTGTTCGCCATTGAAATCACACCTTTTCTCGTGATGATCGGGTTTAGGTGCGGTGGATTTGGTTCGTGTGATCACTAAGACAATGCGAGGGATATTGTTTTGAGTGGGAGTTCACTTAGGTTTTTAATTATGTTGAATTAAAATTTGAACTCAATATGTCATAAACTTAGTCTAAACTATTGCAAATATATGTTGTAGAGATGGCGTCCCCAATCAATTTTAATCAGTTCCTAGAAAGAGAAACTTAAGAGCAACGGTAGCAACTTCACCGACTGGTTCCGTCATGTGAGGATCTTCCTCTCTGGCGGAAATCTGCAATTTGTGCTTGATGCACCGCTAGGTGACCCTCCTGAGAAGATGAATCCGATGAAGTAAAAGCTATTTACGCGACTCGGAAAACTCGGTACTCTCAAGTTCGGTGTGCTATCCTGTGCGATCTGGAATCCGATCTTCAAAAACGTTTTGAGCACCATGATCCTCATGAGTTGATGAATGAGCTGAAAGCTATATTCGAGACTCATGCGGCGATGGAATGCTATGAAGCATCGAAACATTTCTTTAGCTGTATGATGGAAGAAGGCAGCTCCGTTAGTGAGCACATGCTCGCCATGACCGGGCATGCGAAGAAACTCGGTGACTTGGGAATAGTGATTCCTAACGGTATCGGGATTAATCGTGTCCTTCAATCACCGCCACCAAGTTACAAGAACTTTGTGATGAACTACAATATGCGTAACATGAACAAGGAGTTACCTGAACTTTTTGGCATGCTAAAAGCTGCTGAGATTGAGATCAAGAAAGAGCACCAAGTGTTGATGGTCAACAAGACCACCGGTTCAAGACACAGGGCAAGGCTCCGGGAAAATTCACGAAGGGGGGCACGAAAGCTGCCACGCCTCCTCAGAAACCTAAGAACGGCCCTAAGCCTGATGCTGAGTGCTATTATCGCAAGGAGAAGGGACACCTGAAGCGTAATTGCTCCAAGTATCGGCTGATACGAAGAGCGGCCTTGTCAAGAAGAAGAAAGAAGGTATATCTGATATACATGTTATAGATGTTTATCTCACTAGTTCTCGTTCTAGTACACAGGTATTTGATACTTGGTTCGGTTGCTCATATTTGTAACTCGAAACAGGAACTAAAGAATAAACGACAACTGTTGAAAGATGAAGTGACGATGCGCGTTGGAAATGGATCCAAGGTCAATGTGATCGCAGTCGGCACACTTCCTCTACATCTACCTTCGGGATTAGTTTTAAGCCTAAATAATTGCTATTATGTACCTGCGTTGAGCATGAACATTATATCTGGATCTTGTTTAATGCAAGACGGTTATTCATTCAAGTCTGAGAATAATGGTTGTTCTATTTTTATGAATAATATCTTTTATGGTCGAGCACCACAAAAGAATGGCTTATTTCTGTTAGATCTCGATAGTAGTGATACGCACATACATAACATTGATGCTAAGCGAATTAAACTTAATGATAATTCTACTTATATGTGGCACTGTCGTCTTGGTCATATTGGAGTGAAACGCATGAAGAAACTCCATACTGATGGATTACTTGAATCACTTGACTTTGAGTCACTTGATAGATGCGAAGCATGTCTAATGGGAAAAATGACAAAGACTCCATTTTCTGGTATGATGGAGCGAGCTGCGACTTATTAGAAATCATACATACCGATGTATGTGGACCAATGAGCGTAGCATCGCGCGGTGGTTATCGTTATGTTCTAACCTTCACAGATGATCTGAGTAGATATGGGTATATCTATTTCATGAAACATAAATCCGAAACTTTCGAGAAGTTTAAGGAATTTCAAAGTGAAGTAGAAAATCAACGAAACAAGAAGATCAAATTTCTACGATCTGATCGTGGAGGTGAATATCTGAGTTATGAGTTTGGCATGCATTTAAAGAAATGCGGAATACTTTCATAATTGACACCGCCGGGAACACCTCAACGAAACGGTGTGTCCGAACGTCGTAATCGAACTCTCTTAGATATGGTTCGTAGTATGATGTCTCTTACTGATTTGCCGTTATCATTTTGGAGTTATGCATTAGAGACAGCCGCATTCACTTTAAATAGAGCACCATCAAAATCCGTAGAAACGACACCGTATGAATTATGGTTTAATAAGAAACCTAAGTCATCGTTCCTGAAAGTTTGGGGTTGCGAAGCCTATGTAAAGAAGTTACAACCGGACAAGCTAGAACCCAAAGCGGAGAAATGCGTCTTCATAGGATACCCTAAGGAAACTATAGGGTACACTTTCTATCACAGATCCGAAGGCAAAATCTTTGTTGCTAAGAACGGAACCTTTCTTGAGAAAGAATTTCTCACTAAAGAAGTGACTGGAAGAAAAGTAGAACTCGATGAGATTGATGAATCTATACTCGTTGATCAGAGTAGCGCAGAACCGGAAGTTGTACCTGTACCGCCTACACCGGCAACAGAGGAAGCTAATGATAATGATCATGAAACTTCGAACGAGGAAACTACTGAACCTCGCAGATCGACAAGGGAACGTGCCACTCCTGATTGGTATGATCCTTGTCTAAATGTCATGATTGTAGATAACAATGATGAGGACCCTACGACGTATGAAGAAGCGATGATGAGCCCAGATTCCAACAAATGGCAAGAAGCCATGAAATCCGAAATGGGATCCATGTATGATAACAAAGTATGGACTTTGGTAGACTTACCTGATAGCCGAAAGGCTGTCGAGAATAAATGGATCTTCAAGAGAAAAACAGATGCTGATGGTAATATTCGTCTATAAAGCTCGACTTGTCGCAAAGGGTTTCCGACAAATTCAAGGAGTTGACTACGATGAGACTTTCTCACCTGTAGCGAAGCTAAAATCTGTGAGGATTTTGTTAGCAATAGCTGCATTTTTCGATTATGAGATTTGGCAGATGGATGTCAAAACGGCGTTCCTTAATGGAGACATTGAGGAAGAGTTGTATATGGTACAACCCAAAGGTTTTGTCGATCCTAAAAATGCTGACAAAGTATGCAAACTTCAGCGTTCAATCTATGGACTGAAGCAAGCATCAAGAAGTTGGAACCGACGCTTTGATAAGGTGATCAAAGACTTCGGGTTTATACAGTGTCATGGAGAGGCCTGTATTTACAAGAAAGTGAGTGGGAGCTCTGTAGCATTCCTGATATTATATGTAGATGACATATTATTGATTGGGAATGATATAGAACTATTAAGCAGTGTTAAAGGTTATTTGAATAATAGTTTTTCAATGAAAGACCTTGGTGAAGCATCGTATATATTAGGCATCAAGATTTATAGAGATAGATCAAGACGCCTAATAGGGCTATCACAGAGTACATATCTGGACAAGATTCTAAAGAAGTTTAGAATGGACGAAAGTAAGAAAGGGTTCTTACCTATGTTACCGAGGCAAGGTATTGAGTAAAACTCAAGGACCGGCTACTACGAGAAGAAAGAGAAAGGATGTGTAACATCCCCTATGCCTCGGCAGTAGGATCTATCATGTATGCCATGCTATGTACTAGACCGGATATAGCACATGCTTTGTTAGTTTGACTAGCGAGATATCAAAGTGATCCAGGAATGGAACAACTGGACAGCGGTCAAGAATATCCTGAAGTACTTGAAAAGAACTAAGGATATGTTTCTTTGTTATGGAGGTGACCAAGAGCTCGTTGTAAACGGTTACACCGATGCAAGTTGGAACACTGATCCTGATGACTCTAAGTCACAATCTGGGTACGTGTTTATATTGAATAGTGCTGCGATGGTGGGCAAGCTCGAAGCGGTGCACGGTGGCGAAGTCTTCAACAGAATCGAGTACATAGCGGCTTCGGAGGCTTCATCGAAGCGGTATGGATGAAGAGGTTCATTGTAGAGCTCGGTGTGGTTCCTAGTGCATTGGACCCATTAATCATTTCTTGTGATAACATGGGTGCCATCGCCAATGCACAAGAGCCAAGGTCACACAAGAGGTGAAGCATATCAAGCTGCGTTACCACTCGATTCGCGAGTACATCGAAGATGGAGAAGTAAAGATTTGCAAAGTACACACCGATCCGAATGTAGCAGATCCGTTGACTAAAGCTCTCCCTAGGGCAAAGCATGACCAACACCAGAATGCCATGGGTGTTAGGTATATTACAATGTAATCTAGATTATTGACTCTAGTGCAAGTGGGAGATCAAGGAGATATGCCCTAGAGGCAATAATAAAGTGGTTATTATTTATATCTTTATGTTTATGATAAATGTTTATATATCATGCTAGAATTGTATTAACCGAAACATTAGTACATGTGTGATATGTAGACAAACAAGAAGTCCCTAGTATGCCTCTTAAACTAGCTTGTTGATTAATGGATGATTAGTTTCATAATCATGAACATTGGATGTTATTAATAACAAGGTTATGTCATTGTGTGAATGATATAATGGACACACCCAATTAAGCATAGCATAAGATCTCGTCATTAAGTTATTTGCTATAAGCTTTCGATACATAGTTACCTAGTCCTTATGACCATGAGATCATGTAAATCACTTATACCGGAAAGGTACTTTGATTACACCAAACACCACCGCGTAAATGGGTGGCTATAAAGGTGGGATTAAGTATCCGGAAAGTATGAGTTGAGGCATATGGATCAACGGTGGGATTTGTCCATCCCGATGACGGATAGATATACTCTGGGCCCTCTCGGTGGAATGTCGTCTAATGTCTTGCAAGCATATGAATGAGTTCATAAGAGACCACATACCACGGTACGAGTAAAGAGTACTTGTCAGGAGACGAGGTTGAACAAGGTATAGAGTGATACCGAAGATCAAACCTCGGACAAGTAAAATATCGCGAGACAAAGGGAATTGGTAATGTATGTGAATGGTTCATTCGATCACTAAAGTCATCGTTGAATATGTGGGAGCCATTATGGATCTCCAGATCCCGCTATTGGTTATTGGTCGGAGTGAGTACTCAACCATGTCCGCATAGTTCTCGAACCGTAGGGTGACACACTTAAAGTTGGATGTTGAAATGGTAGTTCTTGAATTATGGAATGGAGTTCGAATATTTGTTCGGAGTCCCGGATGAGATCCCGGACATCACGAGGAGTTCCGGAATGGTCCGGAGAATAAGATTCATATATAGGATGTCATTTTATGTGAAATAAAATGTCGCGGAAGGTTCTATGGAAGGTTCTAGAAGGTTCTAGAAAAGTCCGGAAGAAACCACCAAGGAAGGTGGAGTCCACAAGGGACTCCACCTCCATGGCCGGCCAGCCCTAGTGGGGGTGGAGTCCCAAGTGGACTCCACCATAGGGGGCCGGCCACCCCCCACATGGGAGGTGGGAATCCCACCTTTGGGTGGGAGTCCTAGTTGGGCTAGGTTTGCCCCCTCCTATGGAAGGTTTTGGTTTCGGGTCTTATTCGAAGACTTGGACACCAACACTTGGGATCCACCTATATAATGAGGGGCCAAGGGAGGGGGCCGGCCACCCCAAGACCACAAGCTGGCCGCCCCCCATAGAGTGGCCGGCCACCCCTCCCAAACCCTAGCCGCCCCCCTCTCCTCCATATTGCCCGCGTAGCTTAGCGAAGCTCCGCCGGACTTCTACACCGCCACCGACACCACGCCGTCGTGCTGTCGGATTCAAGAGGAGCTACTACTTCCGCTGCCCGCTGGAACGGGGAGGTGGACGTCGTCTTCATCAACAACCGAACGTGTGACCGAGTACGGAGGTGCTGCCCGTTCGTGGCGCCGGAACCGATCGTGATCAAGATCTTCTACGCGCTTTTGCAAGCGGCAAGTGATCGTCTACCGCAGCAACAAGAGCCTCATCTTGTAGGCTTTGGAATCTCTTCAAGGGTGAGACTCGATACCCCCTCGTTGCTACCGTCTTCTAGATTGCATCTTGGCTTGGATTGCGTGTTCGCCGTAGGAAAATTTTTGTTTTCTATGCAACGTTATCCTACAGATGTGATGGTCTATTTGCTTGGTGTTTTCATGCTAAACCTCTGAGCTAACAACAGTGGAAGGCGAGTTCCATGTATAGCATGCGCTCTATAGTCTATATGTGGCATTTTTATGGAGATTGTTCTTTTTGTCACATATAATCAGAGCTTTGTCAAATATTTCTATTTTTGCGATATGGACGTGCGAGCCAAAGGGCGCCTTCAATTTATAGTTGTAATATAAATATTTACATGAAAACATTGTTCAAGGTTTCTTAGTTGAACATGATATAAATAGATTAACATCTGTTCAAGGTCACTTTCTGTAAGCTATATATGTTTGCAAAAACCCACACTACATATATAGGCACCAACCACCGTGCACGTTATATTCTCTTCCCCCCCCCCCCTCTCCCTCTTCCCCCTCTCTCTTCATTTATTTATAAGTCACATCATAAATTCATCATATAGACTCATATTGAAGAAAATAACTGACAAACCTATATATGTCAAAGAAGATATTGAACAAAGAAAGAACAAGACATGTGGACGCGGCGTTTCGGCTCATATGACCAGATGATCATATTATCTCAACCGTCCAGTATTGTGTGGGGATCTGTTCTGTCAGGTTTTGTCAGGCGAGGTCGTCACTTTGAAAATGAGCTATACGAGTAAAGCGGGCGCACTGTTCATCGGTACGTAGACCAATAAATGATGTGGGTGAGCTCCTCCGTCCATGACGTAACGACGATTTTCTTGAGCCGGTGGAGCAGGAAATTGGAAGAAAATCTGGACTGCCGGTCCAAGATTTCGTCTTGCGTTTAGTTTCTACTTAGAGTGGCTGTAAGGTGTTAAGAACGAGTGAGCAGCTGGCAAAATTTTGGCGACCGCGTCGGCGGAGCAACGTCGCCGCCTACTACTGGAGGTTGGAGCCATGGATTTCCCTACGAATCCGGTAGAAAGGTTAGCAGATCTTGCGCCTAACATCTCGTGTGATTTTCCTAGGGGTTATTAGGAAATCTGAATCGTGATTTTGATTGAGGAAACTTCTCCTCGACCTGTCTAGGTTCGAGTTCGGTGACTCGACCGCTATGTAGTCCTTATTGAGGCGGAAGGAAAAGAGTGGCGTGGCTGCTGTGGTGGAGGGGAAAGGCGGCTCTGCCAGGTGCTGACTCGCCGCCGCGACCTGTGATGTATCTGGGATGCATTTTCCGCTATATCCAGTAGAAAGGTATGAGATTTCTTCGATTTATTTGCTCATTGTTCTTTGCACTTCCATATCGGCCGTGATTTTCATTGGTGGTAACCCGGTCTCCATCAAAACCAGGCTCGATTTTGTTGAATCAAGCAGGTGTTCCGGCAGGTGTTGTTTGGTTTCAGATTCAGAATAATGCCAGTGGCAGGTCCAAGCAGGCCGACCTGAGATGATAAAAATGTTTTTATGCAATGAAATTTGACATGGTAAACCAGTAAGGTATAGCACTCGTCCAATGTCACAACCGGCAATGATCCGTTCGCGGCCTAAAACCTCTGGCCATGGCAGCATCGAAACAAAAATTACATCTGAGTTGTCATGATTTTTTTTTAAATAAGCTTTAGTCTCCAAAAATACAAAGTGCCAGTACATTCAAAATGTAAGTCTAATTTTGGTCATAAACCAACTATTCTGAATGATCTGATGTAGACACTGTACAAAGGGATCATATCGGATTGAAGAGGTAAGTCTAATTTTGGTCATAAACCAACTATTTCGAACAATTTGGCCACAATTTGTTCATGGCCGGATCATATCGGATTGAAGAGGTTGAGAAAGGGAACTATATTTGGCAAAACATAGTAAACCACAGAAAAGAGAGAAGTGGAGCAGGGTTGTTTTTCAGGTGAAGTTGGTGGATGATGGTGAATTCTTTGAGTGTGAATGTTGCCTAGCACATGGGGATTGTTTGATGCCATGCTATTAAGGTCAGTGATTATGTTAGCGGATTGTACTTTCTCCGAATTATTATGGCAACTTAAAAGGGAAGAGCTGAATTTGTGTCATATAGGACTGAAGTACTGTTTTTTGTATTCAGGTTATGGACTACCTAGGAATTGATGAAATACCTAAAAGGCACGTACCGAAGAGATGGACTAGAGATGCTAGGGATGTTTTGCTGGAGCACCTACAGGTTTCCCAGAACGATCATGCCTCAACCAGGTCATTCATGTACCATCATTCTTCATTGTACAAGAAAGCACTTGAAGCTTGTCAGGCTGGGCAATGCCACTGTCGATGCGCATATGAGAACTTGACAGCCTCTTTGACAGTAATCTTGTGGAGCTGCCAATTGAGAAGGGAGGCAATGTGGAGAAAGCAGGAAACAGGCTCGATGGCTTGGAGCACCAATGTAGACTTGTGGAGCTGGGAGACCAACAACAAGCAGGGACAAGGCGTTCTACGAGGCCACCGGATACACGCTTCTACACAATATGCAGGTGTGATGGACACAAGAGAACGACATGTCCGCGGCCTGGCGACGCTCCGAAACAGCCTTGGAAGGTTCCAAAATGCACAAACTGTGGGTTTCCTGGACATCGGAAGACAACTTGCACGAACAAAAAAAAAAAAAACTTGCACGAAGCAAGCTACAGTGATAATGGCATGATGATTTTGTAACTTCGTTCTGTCAACAATTGTTGTCCACCTAGTGACTGTATAAGTTTCTGGAGCTCAGTACTGGTATCAAAATAATATCACTATTGTACATGTTCCAGTAGACATTATTTACTTTGCAAGATGTGTGTTGTTTCCCAATTTGCTAAGATCATTTAAGTATTTCCTGTGTTGTTTAAAACTGTAAACCAAGAATATGTGTTGGGCCTTTTTTTCCCGCAAAAAAGTGATGCACACTGAAATCTGTGGAGGTCCCGGCCTATCTAAGTTTAGAAACTGCAGCTGCTGATGTATATCTCTACCACATCGTTGTGGTTAGCCAAGCTGCTGGACTAGATGTACAGTGCCTTTTTTTGAATTTGAAATCAATTCCAGCTATCTGGGTAGGGTTTCGCCCTAGGGAAAATCTTGGAAGAGCTACAGGAAAGAAGAAGATTGGGTGTGGGGAAGCGAGGACGGGAGTCATTTAATGGGGTTGGGTGCCGGTACATGATTTGGTGCATGGTACAAGAAATTGTGATGCCATCATGTACAATTATAGCTCTAACGTGTGACTGGTACAAGTTCGTGACTGAAGCTGTGGGACCAAACACTGTCCAAAATTCCTTGTACAATGGCATACCTGACAAAATACATGCCAGCAGCAGAGATCCCGAGGGCACTTGACGGTTTGGATAGTATGATCATCTGGAGGTATGAGCCGAAACAGATTTCCGCAAGACATGTCTCAAACATAACTTGCCCTTGTAAATTTATCTATGATTCATCCGTCTAGCTACATTGTGCTTCATCAATGCTAATCTTTAAGACAAGCTTTGGCCAGTATTTTCCTCGTTAAGCTCACCTCGCAAACACGGAGTATACACAAATGACTCAGCTATGTTATTTGTGTGGGCTTGGTAGTAACTTCTTGGACGTGAGTTCCCCAGGTATTGAACCTTTGAGTTATTCAAATGATAAGCCACCACACCGAAGACATCAGTCAAATAAATAATTTCCTTGCAAGGGTGGAATCCAAGGATATTAAAGTGTCTGTGGTAGATCTTAGGACCACGTTTAATTGTAAAAAAACCATCATCATCAGAATCCCACTCAAATCTCTTTTTCATCAGAGTTTCAGCGAAAACGTCTTCCTTAGCATCAGACACATCGTGTACCATCCAAGATGCATCCATGGGGCGATCATATCGATCATATTTCATTAGGTGTTGGGCTAAGGGTACAAGGTCATCTTGATACTTCAGTATCCACTCCATTCGTCCACTTGACTCATCGAGGATCCAAATCCGTAGTCGCTCGGGCACTTCAACTATTCCAAAGTACACCATATCTTGTGGTCTCCCTAGATACGGCTTTATGTATCTCGTGCTCTCATTGTATGTTGGTGCACTAATCACTTGGTATGTACCGTTTGATAATGAAAGCCTGAAAAGAAGTTACTCATATCATATGAGTCATATGGTATTTGCTTAAACTAATCTTCTTATTTTTCACTTACAATTAATTATAGTAACAAAACAGAATAAGAGATTATAATACGAACATTATACTAAATTAATACAGCTCAATCTTTCATGTACTATATGAGAGTGCAAAATAAATGGTGTGAGAGGATCGATAAGCGCAAGCACGTACCTCAAAACAAAAGAACCTCGGCAGTGCACGTAGAGTGTTCCTCGGCTAAAGACCCCGTAGCGCTGGCAACCCCAACAGATCGGGTCGGCTTGATGCAGGCGCAATCTCCGAACCGTTCCCGCCGGCTCGCCTTGCCGGACGAAAGCCCTCTCCTCCCACTGACCAGTCCTCGACGAGAAGACGTCCAGCGTCCATGGAGTCGGTGGCCATTCCGATTCCAGCAAGCGGCGGCTCGTGTCATCATCCACGAATGGCGGCTTGTCCATCCCCGGCGGTGCGGCGGGGACCACTATCAGCTCGTAGACGCCGCCGGATCGAACGCGAGGTACACACCGCTCTTGCCCTCCCGCTGCCGCTGTAGGCGAGGGATGAGCGTCCACCGCCGCGTCGCCGGGTTGCAGACGCAGAGCTCGACGGTCATGTCGCAGAGGAGGAGGCCGCCGCTGTGGTCCAGGACCGACCACCACAAGCGCAGGCGGTCGTCGTCGGGCAGGAAGTCGAGCATGGCGTCCACGGTCCGGGAGGAGGTGGGGCGGGCGAAGAGGTGCGGCCGGCCGTGATCGACGTAGTTGATGAAGATGCCGTGCACCTTGCTGCTGTACGTCCTCCGGCACGGCCGCGCCGCGCCGAGGAGGGTCGACGCAGGCAGCAAGCGGCCGGCGGCTCTCGTCAACATGGCCATGGGTGGACTCACGGCGGCGGCGCCGTAATCGATCGATGGGTGGAAAGATGGATTGATCGCACCGCATCAAATATTGAGCCGGTTACATGGGCTTGGTATGTCTAGGCATGCGTTTGCTGTACTCGATCGGGAGGGCCACTCGATGAGCCCAACTGGACCTGAACGAACCATGAAATGGAATCTAGTTACTCAGTTTAACTTTGTGTCGTGCCTTGTTCGTGCTCCGTAGAGTTGAACGATATATGGTTTAAAATGGTTCTCTGTTTTTTTAGGTAAAAGAGGATATATTAAGCAGCTTGGGTTACATGGAGGTCAAGCTCAAGGGCATGTGTTACACACTCCGGTCTAGAACCTAACCACATATCAGATCGAGCTTCTGCTCTTGCAAGTTTGCAAGACAGTGACTAACACTAACTTACGAACGATCCACTTTTACAAAGAAAATATTCCTAGAGAGTTAAGAATCCACCACTAACCGCCGCCGCCGCCGGTAGCGCCGCTGCCCACCGCCGCCGGTAGCGCCGCCGGGGCAAAGACTCTCGGGGTGTGGCGGCGGCGGGGCCTTTCCTCGCCGACGTGGGGGACGGCGGACGGGCTCTCCCCTCCTCGACTCACGCGGCGGCGGATGGTGATGGGCGGCGGCGGCTATTGCGCTGCGGTCCCCCCCTCCCATAGGCTTCCACCCGCAGCACACCGACAGGGGCTGGTGGTGGGCGGCGGCCAGGCCCTCGGTCTACGCCATGCCCTCCCCCCGCCTCTCGTCGGTGCGTGGAGGCGATCCCGGGCTTCTTCCGCGTCACGAGGACGCCCGGGGCAGCAGCCTTGGGTTCGACGGAGGAGGTGGCTCTCTTCTACGCCGGAGAGGGTCGGCCTGCGGTTGGTGGTGGTGGATCTTTTGATCTATCACCGCAATCCGGCGGCGAGATGGAGGGGCATGGAAGCCGACGATGGTGTCGCCGGTGGAGGGTTGAATTGGCCAGCCCGGGATGGTCACCGACGTGGGGGTCCGACCTATATAAAGGCGGCGGTCCTAGGGCCTCTCTTGTGTGAAGAGGAGGACCTACTGGAGGCCTGGACTCGTGATCTAGCCGGTGGGTTGAGTTCCGGAAGGCTCCGCCGGCGAATGTAACAGTGCTTTGCCTAGAGTTTGCTGGATCGGAGGTATTCGGTCGTGCGCACACTACAAGAAATCTGCCATAAGTTGACAAAAATAAGGTGTCACTGAAACGTCACTGATGGCTACTTATGACGTTACAGTGACGCTTTTCAAAACGTCGAAAGCTAGGAGTCAGCAGTGACTGCTTAAGACGTTCCACTTGAAAACGTCGTAGAGCTTTGTGACGTTTTAAAATGTCACTGGCGGCATGACGTTCCCAAAACATCATGGGCACCTGCCCCCGAGTCCAGCGTGGCAATCCGACGTGGTAAAATTATGACGAAACCAAAACTTCTTAATTCGAAATCAGCCCGGTCCAATTCTGTATTCTACATGGGCCAAGCCCAATAATTCCAGCCTTTTACCGTAAGCATTGGCCTTTGTTTTGGTCCATTTCTGTTTTCGGCCTTAGCCTTTTTGCACCCTTTTTCTATTTTGGGCCTCACCATTTTTACAGCCTTTCTCTATTTGGGCCTTAGCCTTTTACGATCCATTTATTCTTGGGTTGGTCAGGTTTATATTAACAAGATTAGACAATATATAAACAACACATGATGAAATCTTCCATATAAGAGCAGTAACTGAATATATTACAATATTTCCACAAATCAGATATATATACAAGACACTGACAACAGATTCATATTTGTACTACAGTGACCCATTGCATTGTAGTGATCTCTGCTCAGTACTTGTTGTTGTGTCCAGTGCCACCCCAAAGACATCCTGGGAAAAACGAGCAGTTCCAGATTCAGTTCCAGATTCACATTACATTACAGGGACAAAGTACTTCTTGTCGTGTATGATAACAAAATAGTAGGTGAACTTGCTAACAGTATCAATTTTAATTCGCATGTGTCCAATTACGTTTAACAGCGAAATAATGCAACATAGGGCAGCAGTACTACAACAGGCGTAAATGAGGAAGAACAAAGCAGCAGTGTATGATTACAGGATGGGCGACTCTACAAGTGTTCCCATGTAAACAATGACAGCTAAATAGGAACCTGACTATTGGTTCAGTCAGGAACAAAAAATAAATCTGATACATGTAACATGCTTTGACACAACAAATACGATTTAGCTTAGATTAAGTAGTGGAAGGAAATTCATCATCTGGATGCTCACAGAACAACTGCAATTATAAATTCTGGTGCTCACACAACAACTGCAATCATAAACCGCATCAAAGACCATGGTTCACACATGTTGTCAAGCAGCAATCTTCCAAAAGGCACATGCATGCATATCTACAATCTACAAACCATTAAGGCTGTACAACATTAAACAACACAGCTAACTGCAGAATAGTGCCGAATTCCAACATTGGCAACCAGCCAACTATAGTATTTACTGTGAGCTGATTTCACATGATCACATAAGCATCAAAAAAATGAGCAGGATATTTCAGAACTGACCTAAGGTGTTAACTTGGCAGCATCTTGCTGAAACTGTGCCTTCCCAAATAAACATGCTCTACCTTCAACTTCCCAAAAGCTCTCTTAATAATACGTCCCTGTGAAAAATACGCATATATTATTGCATGGCTGCATGTAATTTCAGTGATGTCATGAAGTTGTGATTGAAGAAAGAACAGTGGTGCTTTGTTTGCCTGTATATTTAATAATACAACGGTAATTTTACAAAACCAACACCTATCAACTTGTAACCAAACCAACCAAGGAGATAGAATATGCAAAGAAAACGTGGAAACACAAAGGCAAATAATCCATGGATGAGAAACTACAGCCAGATCATAGGCACACATTATAAAGTATTTAAGCTACTTCAGGGGTTACTTCAATCTGTACAGAGAATCCTAATCCCTAAGTAAGGTAGTGCTTAAGAGAGAAAATCAAGAGACATAATGAGTGCAAGCGATAAAATCACCATCACAGTTAGAAGTAATTGCTTCTTACTTTTAGAAGATATTATCAAACAAGATAATTAACAAAGTAATAGGAAGGTTACAATTCATATATACTGAGATAGTCGCAAATGATAGCAAATATAGATTACTGTACCAACTGATGTTGCAGGGAATAATGAATCAGATTAGAACTTGCTGATGTCTAATGATCATCATAACCGCTGAAGGAAATAACTTCCCCACCATATTCCTTTCCAGACACCAGATGGTCACATGTGATCTTTCCATACATAATGCCCAACCCTGTATCAAAATGGAAATTAAACAATAGTTGTAGCAAACCATTCGGTTCAGAAAATCCAATCAATCCAGAAAGATCTACCATGTCATTCAGCAAAGCATCAAAACAGAAGGAACCAGGTTTGACATGAACGCCAATGGTGAAACTCAACTGTAAAATATGAACTTGCTCAATGCTTGTACCCCACATAACCATACTGTAACAGTTACTTTAGAACAATTATGTAATTATGAGTTTCCATTCACTTCTAAAAGTCAATCAGAGCTCCATTATGTAATTATGTAATTATGAGTTTCCATTCACTTGTAAAATCTGGAATTGCCCCGAGTGGCGGCAGGAGGAAGGCGACTCAATCAGAGCTCCAACGCTTGCCTATTGTAAACGGCTGCGGGCCGGCGATCCAATTCAGTCCGCATCTTAGTTATCTATATGCCTGAAATCTCTTGGCCTATTTTGTTTGTCCAAAAAATCGCCCAAACAATTTCTTGCCATAGCTGCACTAGCGAACGAAATCTGGATTCGCCCCGAGCCGCGGGATTCACAGCATCGCGCGCGCGCGGCAGGAGGAGGAAGGCGAGTCGACCAGCGGTCCGGTCCGACGCATGCCCTAACCTCAACGGCGGCGCGCCGGCGAGCAACCGGTGCGGCGAGGACGCGAGCGAAAACGAACCGTAGAATGTAACCGAGCAAGCATTTGGGGAAAAGGGGGACGAGACGCGTGTGGGTGGACCGGACGTACCCTGATTCGCGCGGTGTCGTCCCGGCCGTCGCGGAGCAGCGCGGCGACGTCCCCGCGCATCTTGCGCAGCTGCGCGTCGCGGCGGTTCCGCAGCAGCTTCATCCTCGCTGCCGCCATCCGCGCCTCGGTCTTGCTGCAAACCACAACACCGTGCGCGCCCGTCAGTTAGTAGTCTTGCGAGACATCGAACACGGCGCGCCCGATGGGGGCGGAGGAACGGAGGGAGGGAGGGAGGGGACGCACCATTTGGATGCGCTGAAGGATCCGCGGAGGCGCGCGGCGGCGAGGAGGGCGCCGGCCATCCGGCGCAGCGCGCGCACGGGGGAGCGGGACTCGCGAGGGGATTCTAAAGGGGGACGGCTGCTATTGAGGTCCTCTCCTCGCGAGGGACGGCGGCGGCGGTGGCGTAGAGCTAGATGGGAGAATGAGGTAGGGTTTCGTTCCGCGCGGCTGAGTGGACCGGACTTGAACGAAAATTTTGCTCGCCCGCGAGTGGGTGTGGGCCTCCCACACTGGGCGGGACTTAAACGACTTTTTTTTTGCAGCGGGAAATGGAGCGGGTGGCGCGAGTCTAAATTTCGGTTCATGTTTGGTGCGTTGGATGCATTGGACGGTTGAGATCCAAGTCTGGGGCTGATCCTTGGTAGGTTGTTTCCTGGCTTCTGATTGGTTAGATTTTTTTTGGCCTGCTAATGACGTTTTGACCTGAATTGCCAATGACTTTTTTGCCCAATAACGTCACGATTTTCTAGGGTTTTGCCCCCCCCCCCCCCCCCTCCCGAGTGGCCAAGGACAGTCAAAGCTAGGAACGTCATAAAGCTATGACATTTTGATTTCCAGTCATAAAAAAAACGTCATATTATGGCAGATTTCTTGTAGTGGCACCCATGCTTTTATTCCGACCGATTGGTTCTGGAGGGAGCGGCGCGAAGCTCTTTTTCTGTGTTGACATCAAGTGACTATGAATCCATGATGAAAGTCGGAAGAAGAGAATTTCATGAAGGCCGAAGGGGAGGACTAGCTAAGGGAGGTTCAAGTCTCCGCGTTGTTGAGAGACTTGCTTGGTGTTCCGGCTTCACAGCAGCAGTATGAAAGTGGGGGCGACAACACAGGTGAAGTGCAGAGTCCTACCTTTCAGGGTGAAAACCCAAGGTCTGACCTTAACTGGTTTTGCCTGGCAATGACCTTGGTGGAGGCATTGTTTTGAGAGCGGGGACTATCTTCAGGGTGAAAACCTAAGATCTTTGATCGGGCGACGATGATGTTTGAGCACTATTCACTTCTTGGAGACGTCGTTTTTTGGAGAGTCTGTAATTCAGGTGTTGTCTTGGCGGTGGATGTATTGCTGTTGTTAGCCCGAGATACTGTAGCGGGACTTTTGTTTCTTAGTTTTTTCTTTTCCTATTTTTTGGCTGTGTACATCCGTAGTGCCATTAGGGTGGTGCGTTGTTGCAGAGGTGGGTGTAATTGGTATCTTCTTGATATTTATATATTCCCTTTATCGAAAAAAAATCCACCACTACCATGATCGTCGCTGGGTAGTTTCTCCCTAGTGATTGCATTCGAGTCTATCTATATGCACCAATCGGTTCCATTTTCACACAAAAAAAAAACATGCTTGCTTGGAAGGCATAAAAGGAAATGAACCACGTGGTTAACTGAGAGGGCCAACAATATGGAATTAATAGAAGCAAGTTTAGTCTCTCTTCATGCCAGTTGGAATAATGTCTACTGAAACCAGATAACATACACAAATTAGCTACTTCAGATGAGTTCACACTTCAAGGTCCACCAGGGCATGCTAATTCCTACGAGATCACTTCATCTTTGACCAGGGGATGATATAGAAAGGGTCAATTTCACAGGTTCCATGCAGCATACAGAATGAAATGGAAGAACATACAGAAAATAATCCATTTCTGCATCTCAGCCACCGGAAGTTAACTATATACCTGCGGAGCAAAAGATGCCATCAGTCAAACCGATTCCTAATATTCATTCATGGAAAGTATGTTAAACACCTCACAATTTTTGTATGATTCAACCGATAAATATTAGCTTCAAATTATCAAGATTGTGCCGAAAGGTCAAAAGCTTTGTCATCTAAGCATTAATGGAAAAAAACTAGCATTAGAAACAGGGAAAGGCAACATGAAGACAGTAAATCTGTAGTGGCAAACCTTCCAACTCCAAATGGTAGCACATTCTCAAGTTTTTGGCTAACTCTAGTTTCAGTAGAGGTTAAAAGTAGTTCAAATAACTCACTGGAACAACCTAGTTTATCAAATATGTTGAATTGTTCTTTATTATTATGCAAGTATATATAAGGGGCTCATGGAGTAACAGAGCAGAAATGTACGAGATATATAGTCACTAGCAAATCAAATTCATGTTGTCAAGCCTGAAGTAAAGGTCGCCATGATTGTTTTTTAATCTCCACTGTAAAAACAAAACACTAGCACATACTTATGAAGAAAGCGATGTTTCAGTCATACCAACCTTATCATGTGTTCTGTATAAATTATTAAATATTCATAGTGACCAAAATGGAAGAAAATCAGACTGCACATAAACCATAAAAACATCCAACATGTAGTTTGAATCATACAAACTATACTGGAGGTTATCTGACTTAATCATAAATAGAGATATGCTGAGAAAATATTTAACCTATCCTCCTAGCTTAACATAATTGTACAACAATAAGCAAGAACTAGGTATTACAAAGATCCTGAATGAGCAACAATATGAAATGTGTTTCCCTAAATAAGCAATAAAATGAAGTGGCAAGTCGATATTAATAATGGAAGTTCGAAGCCAAATGCGCACGAGTTTTAAGTTATCAATTATTTTGCATTGAGGGAACATCAAACACATGATCCTCAAACTTGAACTCATAAGCACAGAAAAAAAAAACCCAGATGTATTGAAGCATCCAGAAAAGGTAAAAGAAAAATAGCATAAGAGGAAAGGAACACATTTCATTCTGCTACCACCGATAGATAGTTACCTGCTTGATCAATACATCACAATAGCATGTCCATCTTGACAAATCATTTTATGTTTTTTGGAAGTTCAGCTCCATCATGCGCACCACCAATGCTGTTGTCTACAAACATAAGAAGTCAAGGGACCAATAAGATTCCAACGAAAAGCCAAATAGATACGAGGGGGGCATAAATGAGATATCAAAATAAACACATAGCTGTAATTTCATATAAAACCAATTGAATCTTGGTGGGACAATAAGAAAAGATAACAAAACCATATCTACTACTATTTAATACAAATAATATTACAGTGTATACTCTCTTCAGTTTAATTATATAGTATATGAATATACTCGCTTATCTCATAAAATGAACAATGATGCACAACAATTAGCAGATCTGAAGGGAGAAGTCACCTTAAATTAATCTTAAGTATGTCCATGCCATCTCGGATAAAACAAAATATTCTTGTAATAATAAATTCTTCAAATAAAAGTGATCATGACTATTTATATTTAGATAAATGTAGCCTGAATACTGCAAAATGGAAATGCCACATACAGACTCTTCTAAAGGTCAAAAGTTACAGAAAATATCACACCATGTGTTCGACATGTGAATTGGTTCAACCAAGTTTTTTAATATGTCTTCAGTTTCCAACCATCGAGTATCTCATCGTGAGAAATACCTAAGCAGCAAGTTATGCACTAACACTAGCTATATTATACAGCTCTTGAATAAGTCAACAGACAGGCAACAATCAAATTTAGTTCCAATAATGTACAAATAATTTGCATGTATACCTCAAAAAATATTTTTCTATCAATCATTGTATTCTGTTTTATACTAGGCACACCCATAGATTAAACAGCCAAAGTGTTGGTTACCTTAGACTTGAACTATATAATTCGAAACTAGTAATAAGAGAGTATCAGATAACTTGGTCTAGTTATACCTGCAGTATAGACAACTTCAAATGGATAAAAGCCATGCCAATTGTTGTAGTCGAAAACTTTCTTGAACTGCAATGATTCCAGCTGGACCGCGAATACGCCAGTCGATGTCCGTAATAACACCACATTATTGTTCTCAGCAAACCCGAGGATGAATGGGTGCTCTGTCGCCCATTCTGAATTAATGGAAAGTAGCTTGTCCAGTGCAATAGTTCTTTCCAGCAGCCACGAACTAACACCATCACAATCCATCTTCCTCTTCCATAATTGGGCGCTGAATTTTGACAGGATGAGGAAACCAAGGCCACCATCTTCTAACGAGGTAACCGAAATATTGCCAACACCTTCCCACCAGTGAATCTCATCCCCTGGCACAGGTATCAAAGATAGGCTCTGCCTATCCAAATCGAATTCAAGAATTCCGTAGATATCCCCACTAATCAACCAGTAAAGGGAATCCCCAGCCATCACAGCGGGGTTGTATTGATTAACACTAGGATCATCAGGCGGAAGCTGTACTGTGATGAGATTACCCCATACGCCGGTGTCGGACGAGTAAACGGAGGCGACGGCCTTTCGGCGGTGCATGTCGCTGTTTCCTACCAAGACCACCTGGAAGTGCTGGATGTCTCCGGCAGCGGCAGGGCGAAGCACCGCGGCGCTGATCCAGCTGGCATCCGCGTCGAACGCTGGAGGAATGCCCAGGCGGTGCTGGCCGCCGGTGATGGGGTCCCACACCAGGAGCTGGTTCTTGGGCGAGAGGATGAGCGCGAGGCCATGGCGGCACCCGAGGGGCCGGAAGCTGTCACCGGCGTGGATGGGGACGGAGAAGCGGGATGGCGGGATGCGATTGGGCGCGTCCAGGGTAGAAGTGAAGTGGAAGTCGTCAAAGAATTTGACGAAGCAGCCGAGGAGGGGAGGGTTGCGGCGGTGGTGTGAGCGGAAGCGGCTGCAGAAGCGGGGGTCGGAGGCGAGGCTACGCCAGCACTTGGAGACGGCGGAGGCACGGGGGAGGGACGAGGGCTGCGGCGGGAGGCGGAGGAGGATCTCGGAGAGCAGGTCGTCGTCCTCCAGCGGCGGCGCCGCCGGCGAGCTCGTTGTCCCGGCCTCGTCGCTGCTCATGCCTGCAGTGGGTTGGACTGGAACTGGCGTGGTGGAGTGAAATGAGGTGGAGGCCCAATATTATTGAGAATATAGTAGGGGAAATCACGTTGAGGTTCCGAGCCCAGGATGTTTTTGGGCCCAACGATGTTGAAGCAAATTCTTCTGCTAAAGAAAGAATCAAATTCTTGTTCTCATAATGTTCTAGTAGCCTTCAAAACGGGGAATTTCGGTGTATTCATCCCACGGATTGACAGTTCTTGACTCAACGTATTGTTTGTACAGTACAATACAATGCTTCAGCCGAATTCAATTCAGTGGTACTGAGGACGCCAAGGGTTACGGTAGTTATGTTCCCGATGACCATTCTCAAAGCATCAAGAGCACCTGAAGAGATCACTGTAAGCAACAACGCGGTGACTAGGAGCTAGGCACCTGCAACATCTTTCCTTGAGCCAAACAAAAACGTGGCGGTAAGCAGCTGGTGAGGCTAGCAGAGCCACCGGATAGTGCGGCCGCAGCATCACCTCCTGACATCCATCACGTTCTCTTGCCACACACTCCACCTCCTTGTCAATTGTCATCCGTCTTAGAGCATCTCCGGTCGCGTCCCCCAAAGCGTCTCCCAAAGAGATTTGGGGCGCGTCAGACCAAAAAACGTTCCCAGGCGCCTCCCCCAAAGTTGTTTTTTGTCCAGCGCACCCCGATACGGTGTCCGGCGCCCGAGCCCGTCCCCGCCCCATAGGGGACACACCGGGGACGCCGGACGCACCGAAAAGCGAGGCGAAGAATGGCGGGGCCGACCCGTCAGCGGCATAATTGAATTTTAACCTAACCGTCGCCTACCTCGCGACGGAAGTTATTGGCGTGCAGCGATGGTGCAGTTCCCGCAGAGGCGCAGCGAAGCGTCTCGTCGCCGCCTAGCTCTGCGTGCCGGCGTTAATGAGCGCCACCGCTCCCCCGCCTCCCTCCGGCCTATAAAAAGGCCCGCCTCTCATCGTCCCTCTCACACACAAACCCTAGCACCTCTCTCCCCAACCCTAGCCGCCACCATCTCAAGAGTCGACGCCATGGCTGGTAGAGGTGGAGGCCGAGCTCGCGGCCGTGGTCGTGGCCGCGGTCGCAGCAGAGTTGCACGCTCGCCGTCGCATGTGACGCCGTCGTCGTCCTCATCATCGGACAGGCAGGACGAGGAAGGGCCCGTGCTATTCGCGTTCATCGTCGTCCTCAAGGGTGACCCACACGGTATCCAGAGGCTTCCGGATGACTTCGCCGACTTCGTCGCCGACGACTAGCGCCCGGGCTCGCTGCATCTGCGCGAGGATGGCTGCCACTACTGCTGGTGGATCGTCGACGTGATCTACAACGCGCGCGGAAAGATGTAACTCCACATCGGCTGGGAGAAGTTCGCGCGCTACCACTGCCTCGAAGCCGGCTTCATGCTCGTGTTCTCCTACTTCGGCGACAGGGACGTGAGCGTCAAGGTGTTCGACGAGATGTGTTGCCACCAGAACTACCACGGCGACAGCGCCGAGGAGGAGGACGACTGAAGAGTGTTGTTTCTTCGCAGCGAAAAAAATGGATGAAGGTTTCTTGATGTTCTTCCTCGGAAGAACCAACAGGGGCACCCTCATCGGCTGGATTTTCCAGTTTGGGTGACTGGGTGTGCCTTCGAGTGTTCTTTCTTGGCAGCGAACACACGAAACCTTCGATGCTCGGCCTAGTTAGGTTTAGTTTTTTTGCAATCTTTTATATTTGTGTCAACCATGGTTCAAACTATGTATTAGTTTGTGGAAAATCATGTTTCAAACTATATCTTCATGTAAACCATGTTCCCAATTATGTATTAGTTTGTGGAATATTTCTTCTCTTTATTGAAATAAAAATAAAAAATAAAAGAAAAGTATTTTAATGTTTGGGGGCGGCGTTTGGGAAACGCAGCTGGGGAGCGACGTCCTCTAAACGCGGCACGAACAAAACACCTCCCCCAAACGCTCAATCCGACGCCATTTGGGGAACAGTTTAGAAGACGCCTCTAGAGATACTCTTAGGCAGTGTTTGGATGCACAGAATTGAGCTCTGAATTGGCTATTTGGAATTGGATACCCCAATTCCAGTGTTTGGTTGTGCTTGGTATTAGAGTGTAGAATTCAGAACCAATTCTGAGCTCCCTCCCCCGCGCGACCAACTTACCCCTCCGTGAATACAGAGCTCCACACCTCTGTATTGGTTCTGAATTGGGCTTCTCGTCCCTCGCGCTCTCTCTTCCCCGTCCCCTGCCATCCTTCCCGTCCCCTGCCAGACGAGCGCCGCCGCCGGCCAGACGAGCGCGTCGCCGCCAGCAGGTAGCTTCGGCCGCCATCCCTCCCCGCCTCCCTTTCGCAGTCCTTCTTCCCCGTCCCCTGCCATCCTTCCCGTCCCGGCCAGACGAGCGCCGCCGCCGGCCAGACGAGCGCCGCCGCCGGCGATGGACATCCAGAAGAGCACGCAGCGGAGGCTGCGGCTGCGGACGCGGACGTTGCGCGGCGTGGCATAGTTGAGGATGAGCGCGAGCTTCTCCAGCACGGGGCTGCGCTGGAGCAGGCTGTCGAGATCCTTGTCCTTGATGTCGGTGCGGCAGAAGCCGAGCTCGAGGAGGTGCGGGAAGACGTGCGCGCCGCGGGGGAGGTGATCTGTGTCCGGGAACTCGTCCCAGAGGCCGAGGTAGAGGCGGCGGAGGGAGGCGACGCGGAGGATCTCGGCGGGGAGGGTGTTGTCGAGGGGCCACCTGGGGAAGAGCAGGAGGCGGCGCATCTCCCGGCTCCCCGCGCGCGGCCGGCCGGGGCCCTCGCATCTCCGGCCTCCCCTGCACCAGCTCGCCGGCCGGTGGTCTGCTCCCTTTGCCCCATTTGCACTTCGATTTTGCAGATTTTGTGGAGAAGAAGAAGTGTTGATTCAAGAAATTTTGCAATTCCACACAATGTGCATCCAAACAAGATTTAGAATTCCATTGATCTTTTGATTCTATAGCTGAATACCACGCGCATCCAAACAACATTTGTGGTATTGAATTGAATTGGTTGATTTGGTTTTCCATTGCCAATTCAATTCAGAGCCCAATTCATTGCAACCAAACACAGCATTAGCAACAATAGCAGCAACATTGAAGATGTTGGTAGGCGGCGGCGTTCGTGGGACCATTTCCTCTTCGCTGAGTCAAGGAAATGAAACGAAACGTACATGCCCGTGCATGAAAATGGGCTGCACCTTGGATGCACGGTCTAGAGACTGTCGACACATGTGCAGGGGACCTAGCGGCGTACTTGAAGTTGCCTTGAGATTGGTTATGCACACGTAGCCATCCACCAGGTGACAGTACCGAATAAAACCCAGCATAATAAACTCTATCTATTTTAAAATAAGTGTCTCGATTTTAGATATGAATGGATACGGAACGCCATTTCCCCTCCCCCGCTCTCGGTTAGCTACAGTAGCTGCTCTCCTTCTTATCCAAACCAGGCCGCTTCTTCCTTCTCTCCGCCGGAATAGCCGGCCGGAGATGGAGAGGAGAAGGTGCCGGAGTAGATCTTAGATGTAGGAGTAGGTTTTTCGGCTGTATGCCGGGTTTTTGGAGTTTGGCATCTGGATCTCCAGCCAGGATCTGGTGCCTCTGGTGGTGGCTTGGCGGCGGCGAGCTCCAGTGGTGGGAGCAACCGCGGTGGGCCTTATGCTCCAGAATCTCCTTCAATAAAGGGCCAAGTAGGTGCTTTCTTCTTTGCAGGTGTGTGGTGACTGCTCTGCTCCTTCTGGCTGGCCGTGGCGGTAGGGGGGAGAAGCACGGTGGTGCTCAAGATCTCAGCAAGGTTTGTTCCCTGGCCGGCCATGGTGGTGAGGGGGGAACTGCTTTGCCTTCCCCTACAAAGATTGGAGCCAGTAGGGCTAGCTGGTGATATCTGCTGGAGGGCTGCTTAGCCCTATCTCTTTCTCTGTCCGGCCATGGTGGCGAGGGGAGAAGAGGAGGCGATGTGGTGTCTTCGACCAGACGGCGCCAGCTCTATTTTTGGTAGTTCTTCGTCAAGCGCAACTACGCAGCCGACACCATGGCCGTTGCGATCTACAGCCGGCAAGGCGGCTGTTTCTCAACCTCCGAGTCGGAGGTTTCTCCCTGTCCCTGTTGGAGCTCGACGCCTCCTCGCTGCCAAGTGATTCGTTCCCGACGGCTTGGAGGTAGCCAGCAGTGGTGGGTTCTTGCCGGAAGGAAGAGTTCGAGCGGCTTCTCTCCATTCCTTGGCGGCGACACTTTGAGGATGCCGGCGAGCGGTGGCGGTGGCGCTCCAGACCTGATTGCTTATTCAGCCTTTATTCTGGGGTGTGTTTTGTAAATTTGCAGGCCTTATCCTCAAATACTAGGTTCTTTAGGACGAGTGTTGTAATGGGCCTGTATGCAATTTGTACCCATCACGTGTCACTCTAATGGAATACCACCTTCTATTTCAAAAAAAAGATTTTAGATATGAATGCATCCGATTAGTGAACTGTTAATTAATCGAACACAAAAGATAAAACTAGGCGAGGCTATCCGATTAGTGAACTGTCACTCATGTGCCCCGGATTCATTTAGTTGTACTACAGATAACAATAACAGTATCTGTGCATTGGTATCGATTCCCAATAGATCTGCGATAGGAATGCATGTGGTATACAAGGAGCACGTCGATTTGGTCAAAAATAAACAACCAGATGGCGTCGTCAGTTCTTTGATCAATTTGTATATAGATGGATGCAACCAAATTAACTAGTGCCATTCTCTCTCCCTTTGTTCCCTACTACCACTTAATTTTTATAATATAAGTTGTTTAATGCTTTGTCCGATCCATAAAAAATATTGGAAATTTAGTATAATGTTGTACTACCTTTGTTATTTTTTGATGTCAACAGTTTGTCTAAATTTAAATGCATCTAGATACTTTTTAGTAGTTAGATACATCTGAATTTGGACGAATCTTCCGATATCTATTAATAGACGGAGGGACTACTAAGTTCGTACAAAATCTTCAACCTTTGTTATGAATGAAAAGGAAATAATTTGTCAAAACAGCTTACTACATTATAAAACACGGAGGTAGTATATCAGTTGTTGGGTCAACACCAACACCTTCAGGAATCGTCAAATAATCACGTAGTACGAATCCTCATTAATTCGTAGTGCCATGAGTTGACTTCGAAGGATTTTTTGTGTTTACCTCTGAATATCAAGCAACCGTTGCACGTATTGTAGTGACCATGCATGTATTTTTTTTCGAATGAAACATGCATGCACGTCCGCGAATCTCTGATTGTCGACCACGCACCATGCACGTACTTTACAAGTACGTACGTACGCAACGTCTACATACGTACGTGCCGGCCATGATCGCCGATCGATCGCATCGAAGCTACCTTTCATCCTTTGCTACAGTTTGGTGGACTTTTGACTGTCGACCCTTTTCGATAAAATAAGTTTTAACTCTTATTGTGAAGATTGCGTGCCGTGTAGGCATCCCATAAACATGTCTCGATTTTCCTCACATTATAGAGATAATCATAAATATTACAAATCGGCACGCAACGACTCCTGTTCGTGGACTTTTGACTTTTGACTGTCGACCTTTTTGGATAAAATAAGTTTTAACTCTTATTGTGAAGATTGCGTCCCGTGTAGGCATCCCATAAACATGTCTCGATTCTCCTCACGTTATAGAGATAATCATAAATATTACAAATCGGCACGGTTGTAGATGAATTGCATAAGCGAGAAATTATAACCGTTAAAACCCCTATTATTCCTTCATAGCCAAAACGGTCATATTGCGTCAAACGCACCCACCATAATTTGTTTTATATTTGGCCATATGCCAAAAATGTTTTCAACCTTACATGGTGGATAGAACCTAGAAGCTAAGGGTATTTGATTGCTTCATTGTGATGGCAAAACTCACATTGTGTATTATCTTGCCAGTTGCGTTTATAAAATAAAGGTTGACCTTAATTAGCAAAGATTACTCCTTTCAACATATACCACACGATTTATTTTTAGTGGTATCTTAATTTTAAAATTTTCTTATTATTGTTGGCTGGTATGTCTGGTTGGACTGGTGCTTTATACATGGGGTTCACAAAATTTGTAGCACTCTCATGCAGATTCACTCGGAATTCATTAGCCCCTTACAGAGAAAATTTACCAAAGCCAACCGCTCGAAAGAGTATTCTATGCTGCTAATGTGGTCCCTATTAACCCTTGTTTAAACGTCACATTTGGAGGATAAATCTCAATAAAACCGCTCGAAAGAGTATCCCTTTTATGATTGTCTCCTAGAATCTGATGTCCGAACCGTCCTTAATATTAAACAACCCAAAGCGGAAGACCAACAGACCATCACAAAAATGAGAGTTACCCAGTTTCTAATAGACCTAGACCAATGCTTAATTTTGAGCCTATCTAATTTCTTTATAGAAGAGTTATCCAACCAACATCTTCGATGAGTAGCTTAAAAAACCATTTACTAAAAAGGGCTTTATTTTTTTACCTCGAGGTCATGAATATCCATACCTCCGTGACCTTTCGGTCAACAAACCACATTTCATCTTGTAAGTTGATATTTCTTTTTCTACCTATTCTCATGCCAAAAGAATCCAGTCTATTTGAGACTCCTTTGAATAGTTGGAAATTATATATGGTACCATATCGCTTAGTACCGAGTAATCTTGCACTAAAATATAGTGGTTTCCCTTTCCAGCTACCAAGCCTTTTTGCATATGGTTCTCGATTTGTTCTTATTTGGCATTTGTGAATCTTCTGTAATTGAAATACCAAAATACATAATAGGAACTTGGTCTTGCTCACAAACAAAAAGTTCGGTATAAGAAACAGCCTCGCTTGGGCCTCCCTGCTGTAAAACAATTCACTCTCGTGGAAGTTTCTTTTTTCAAGTCCCCAAAGTTGCTCAAATGTTGATAAAATTTAATTTAAGAGTCTTGATCTTCTTAAAATCATGTTATAAAGAAAACTGTGTACCGTTGCTTGAACAAAATATAAACCCCACCCAGAGATTCTTGCTCAATCGTTAGCATATTAGACACTATATTAAAGTATATGCGATAATCGGTCATCTTGCCTTACTTCGGTATCTGATGGCCCGCCTAGTGCCTTGGGAGGCTTTGTTAGGTTGCATCTGGCCGTAGTTTCGGATGGTGTGCCTATCCCAACGTTATTGGAAAATGTTATGTCTCTGGTCTAGACCCTGCCTCAACTCGGGGGTGGTGGTTTCGGAGTTTGGGTGAAAAACTTTGCAGGACCTCAGTCTCTGCCGATGACGACGATGCATTTGCGCGCCATGCACCTTCTTGAAGGCATCACCGCAGGACCCCCTCCTTTGGATCCTCAAGCATTGCTAGGCTGTTGGCCCGCCATCGAGCCCCCCTTGGGCCGTTGCTTGGGTGCGTAGGAGGGTATGTTGGCATGGACTAGGTGCTGCTCGCTCCAGTGCAACAGAAGATAAGGCTCCCTCTACCTGGCGCTTGGTAGCATTTTCTATGTTGTATTTTGTTGTTGGCTTGCGGTTTGTGGGTGTGTTGTAACTTTTGATGTAACTTCTGACTAGTTGATGGTTCGTTAATTTAAAATCGGACTCATTTCGAGTCTACCATCTAAAAAAAGTCAAGACCTAACCGATTTTTTCCATCCCCGCTGCAGATTTGTTTCCCTCGTTTTAACCTGTTGCCTGGTCTATGTGGCGCATGATGCTGCCACTTTGAACAACTTTGGCACGCACACACATCTACCTTGCTGGTGTCGCTACCAAGCTGTTGTTTTTTTTGGCTCCACGACTGAAATTTGTCATTTATTTCTCCGTAGTTAAATCAAATTTGGATCAGATCTTTGGGTGATGCTCGATTAATTCTCTCAAGCATACATATTTTACTAAAAGTTAGGAGAGCACATTAATATTGCAAATCATGGCAGCCTTGGCAGCACACTATATAATTTTTCAAAATTTTGTTTTATCTGTCCCTTTGGAATGCCAAAAATTCCTTGTAGGTTAACTTCTCCAAAATCATGGCATGTTACATACAGAAGGACACAACTATACCAATTATATATCCCGTATATTACGCACCATTGATCGATCACTAACAATTGTGTATAAATTTTGTACAAAGTTTGCCAAGTGACAAGGAAATTCTCAAGGGTGTTAGACTAACTACTTGTCTCTTTTGAAGATGAAGAGAAAGGGCCGGATCGGCGGTTCGTCGACGCTCGAGCTGCTGAGACCGAGGCGGCAAATCTCGCCGGAGCTTGGTACATCCCACTGCTCCGTCCGTGCCCGAAGCACCTCCATTTCTGTCTTGCACTCCTCAAGCCCCATTTCGAAACCCTCAACCGCTCTTCCGTTGCCTCCTTGCCGGCAATCTGGTCGAACACCTCCTCCCATCCGTCATCCCATGGTCCGCTCGTGTCACCCAACTCCAACGTCCCGTTCCACCACTCCGTCCAGCTCCACGCGTGCTCCAGCTGCTCAACCGCGCATTCCTCGCTGCAGGCCACGGGACGATGTCATGGTCGACACTTGGCCCCGTTGAGCGGGCCGGGGCTCCCGAGCGACGCCACAGGCACACCATAGCCTGTCGGCGGGTATGCATACTTCCGATCGCTGAGCATGCAGAAGGGCATCCTCCTCTCCCGCGCTGCTACCTTGGACACCTTCAGCTGCGCCATGAACGCCGCCTCCGAGTTGAGGTCCGTGTACCCAGCCTCGCCAAGCCGGGGCAGCATGGAGAGGCGTGACAATGCGACCTTTGAGGCGGCACGGGTCCCGACACCGAGCCGATCATTGAGGCCGCTAAACGTGGAGCCCTCCGGGACAACGTAGACGCCATCGGAGCGTGGAAGGCGTCATCGGCAGAGAGCGGCACAGTCCAGAAGCCGTCCGCGCGGGTGCAGAGGATCCAGGCGTAGGTGAAGTTGCCTTGAGATTCGCGCTCCTGGATCAGGTCCAGGCATCCCCTCCACCTGGTGGAAGTACTGGCGAAGACCCTGCGTACATGGTTGCAAATGGGCAGTATGTTAATTAGTAATCCAGTTTCTGAAATCGATAAATCTTTTTTTACATACACACGTCCACACAGATACACATGCACCTACCCGTGGTAGCTACGAGCCTAGTACGATGCTCGATCGTCATCAGACAAGTCGTCGTTTTACAAATCCTTTTTTACATACACTTACGTGCTACGTGTCATGCACCTGGCTCAGTTGCGTGACCTCTATTGTACTACCTTTGTTTAATAATACGGAGTGGTATTTTATGCTGTATAGTTGACCTTTGCCCATGGAAACCTTTTTTTTTTTGCGAAAGAAATATTGTATTGATTCTGTAGGCAACACGCATAGCAGTCCTGATCCAGGTTACATTTTCAGCACTCGATCTTCCCCTATTTGCTAACAAATGACTAGCTCGATTTTGGTTCCTATTGACTGCTATCAACTTGTACCTAGGATCTAACTGCATCAATTGCTTGATTTCTTGCACCGTATGGCTGAAACCTGATCTATCCAAGTCTGTAGACTTGATCATCCGAACTGCTTCCACACTGTCCATCTCAACAATGCACATCTGATCAGATCACTCTCTTGTCTTGGCGATGCCTTCCCTGCAAGCAACAAGCTCAGCTTCCAGCGGCGAGGTGCATGCTAGAATGTGTTGGCAAGCTGCCAACAAAACTGCTCCCACAAGACCAAGCCAGCACCCCCGTTCCCTGCATGTTCACAGTAAGACCCATCCACATTGAGCTTTAGGAAGCCTGCATCAGGTTTTAGCCATGTACTGCCCAGTTTTTGACAGCGTTGCTGAAACCTCCTCTCTCTCTGGATCTCCTCATGGTTCTCAACTACTGGTTGCTTGCCTTTTACATCTGCCTGCGGGTAGTACTTGATGGACATCAGAGAATCAACATAGCTGCAAAGAAACCTTCGTGAACTCTCAATCGAAGGAGCTAGCTTGTCGTGGATGACCTCATTGCGAGCATGCCATATCCTCCATAAAGTCATCAGGATTCTCGTGCGTTCCAGCTCCGATCTCCCATCCAGCAAGTGTAGGATCCACTCCTTCCCAAGATGCTGGGAGCTTCCATTCATCAGTCATCTCCATCCATAAAGCTCGCGCCATTGGACACCTACACAGTGCATGGTATGTGCTCTCACATTCCATACCACAAATTTTACAGACATTAGAAACTTCCATTTTCCATCGAAATTTATTCTCCCAAGTGGCCAAAGAATTTGTTGCAGTTTTCCAGCCGAAGATGCGTACCTTTAGGGGGCAGGGCACCCCCAAAGTTGCTTCCAAATGGTCCTACGACCATCCGGTGCCCTGCTCGCAGCGCCTTGAGAAGGCCGACGTCCTTCCTCCATACCAAGCCAATAAGCCGACTTGACAGAGAAGACGCCAGTACGCGTCGGCGCCCATGCCAGAACGTCATGTGCCCGCGGTGATGGCTTGATCTTCATGATGGTGTGTGTCGATGTCCACCTGCAAGAAATGACAGCGAAGCAAGGCGACATTCCAGTCTCCAATTGGCGTTAGTAATTGAGATACACGCCTAAGCCTGCACCTTCTCTGTTTTGAGACCGGCCTATAATCTGTTGGATAATTAGGCACAATTTCCATGATTAATTCCAGAATATTAAGCATGACGACAGTAACTACTAACATGTGAAACTCAAACATACTAGATGTAGTGATCAACATGAACAGTAGCAGAGCAAACAGTACAACATCCATCGCTAAACAGATCGAGATATGTCGCACGTACCGATCTGGTGGAGGTGGCGGTGGAGGTGTAGCAGATGATGTCGCTGCAGTAACGTTGTTGATGACAACGTTGTTGACGACAGGGACGACGGATCGAAGTAGATGGCGTTGAAGACGACGGTAGGCAGCACCGCCCGACTTGGACGGAAGGCGACCCGTGATGAAGAGCTTGAGCAGTCGCGCAGAGCGCTTCCCAAAAACCTAATTCGCCCTCTCCCGTACAGGATCGCAAGGACGAGCGGTTCCGGAGACCTGCTCTCCCGTTCGCCGATGCACGTCGGCTCGCGGGATAGAGTAAGCTACGATGACGGCGCAAGCAGAGAGAGGTGGAAACCCTAACTCGTGTATTGGATGTGTTTCTGCGGTAGCCGGGCAGGAGATTATATAGGCTCGGGAAACCCTAGGCAACGTGCGTGGGCCACGCCCACGTCGCACGAACGTTTCGAGTCGGTTACAGATAGCCCACGATCCGGGAGCGACCCGAACCGACTAACTGCGACGCGTCCGTCTAGGACTCTGTTCGTTTTCCTGAGCTACAAAAAGTAAGGAAAGTCTCGGCTCGAGGCTCAATCCACTCACCACGAGCGCGGCGCGCGTCGTGACGTGTCGAGTCGAGTCGAGACGAGACGAGCGAGCGAGGAGGAGGAGGAGCGCGCGTGTAGCACTCCTATTCTCACTCACTTACTAGTGGTGGAACAACCCACCTTATAAGGTGGTCTAACTTCCTCCCAACTTTCCATGTGGGACTAAACTTCCCACCTCTTGCCACTCCCTAGTGAGCTGCCACCAACTTGGGCTCAAACTCACAAGGCTGCCACTATGTGGGCTTTGAGATTTATAGGAAAAACTGAAATCTAATTTGGGCCACTAAAAGTGGGCCCAATATTTCAACAATCCCCCACCAGATCTCAAATCCCCATTTAGAGATTTACCAATACTCACTGCTTGTTTATATACCAGTGTTTCAGCGGAGACTGTTAAGTTGAACTTCCGCCTAGAACCTTAAGCTACATCCACTCACACTTGAACAATGGACTAAGCCTTGAATTGCAAGTTTTGCGTGAACAGGGTTTCACTCAAAGTCATGACCAGTACATGGCTGCCAGTAGCCTACCCCGCGGGTGAAGCATATGCGTCATACTTCATGGTCTCTTCATGAGTTTACTAGAGATCACCCAAATCTCATAGATTGCGACGTTTAACAATCGGACTCATATAGGTGTGTTATTTCAAGAATGCTCTGTAGGACAGCATCTTTGCTAAAATAGCCAACATAAACACATTAAGGCTTGTTGCCAACCTGCCTTACAGCAACTGAGAGTTGTGCATCTTCACATAGAGAGGGTTACATAATACTCTCCTCAATTAAACCACTAGTTTGTTCTTCCCAGGTCCTAATTCACGGGATCTCCGATCACAAAGGTTGGGTTGCCACTATGGTGTAACATCAACGGGTCTCAAACCCATCTCCCTCGATGCACTTTCTATCACATTACGTGATAGTCCCTTTGTAAAGGGATCTGCCAGGTTTTTGTCTGTTTGAATATATGTAACAGTTATTACTCCGGAGTTTCGCAATTTCCTGACAGACTTCAAACGTCTCTTGACGTGTCTTGATGACTTCGCGTTATCCTTAGAATTGTTCACTTTGACAATTACAGTTTGATTGTCACAATTCAAAAGGATTGCCGGAACAGGTTTTTCAACCACAGGCAAGTCCATCAAGAGCTCACGCAACCATAAAGATTCAACAGTGGTTGTGTCTAAAGCAGTAAGTTCTGCTTCCATAGTTGACCTCGTCAATATGGTTTGCTTGCAAGATCTCCATGATACTGCGCCACCTCCAAAAGTAAATACATACCCACTTGTGGCGTACAGATCAGCTACATCTGAGATCCAATTTGAATCACTATATCCTTCAAGCACAGCTGGGTGTCCTGAATAGTGAATCCCATAACTCATTGTACCACATAGGTAGCGCATGACCCTATCAAGTGCATGCCAATGATCAGTACCCGGGTTTGACATGAACCTACTCAACTTGCTAACAGCAAAAGAGATGTCGGGTCTAGTCGCGCTCGCTAAGTACATGAGTGAGCCAACGATCTGAGAATATCTCAATTGATCTATGGCAATCCTCCGGTTCTTGCGTAGTGTCACACTGGGATCATAAGGTGTTGAAGAAGGCTTGCTATCAATATAGCCGAACCGGCTCAAGACCTTCTCAACATAATGGGATTGCGTTAGAGTAATCCCACTCTCGTTCTTAATCAGCTTGATGTTAAGAATCACATCAGCTTCTCCCAGATCTTTCATATCAAAGCTCTTTGACAAGAAAGACTTGACCTCGTGTATTACTTTCATGTTTGTACCAAAGATCAGAATATCATCCACATACAAACATAGTATAACACCTTCGCCCCCACCATGGCGATAGTAAACGCACTTGTCAGCCTCATTGACAACAAAGCCTACAGAAGTTAAAGTTCTGTCAAACTTCTCATGCCATTGCTTAGGTGCTTGTTTCAGGCCATATAAAGATTTCAGCAACTTGCACACCTTTCTTTCTTCACCTTTTACTACAAACCCATCAGGCTGATCCATATAGATTTCCTCTTCCAACTCTCCATTAAGGAAAGCTGTCTTTACGTCCATTTGATGAACGATAAGACCATAGGAGGCAGCCATGGATAGTAGTACTCGAATGGTGGTAAGTCTAGCGACAGGTGAATAGGTGTCGAAGTAATCTTCGCCTTCTCTCTGTGTGTAGCCTTTCGCTACAAGCCGTGCCTTGTACTTTTCAATAGTACCATCAGGTCTTAGCTTCTTCTTGAACACCCATTTGCAGCCTACTGGCTTGCATCCATGGGGTCGTTCTGACAACTCCCAAGTTCCATTAGAAAGAATCGAGTCCATCTCATTATGGACAGCTTCTTTCCAGTCATCTGCATCTGGAGATGCATATGCCTCTGCAATGGACGTGGGAGTATCATCCACAAGGTACACAATGAAATCATCACCAAAGGATTTTTCAATCCTTCGTCTCTTGCTCCGTTTAGGAGCTTCATTGTCATCCTTCTCAGTAACATTCTCATGTGATTGTTCAAAATACTCATTAGATGTCTTGGACTCGGGAATTATCTCGGTAGAAATTCTAGCAATGCTATGCATATCTTTCATAGGAAACATATTCTCAAAAAATGTTGCATCACGAGATTCCATAATAGTATCAACATGCATATCAGGTACCTCGGATTGAACTACTAAAAATCTATATCCTACACTCCGCGGAGCATAACCTAGAAAGATACAATCCACTGTCTTTGGTCCAAGTTTGCGCTTCTTAGTAATTGGAATATTGACTTTCGCCAAACATCCCCATGTGCGCAAATACGAAAGTGATGGTTTTCTCCCAGCCCACTCCTCGTAAGGGGTTTTATCTTTATTCTTGTTAGGAACTCTATTCAGGACATGACATGAAGTCAACAAAGCCTCCCCCCACCATGCCTTTGATAAACCAGCAGTGGCTAACATGGAATTCACCAAGTCAGTCAGCGTGCGGTTTTCCTCTCGGCAACCCCGTTTGATTGGGGTGAATAGGGAGGCGTCCTCTCATGAATAATGCCATGTTCCTCACAGAATTCATCAAAGATTTTAGGAAAATATTCGCCACCACGATCCGACCTAAGACGCTTGATCTTTCTCTCTAGTTGATTTTCAACTTCAGCCTTATAAATTTTAAAGTAGTCTAAAGCTTCATCTTTAGTTCGCAACAAATAAACATAGCAAAATCTAGTCGCATCATCAATCAATGTCATGAAATATCTCTTTCCACCTTTTGTCAACACACCATTCATCTCGCATAGATCAGAATGTATGAGTTCTAGAGGTGCCAGGTTTCTCTCCTCGGCCGCCTTGTGAGGCTTCCGAGGTTGCTTTGATTGCACACAACTATGGCACTTAGAACCTTTGGCAATGGTGAAATTCGGAATTAAACTTAAACTGGATAGCCGAGACATTAAACCAAAATTAATGTGACATAAACGAGAATGCCAAACACTGGTATCATCACTAACATTGCCACATATATGGTTCACAGACTTATTACTGAAATCAGAAAGCGAAAAACGGAACAAGCCTCCGCACTCATAGCCTTTACCAATAAATTGTCCAAACTTGGAAACAACCACTTTATTCGACTCTAAAACAACCTTAAACCCATCTCTGCATAGAAGGGAGCCGCTAACGAGATTCTTGTTCATAGTAGGGACATGCTGCACGTTCCTCAGCTGCACGATCTTCCCCGAAGTGAACTTCAGATCTACCGTGCCAACACCACGAACAGAAGCATGTGACCCATTCCCCATCAAGACGGAAGAATCCCGGGCGACCTGGTAAGAAGTGAACATGGATATGTCAGCACACACATGAACATTAGCACCCGTATCAATCCACCAACATGGAGATTGAAATACCGAAAGAACAGTAAAGAGATTACCGTACCCACCAGCATTGCTAGCGGTCACAGTGTTGACTTGCCTCGCCTTTTTCTTACGGTCTGCCCTCTCTGGACAGTCCTTAGAAAAGTGGCCAGCCTCTCCACAGGTAAAGCAGCTCAGATCTGCTTTGTTTATCATCTTCTTCTTCTTGAAGGTTGTAGTCTTCATAGGCTTATTGAAGGAGGGCTTGTTATTCCCTTTGTTCTTGCTGTAGGGTTTCTTACGCACCATGTTGGCGCTAGACGGACCCTCTCCTTTCTCAGTATTATCCTTAGCCCGAGCTTTCTCCTCAACATCAAGAGACGCTATCAGATTTTCAACTGATATCTCCTGTCTCTTGTGTTTGAGGGTTGTGGCAAAGTTCCTCCATGAAGGGGGCAACTTAGCAATAATGCATCCAGCCACAAACTTGTCAGGTAAGGCACACTTAAGGAGTTCGAGCTCTTTCGCAATGCATTGTATCTCATGAGCTTGTTCGACTACAGAACGGTTGTTTACCATCCTGATGTCATGGAAGCTCTCCATGATGTACAGTTCACTGCCTGCATCGGTTGCACCGAATTTAGCATTCAGTGCATCCCAGAGCTCTTTACCATCTGTTATGTGCATGTACACATCACACAGACGATCAGCAAGAATACTCAGAACGCATCCGACGAAGAGAGTATTGTTTTCCTTGAACTTGTTCTGATCTTGGTCAGATATAGTTCCTTCAGGTAAACCATCACTAACTTCAAACACTTTCAGATGAGTAAGCCAGAGCGTGGCCTTAACTTGCCACCTCTTAAAGTGCACACCGGTAAACTTATCCGGCCTCAGTGCATCAGCAAAACCAGCCATTGTTAACTCAGGAAATTGCCTATAATTAGGTTTTTGGATTGTTGGATAATTAGGCACAATTTCCATGATTAATTCCAGAATATTAAGCATGACGACAGTAACTACTAACATGTGAAACTCAAACATACTAGATGTAGTGATCAACATGAACAGTAGCAGAGCAAACAGTACAACATCCATCGCTAAACAGATCGAGATATGTCGCACGTACCGATCTGGTGGAGGTGGCGGTGGAGGTGTAGCAGATGATGTCGCTGCAGTAACGTTGTTGATGACAACGTTGTTGACGACAGGGACGACGGATCGAAGTAGATGTCGTTGAAGACGACGGTAGGCAGCACCGCCCGACTTGGACGGAAGGCGACCCGTGATGAAGAGCTTGAGCAGTCGCGCAGAGCGCTTCCCAAAAACCTAATTCGCCCTCTCCCGTACAGGATCGCAAGGACGAGCGGTTCCGGAGACCTGCTCTCCCGTTCGCCGATGCACGTCGGCTCGCGGGATGGAGTAAGCTACGATGACGGCGCAAGCAGAGAGAGGTGGAAACCCTAACTCGTGTATTGGATGTGTTTCTGCGGTAGCCGGGCAGGAGATTATATAGGCTCGGGAAACCCTAGGCAACGTGCGTGGGCCACGCCCACGTCGCACGAACGTTTCGAGTCGGTTACAGATAGCCCACGATCCGGGAGCGACCCGAACCGACTAACTGCGACGCGTCCGTCTAGGACTCTGTTCGTTTTCCTGAGCTACAAAAAGTAAGGAAAGTCTCGGCTCGAGGCTCAATCAACTCACCACGAGCGCGGCGCGCGTCGTGACGTGTCGAGTCGAGACGAGACGAGCGAGCGAGGAGGAGGAGGAGCGCGCGTGTAGCACTCCTATTCTCACTCACTTACTAGTGGTGGAACAACCCACCTTATAAGGTGGTCTAACTTCCTCCCAACTTTCCATGTGGGACTAAACTTCCCACCTCTTGCCACTCCCTAGTGAGCTGCCACCAACTTGGGCTCAAACTCACAAGGCTGCCACTATGTGGGCTTTGAGATTTATAGGAAAAACTGAAATCTAATTTGGGCCACTAAAAGTGGGCCCAATATTTCAACAATCCCCCACCAGATCTCAAATCCCCATTTAGAGATTTACCAATACTCACTGCTTGTTTATATACCAGTGTTTCAGCGGAGACTGTTAAGTTGAACTTCCGCCTAGAACCTTAAGCTACATCCACTCACACTTGAACAATGGACTAAGCCTTGAATTGCAAGTTTTGCGTGAACAGGGTTTCACTCAAAGTCATGACCAGTACATGGCTGCCAGTAGCCTACCCCGCGGGTGAAGCATATGCGTCATACTTCATGGTCTCTTCATGAGTTTACTAGAGATCACCCAAATCTCATAGATTGCGACGTTTAACAATCGGACTCATATAGGTGTGTTATTTCAAGAATGCTCTGTAGGACAGCATCTTTGCTAAAATAGCCAACATAAACACATTAAGGCTTGTTGCCAACCTGCCTTACAGCAACTGAGAGTTGTGCATCTTCACATAGAGAGGGTTACATAATACTCTCCTCAATTAAACCACTAGTTTGTTCTTCCCAGGTCCTAATTCACGGGATCTCCGATCACAAAGGTTGGGTTGCCACTATGGTGTAACATCAACGGGTCTCAAACCCATCTCCCTCGATGCACTTTCTATCACATTACGTGATAGTCCCTTTGTAAAGGGATCTGCCAGGTTTTTGTCTGTTTGAATATATGTAACAGTTATTACTCCGGAGTTTCGCAATTTCCTGACAGACTTCAAACGTCTCTTGACGTGTCTTGATGACTTCGCGTTATCCTTAGAATTGTTCACTTTGACAATTACAGTTTGATTGTCACAATTCAAAAGGATTGCCGGAACAGGTTTTTCAACCACAGGCAAGTCCATCAAGAGCTCACGCAACCATTCTGATTCAACAGTGGTTGTGTCTAAAGCAGTAAGTTCTGCTTCCATAGTTGACCTCGTCAATATGGTTTGCTTGCAAGATCTCCATGATACTGCGCCACCTCCAAAAGTAAATACATACCCACTTGTGGCGTACAGATCAGCTACATCTGAGATCCAATTTGAATCACTATATCCTTCAAGCACAGCTGGGTGTCCTGAATAGTGAATCCCATAACTCATTGTACCACATAGGTAGCGCATGACCCTATCAAGTGCATGCCAATGATCAGTACCCGGGTTTGACATGAACCTACTCAACTTGCTAACAGCAAAAGAGATGTCGGGTCTAGTCGCGCTCGCTAAGTACATGAGTGAGCCAACGATCTGAGAATATCTCAATTGATCTATGGCAATCCTCCGGTTCTTGCGTAGTGTCACACTGGGATCATAAGGTGTTGAAGAAGGCTTGCTATCAATATAGCCGAACCGGCGCAAGACCTTCTCAACATAATGGGATTGCGTTAGAGTAATCCCACTCTCGTTCTTAATCAGCTTGATGTTCAGAATCACATCAGCTTCTCCCAGATCTTTCATATCAAAGCTCTTTGACAAGAAAGACTTGACCTCGTGTATTACTTTCATGTTTGTACCAAAGATCAGAATATCATCCACATACAAACATAGTATAACACCTTCGCCCCCACCATGGCGATAGTAAACGCACTTGTCAACCTCATTGACAACAAAGCCTACAGAAGTTAAAGTTCTGTCAAACTTCTCATGCCATTGCTTAGGTGCTTGTTTCAGGCCATATAAAGATTTCAGCAACTTGCACACCTTTCTTTCTTCACCTTTTACTACAAACCCATCAGGCTGATCCATATAGATTTCCTCTTCCAACTCTCCATTAAGGAAAGCTGTCTTTACGTCCATTTGATGAACGATAAGACCATAGGAGGCAGCCATGGATAGTAGTACTCGAATGGTGGTAAGTCTAGCGACAGGTGAATAGGTGTCGAAGTAATCTTCGCCTTCTCTCTGTGTGTAGCCTTTCGCTACAAGCCGTGCCTTGTACTTTTCAATAGTACCATCAGGTCTTAGCTTCTTCTTGAACACCCATTTGCAGCCTACTGGCTTGCATCCATGGGGTCGTTCTGACAACTCCCAAGTTCCATTAGAAAGAATCGAGTCCATCTCATTATGGACAGCTTCTTTCCAGTCATCTGCATCTGGAGATGCATATGCCTCTGCAATGGACGTGGGAGTATCATCCACAAGGTACACAATGAAATCATCACCAAAGGATTTTTCAATCCTTCGTCTCTTGCTCCGTTTAGGGGCTTCATTGTCATCCTTCTCAGTAACATTCTCATGTGATTGTTCAAAATACTCATTAGATGTACTTGGACTCAGAATTATCTCATTAGAAATTCTAGCAATGCTATGCATATCTTTCATAGGAAACATATTCTCAAAACATGTTGCATCACGAGATTCCATAATAGTATCAACATGCATATCAGGTACCTCGGATTGAACTACTAAAAATCTATATCCTACACTCCGCGGAGCATAACCTAGAAAGATACAATCCACTGTCTTTGGTCCAAGTTTGCGCTTCTTAGTAATTGGAATATTGACTTTCGCCAAACATCCCCATGTGCGCAAATACGAAAGTGATGGTTTTCTCCCAGCCCACTCCTCGTAAGGGGTTTTATCTTTATTCTTGTTAGGAACTCTATTCAGGACATGACATGAAGTCAACAAAGCCTCCCCCCACCATGCCTTTGATAAACCAGCAGTGGCTAACATGGAATTCACCAAGTCAGTCAGCGTGCGGTTTTTCCTCTCGGCAACCCCGTTTGATTGGGGTGAATAGGGAGGCGTCCTCTCATGAATAATGCCATGTTCCTCACAGAATTCATCAAAGATTTTAGGAAAATATTCGCCACCACGATCCGACCTAAGACGCTTGATCTTTCTCTCTAGTTGATTTTCAACTTCAGCCTTATAAATTTTAAAGTAGTCTAAAGCTTCATCTTTAGTTCGCAACAAATAAACATAGCAAAATCTAGTCGCATCATCAATCAATGTCATGAAATATCTCTTTCCACCTTTTGTCAACACACCATTCATCTCGCATAGATCAGAATGTATGAGTTCTAGAGGTGCCGAGGTTTCTCTCCTCGGCCGCCTTGTGAGGCTTCCGAGGTTGCTTTGATTGCACACAACTATGGCACTTAGAACCTTTGGCAATGGTGAAATTCGGAATTAAACTTAAACTGGATAGCCGAGACATTAAACCAAAATTAATGTGACATAAACGAGAATGCCAAACACTGGTATCATCACTAACATTGCCACATATATGGTTCACAGACTTATTACTGAAATCAGAAAGCGAAAAACGGAACAAGCCTCCGCACTCATAGCCTTTACCAATAAATTGTCCAAACTTGGAAACAACCACTTTATTCGACTCTAAAACAACCTTAAACCCATCTCTGCATAGAAGGGAGCCGCTAACGAGATTCTTGTTCATAGTAGGGACATGCTTTGCACGTTCCTCAGCCGCACGATCTTCCCCGAAGTGAACTTCAGATCTACCGTGCCAACACCACGAACAGAAGCATGTGACCCATTCCCCATCAAGACGGAAGAATCCCGGGCGACCTGGTAAGAAGTGAACATGGATATGTCAGCACACACATGAACATTAGCACCCGTATCAATCCACCAACATGGAGATTGAAATACCGAAAGAACAGTAAAGAGATTACCGTACCCACCAGCATTGCTAGCGGTCACAGTGTTGACTTGCCTCGCCTTTTTCTTACGGTCTGCCCTCTCTGGACAGTCCTTAGAAAAGTGGCCAGCCTCTCCACAGGTAAAGCAGCTCAGATCTGCTTTGTTTATCATCTTCTTCTTCTTGAAGGTTGTAGTCTTCATAGGCTTATTGAAGGAGGGCTTGTTATTCCCTTTGTTCTTGCTGTAGGGTTTCTTCTGCACCATGTTGGCGCTAGACTGACCCTCTCCTTTCTCAGTATTATCCTTAGCCCGAGCTTTCTCCTCAACATCAAGAGACGCTATCAGATTTTCAACTGATATCTCCTGTCTCTTGTGTTTGAGGGTTGTGGCAAAGTTCCTCCATGAAGGGGGCAACTTAGCAATAATGCATCCAGCCACAAACTTGTCAGGTAAGGCACACTTAAGGAGTTCGAGCTCTTTCGCAATGCATTGTATCTCATGAGCTTGTTCGACTACAGAACGGTTGTTTACCATCCTGATGTCATGGAAGCTCTCCATGATGTACAGTTCACTGCCTGCATCGGTTGCACCGAATTTAGCATTCAGTGCATCCCAGAGCTCTTTACCATCTGTTATGTGCATGTACACATCACACAGACGATCAGCAAGAATACTCAGAACGCATCCGACGAAGAGAGTATTGTTTTCCTTGAACTTGTTCTGATCTTGGTCAGATATAGTTCCTTCAGGTAAACCATCACTAACTTCAAACACTTTCAGATGAGTAAGCCAGAGCGTGGCCTTAACTTGCCACCTCTTAAAGTGCACACCGGTAAACTTATCCGGCCTCAGTGCATCAGCAAAACCAGCCATTGTTAACTCAGGAAATTGCCTATAATTAGGTTTTTGGATTGTTGGATAATTAGGCACAATTTCCATGATTAATTCCAGAATATTAAGCATGACGACAGTAACTACTAACATGTGAAACTCAAACATACTAGATGTAGTGATCAACATGAACAGTAGCAGAGCAAACAGTACAACATCCATCGCTAAACAGATCGAGATATGTCGCACGTACCGATCTGGTGGAGGTGGCGGTGGAGGTGTAGCAGATGATGTCGCTGCAGTAACGTTGTTGATGACAACGTTGTTGACGACAGGGACGACGGATCGAAGTAGATGGCGTTGAAGACGACGGTAGGCAGCACCGCCCGACTTGGACGGAAGGCGACCCGTGATGAAGAGCTTGAGCAGTCGCGCAGAGCGCTTCCCAAAAACCTAATTCGCCCTCTCCCGTACAGGATCGCAAGGACGAGCGGTTCCGGAGACCTGCTCTCCCGTTCGCCGATGCACGTCGGCTCGCGGGATGGAGTAAGCTACGATGACGGCGCAAGCAGAGAGAGGTGGAAACCCTAACTCGTGTATTGGATGTGTTTCTGCGGTAGCCGGGCAGGAGATTATATAGGCTCGGGAAACCCTAGGCAACGTGCGTGGGCCACGCCCACGTCGCACGAACGTTTCGAGTCGGTTACAGATAGCCCACGATCCGGGAGCGACCCGAACCGACTAACTGCGACGCGTCTGTCTAGGACTCTGTTCGTTTTCCTGAGCTACAAAAAGTAAGGAAAGTCTCGGCTCGAGGCTCAATCCACTCACCACGAGCGCGGCGCGCGTCGTGACGTGTCGTGTCGAGTCGAGTCGAGACGAGACGAGCGAGCGAGGAGGAGGAGGAGCGCGCGTGTAGCACTCCTATTCTCACTCACTTACTAGTGGTGGAACAACCCACCTTATAAGGTGGTCTAACTTCCTCCCAACTTTCCATGTGGGACTAAACTTCCCACCTCTTGCCACTCCCTAGTGAGCTGCCACCAACTTGGGCTCAAACTCACAAGGCTGCCACTATGTGGGCTTTGAGATTTATAGGAAAAACTGAAATCTAATTTGGGCCACTAAAAGTGGGCCCAATATTTCAACATAATCATGGGGCCGTGTCACCCAAGGATCTCGCCATATGACATTTTCTCCGTTACCTATCCGCCAGATAAGGCCTTTTTTCAGAAGCTCAAGGCCATGTTGGATACCTTGCTAGGGTGCTGAAGCATTGCCAGAGAAAACTGTGTCTTGGATCTATCCATTGGGATAGTATCATGCCCTAAGCACACGTGCGCAGAGGCTCTCTGGATAGGTGATCAGCCTCCAAGCTTGGCGAGCAAGCAGCGCTTGGTTAAAAACACGAAAGTCCCTAAACCCCAATCCTCCAAGAGACTTTGGGCATGTAACATTATCCCAAGCCAGCCAGTGAGTTTTTCGCTTTCCTTCCCGTGCTCCCCACCAATAATTCCTCACCATTCTCGTGAGATCATCACAAACAGACAGTGAAAGCTTAAAAACTCCCATTATGTAGGTTGGAATCGCCTGAGCTACAGCCTTTATAAGTATTTCCTTTGCACCTTGAGATAAGAGTCCATCTCCCCAAATGAGTATATGTTTCAGCAATTTCTCTTGCAAGTTTTGAAATCTTCCTTTGTGCATACGACCATCAGGAGTAGGTAAGCCTAGATACTTTTCCTCAAATGCATTAGCTTGGACATGCAAGACACTCTTCACTTCCTCCTGGATTCCTTGCGGGCATCCCTCTCCAAAAAGGATAGAGCATTTATCTTTGTTGATTAATTGTCCCGTTGCCGCTGCATAAGAGTCAACAATGGTTTGCACTCTCTGGGTTTGCTCGACACTAGCCTTGAAGAACAATATAGTGTCATCAGCAAAGAGGAGGTGTGATATTCCTGGAGCCCTCCGACATATACGAACTGGTTCCACTTGGTTTGAATCCACTCCTTGCTTCAATAAGGCAGATAAGCCATCAGCTACAAAAAGGAATAAAAACGGAGACAGGGGGTCACCTTGCCGTAGCCCACGCGACGGTGCGAACGATTCAAGCAAAACTCCGTTAAGTTTTACAGAGTATCTCACCGAGGTGACACATGCCATAATCCAAGTCACCCACTAATGAGAGAAGCCAAGCTTGTCCATCATCTGCTTCAAGAATCCCTAGTCAACCCGATCATACGCCTTAGAGAGATCTAGCTTATATGCACAAAAGCTCTTCTCCGGGTCCTTCTCTTGTTGTATGTAATGCATACACTCGAAAGCTAGTAGGGCATTGTCTGTGGGTCTGCCCGGGACAAAGGCACTATGAGCTTCTAGATAATCTTGCCTAGAATAGGCCTCAACCTGTTTAGTAAACACTTCGCCACTACTTTATAGACTACATTACAGAGACTTATAGGCATATACTGTGCTAGGCTCTCCGAGTCATCTACCTTGGACGTACAGGTTTACATGGCCGGCCGGTAACTGCCATGTGCTAGCTAGCTATGGATCAAATATGTCTGGTCATCTTTCTTCCCGGCCTCGATCGAAGCTAAACAAATTTAAAATCGCTATCTTCCTACGAGTCCAGTTTGTTCGGTTGCTCCCGGCTCCATCTCCATCTTTATTGAAAAATCTCCATCCCAAGTTAATCAAATTGGTGCAGTGATCCTTGATCGATCTATATCTATGGAAGTAGTACGTTCTCATCCGTAGAACAAGTCGACCAAAGTTTCAGACCCTCATGTCAAGCCAGCGGGCGGTTAGAGACGTTTGGTCGATAACGATCGTTTTTTTTTGGGGGGGGGGGGGGGGGGGGTTGGCTGTCAGTTTTCAGACAGGGTACAGGGTAGGCAGGCAGGCCAAGGTACGTCGCTACCTTTTCCTCTCCAATAAGCCACGGGTTCCAGTCGTGATGTAACGCGCGCGAACGTCGGCGATTTTTCAAGAAGGACGAAAAGGTGGATGTGGCAACCCATCTTCCATTTGAAGCAACAAATCCGCAATTAAGTAGGCGTCTATCTATAGGACGTTATGCAACCAGATCGTGCCATGTTTAATTAGGCCGGCAATCGGCAGTTTGTTGGACGCTAAAAATAAGAAACGAATCGATCAAATCCCGAGTTTTAAACCGCCCCGCGCGCCCATTTAATTTTACTGCGAGAGAAACCGCGCGCCTCCGTTACTTTCCGGGTCCCTATTAAGTGAGGCGTGCAGGGGAAAAAGGTTTTGAATTTTTTAACTGTTTGCTTCGGAAAGGGGGCTGTGTGGCTAAGAGCAAGTATAATAAGGTACAGTCAGCAGGCTATAAGAGTTGCTGAATTAGATGAGAGAGAAGATGAGAGAGAAGAGAAGCAGGCTACAAGATAATAGCTAGCTGCAGCGCGTGCTCCTAGGCACTTTGTGAGAGTGATATGTGGGCCATTCACAAAAAAAATAGCACATTCCTATAGCTAACTATTATACATATTGACTATAAGCTAATTATAGATAACATGGCACTCTCTTATAGCCCGTTGATGGCTCTTCTATTGTTCTTGCTCTAATTGATCGACCGATCGAATCTTGGCACGCAAGATTGGTGCTTTTTTAACATTAAGGTTTGTTTAAGAGTGGATTTCATGGATGCAATGCACGGCAATCAAGAGCATGCAGGGATCAATCGAGGACTAAAGCAAGCGATCCGAACTCGAGGCAAGCCAGAAACAATGACGTGGTGGATGTCGTTGGGGGAGTTGGCTGCGGTGAGGACATGCGCGCTCGGGCACTACATGAAAAAATAGTTGCACGGTAAAATATTATTTTCCCGTTGTGGGGGGTCTCCTCCACGGGCTCCGGCTGGAACACCGCACGGCAGCCAGCATGGTATTGTCGTCGACGGCGCCGGAGAGGAGGGAGAACTTGTACGCGTCGGGACTAGTGGGTGGCGTCGCCCCGCGCCGGATGAACCGGGACCAATGCACCCCCCCCCCCATTGGTCCTGGTTCGTTTTAAAATCGGAACTAAACCTCCCAGGGGCATTGGACAAAAGCCATATTTTCTACTAGTGGAGTTTATAAAAAAATAATCTTCCATCAAGGAATAGTAGCTTCCATTTCTAGCTACTAAGCCTTTTTTGCACGCGGTCCTCGACTTGTTTTCATTAGGCATTTGTGGATCCCGTGTAATGTATTGGAATACCCAATAGGAACTTGGTCTTACTCGCAACTGAATAGTTCGGTATAAAGAGTGGCATCATCATGTGCCTAAACAATTGGCTCTTGTGAAATTTTATTTTGAGTCCTAAGAGTTGCCCGAACAATGATAAAATTATTCAGGTTCTTAGGCTTGTCAAGGTCATGTTATGTAAAGACAACCGTATCATCCCTAATAGACCCCCCCCCCCCCCCCAATCCACAAGATGCAGAACTATCACTTCATGACTATAATAGGGTCATTTAGCTTTTTGCCTTCAATCATGACAATTAACGGACCATCCATTATATTACTAAAGTATATGTGATAGTGTGTCTCTATCCGTCTATCGTCGGTTTTTTTTTTTTGGAAGTAATGGTCTCACCGTTGACTTTATAAACACACTACCTCTAGAGGAAATTTAAGGGTTGCTTGTTGTGTGAGTGCACGAACACCGAATCTCGGCCGGCGGTATCATCGACATAAAAATCAAAATGTCTTCCTCTTTTCGGTTAAACATGAAAATCTAACCGACCTGTTTCGTCGCCGCTGCAAAATTTCCCCCCTTCATCTTGACATGTTGCATGGTCTATGTGGCGCTTGCTGCTTCCACTTGGACAACTTTGGCACGCCCACGCAACTAGCTTCCCGGTGTCGCTACCAACCAGTTGTTTTCTGTTGGCTCCACGACTGAAATTTGTCGTTTATTTCTCCGTAGTTAAATCAGATTTGGATCAGATATTGAGGTGATGGTAGATAATATATCTAGCTACCATGGTGCTCGATTAATTCGCTCAAGCATACATATTTTAGTAAAAGCTAGGAGAGCGCATTGATATTGTAAATCATGGCAGCCTTGGTAGCACACTAAATAACTTTTCAAATTTTTGTTTTATCTGTCCCTTTGGAATGCCAAAAATTCCATGTAGGTTAATTTCTCCAAAATCCTGGCGTGTTACATACATAAGGACCCAACTATGCCAATCCTATCTCCCATATATTACATATCATTGATTGGTCACTAACACTTGTGTATAAAATTTGTACAAAGTTTGCCAAGTGACAAAGAAATTGTCAAGGGTGTTGGACTAACTACTTGTCTCTTTTGAAGACGAAGAGAAGGGGCCGGATCGGCGGCTAGCTGATGTCGTTGTCGAGTTGCCGAGACCGAGGCGGCATATCTCATCGGAGCTTGGCACATCCCACTGCTCCGTCCGTGCCCGGAGCGCCTCCATCTCTATCTTGCACTCCTCAATCCCCATCCTCACAACCCTCAACCGCTCTTCCGCTGCCTCCTTGCCAGCAGCCTGGTCGAACACCTCCTCCCACCCATCCTCCCATGGTCCGCTCGCGTCACACAACTCCAATGTCCCGTTCCGCCACTCCGTCCAGCTCCACGCGTGTTCCAGCTGCTCAACTGCGCACCCCTCGCTGCAGGCCACAGGACGATGGCATGGTCGACACTTGGCCCCGCTGAGCGGGCCGGGGCTCCCGAGTGACGCCACGGGCACACCATAGCCTGTCGGCGGGTATGCATACTTCCGATCGCTGAGCACGCAGAAGGGCATCCTCCTCTCTCGCGCTGCCACCTCGGACACCTCTAGCTGTGCCATGAAGGCCGCCTCCGAGTTGAGGTCCGTGTACCCGGCCTCGCCTAGCCGGGGCAGCATGGAGAGGCGGGATAACGCGACCTTTGAGGCGGCACGGGTCCCGACACCGAGTCGATCGTTGAGGCCGCTGAACGTGGAGCCCTCTGGGACGACGTAGACACCATCGGAGCGTGGGAAGGCATCATCCACAGAGAGCGGCGCGGTCCAGAAGCCATCGACGCGTGTTCGGAGGATCCAGGCGTAGGTGAAGTTGCCTCGAGATTCCCGCTCCCGGATCAAGTCCAAGCATCCCTCCACCAGGTGGAAGTACTGGAGAAGACCCTGCGTACATAGTTGCAAATGGCCAGCAAGTTAGAAGTATAAATCAACATAATTAAGAGAGATTAGAAGTGACATGCATGTGCAGAGCCTACAAGATTATTATTGGTGTTAGTTGGTCAAATGGTTTTAGAGTAGTATGCAAGGATCGGAGTCTTCTTCCGAAATGCATGTGCTGATCAGATGTTCAAAACCCAAGGTAGTATTAGCATTTAGCAGGGACTGTACTGGTAACCCAGCAAAGTAGTATCAACTGATCATACACTAAACCATGTGCATTGTTCACGCGACTACTAGGTAGCTAGCAGCCGTAAGATGCGAGTTTGCTTCTCGCGACACAAGTATGACTACTTGAGTATAAATTGTTAGCAGTGTTCATAGTATATTCTACGGTTGGGGGGATTCATGTGCTGCCAGAAGTATATACGTTGATCTGAAACCAGTCTCTGGATCGATTGACAGATGTGTGATAAATTAGTGCCACTACTCTCTCCTCCCTATTACACTGATTAAAAATGGCCAATTGGTTTGCTTTGTCGTTTCCAGTGACTAATCAGGCTAGAGAGTGTGTAGAACAAGCGACCCGCCGAAGCCGGATGAAACAACAAGCAAAACAGCAAACGTGGGATTTGCTCTCACCTCTGGTGATTGGTGTCTTGCTCTTGCCTCCAATTGAAAAATAATTATTAATGGTGGCTATATTATCCAACACATAAATCTTTTTGGTGGTTGTTGGACAGATGCATGCAGAATTCGAAAGACGGCAACAAGATAAAGAAGAGACGACTGGAAAGGGGATCATTGGATAGGAGCTTTTCGTGAAGGTAGACGATGATCGACTTTATGGGGGACCTTTTCTAAAAAAAAAAATCTTAGAAAAGCTTGGCAATGTTAATATGTTATAGTAGTACAACATATACTGTCATCGCGCACTGTGGTACAGTAGAGAAGTCCATGCATGCATGATGCATGCACGTTCTTGGTCGATCGATCACACTTCGCATCACTTGGCGGCATGTTTTGAGGAAAATTTAAATTCATTTTTTTTTTGTTTTGAGTTGACTTGTGTCTAGCTTGTTGTGAGACAAGTAGTTGTCTTTGCCGATTGCTAGTTGCTACTCCCTCCTTCCATCATATTATTGAAATAAAATCACGATAAAAATTATGAAAAGGGGATTATCTATTCAGTTCAGATACGTGAATACGTGTCGCCTGGCTGATCGAGGCAGGCAGTCGGGTGACGTATATTTATTTTATACAGTTCAGTTGACTTTTAACTATGGACGGTATGCACGCGGGCAGCTGGCAACTGCCATATGTGCTACCTATACAAACCAAATACTATCTCTTTCTTCCCTCAAAACAAAAATCAAAATCAAAATCGCTATCTTCCTACGTTACCATCGAATATTTGTAATCCGATCATACCTAATCGATAACATGATATGATCGAGCTGTTTGTGAGACGAATGCCGCCACTTGGAGCAACTTGGCATGCAGGTGTCGCCACCTACCTAGACAACTCCAGTTTGTTTGCTTGCCCCGGGCAGGCTCCCTCTCCCTCCATCGAAAATTATCAAGTTGGTGATGTAGTAATCCGTTTTCGAAAAATATTTTGGTCTTTAGAACAGGTCGACCAAAGTTTGAGACGCTCATGTCAAGCCAGCGGCCGGTTAGAGACGTTTGGTCGATAACGATCGTTTTCTGGGGGCTCGCTGTCAGTTTTTCAGGCAGGGTAGGCAGGCAGGCGCGTAGGACCTCTTCCTTTTTCCTCTCCAGCAGGCCACGGGTTCCAGCCGTGATGTAACGCGCGCGCGAACGTCGGTTTCAAAAAGGACGACGAAAAGATGCAGATGGATGGTAACTCATCTTCCATCTGAAGCAACAAATCCGCAATTAAGTAGGTGCCTATCTGTAGGACGTTATGTACCAGATCGATCGTGGCATGTTTAATTAGGCCGGCAATCGGCAGTTTGTTGGACTCTAAATAAGAAACGAATCAATCAAAGAGTGTTTAAAACCGTCCCGCCCCTTGAAATTTACTTACTGCGAGATAAACCGCCTCCATCGGTTACGATCTGGGTCTCCTGGTCGGGGTCCCAATCAAGGGCGCTAGGGAAAAGGTTTTGATTTTTCTAATCTGTTTGCTTCGGAAAGGGGGCTGCTTGATTGCTCGACCGATCGAATCTTATTAGCACGCAAGATCGGTGGATTATTTTTTAACAGTGATGTGGGGTTTGTTTAAGAAGGAAGGAGATTCCACGGATGCAATGCGCGCCAAGCAAGAGCAGGGATGCATGGAGAGACGAAGCAAGCAAGCAATCCAAAGTTGCAAACTCGAGGCAAGCAAGGAACAAACATGGTAGTAGCGCGCGGGTGGGCGGGTTACGCACCTGGATGCCGTTGGGGGAGTTGGCGGCGGTGAGCACGCGGGCGCGCTCGGGGGTCTCCTCCACGGGCTCCGGCCGGAACACCCTGACGGCGGCCAGCGTGGTGGTGTCCGCGACGGCGCGGGCCAGGAGCGAGAACTTGTAGGCGTCGGCGTCCAGCGGGCTGTGCAGGAACACGTCCACGCCGGTGTTGTCGTCGCCGAGGCTGTTGAGGAGGTGGCGCGCGATGGAGGGGCCCGTGAGCTCGAACCGCCGCGCGCCGCCCACCAGGCACACCGCCACGCGCTTAGCAGGAGGAGGAGGAGGTTGCTGGAGGGGCAGGCGCGGCGGGAACTGCAGGGCGGGGAGGCGGAGCGCGGACGGGAAGGAGAGCGCGGCGGCGAGGAAGAGCAGCAGCGGCGCCACCACGGCGGCCAGGCGCCGGCGCTGCGACTGCGACGCGCGCGGGGAGGCCGGGTGGTCGTGGTGGTACTCGGCGGCCGTGCCTGCCGGCTTCATGACGGCGGGCGATCGAGCAGCTAGCTAGCAGGAGCACTATGCGCTCGATCGGTGTCCTTTCTAGCTAGCAGGCAGCTAGGTAGATCATGGAGGCCGTCGTCGCGGTGGGTGGAGCGTGCGTTGGTGAAGGGTCTCGTCTCTCGTCTCGACGATCGGTGTGGTCGCGAGATCGGAAGCCGGGCGGGAGCAAGGAGGGTGGCGTGACCCAACTCCAAACTCCTTTTGAGTGGGTCGTGCGTGCTCCGGGGCCGTTTTTGGTGCTTCGCTTCGACGCCCGTATACCTCCTCGTGGCCTCACGCGCGCGCGCGCAACCTCCAATGCTGCCACGTTGTTTATTTTTCCCTAACTTCCTACCACACACGTCTATATATCTCTATTTATTTACGGAAAAATCTTTAAGTTATAGAGAATGTATAAGCTTATTTGCTGCTATAAGTTCGTGTTTACTACGTGCGTAAATTACCCAGGGAAATAAGTCATAGAGATTTTATACGCTTAAAAAGAAGGTGCATGCGATAATATTCTCGATCCATATGTCCTCTCAACAGAAAAAATCTTCAGATGTTTCTATCAGATTGCTGCACTGCCAAAAAAAAATAACGCATCGATGCAATGCTAGCTATATGCTCCCAGGATTTTCAAAACGATTTCGCTATCTTACTTTTGAGAAAAAAAAAAACATCGCATACACATCCTTGTCATCCACAAATTTGCCACCTCTCCCTCGTGGTCGTCGATGTGGACACTAGAGCAGGGTTTTTTTATCCTGATCTGTAAGAAAAAAAATGCCCGTGGAGACATGGGTAAACTATGTTTTCGGAAATACAAACCAAAAAATTGTCAAAAAGATTTGCAAATTAATCAAAAAAATTATTTAAATACCAGTAAATTTCATCTGGCATTACAATTTTCTAGAAACTGGTGAAACCGTTTTTTCGGCAATAAAAATTCAAAAATCTTGGCCAAGAAAAATAGCCTAAACGCTAAAGGGTGCCTCCCTTATTATTTTAACTGAAGTTGGAAAACGAATCTGTACAATATCGTGGATCCTTATATTATGTAGTTCGCAGAGTCCAGAAATAGACAGTAAATTTGTGGATGTTTATAGCAAGAAACAGAGGAATAATTGGCTAGCAAGCAAGGGGCCGATGTCTCTCCATTCCAATGAATAAGACGGGCACACATTTCCGAAAGAAAACTTTGTATCAATAGAAAATGCTTTTCACTGTGAATCTAACAATATCAAGTATGGACATGGTGTTTTGACTCATGGATCTAAATGCACCTATTAAGAAAATTAAATTCTATGTTTATCCTAAAATTTCAAAAAAAAATGAAAAAGATATCCTGAATGTACATTTGGACACTCTATGTTCACTCACAAAATTTTGTGGAAAAAAGACATTTTGTGTGAGCTACGTAAAAAAGATAAAAACATGTCACGTGAAAAGCTATTTTGAATCACTGAAAATTGTATTTTTTGCATAGCCTTTGCGAAACTTAGTGTGTGAACATTTTGAAATATATTCTTTAGGCAACGAATGCATCTAGACCTATGAGCCAAAGAAGATTTCCCTATCAAGTATGTACTATATTATAGAGATATTATTAAGTATGTACTATGTTATTGAGATATTGTTGCTCATTTCTTTTGATCAAAGTTCATCTTTAAAAGATGTGTGTCTTATTCATATGAACATAGGTACATCTTTCTCCTCCCCTCAGTCCCATAAAGAGTTTACATCCATCGTTTTTGGAATGCAAACTTTATTAAGTTTCTCTTCATACTACAAAAAAAACACTATTATGCCATTAAATCAGCATCAGTAGATTCATAATGAAATAGACCATATAACTATTTGCTACTCCATCACCCACTTAATATGTGTCGGATGGAGTATTCGATTTCATAATTATTAATACTTCCTCCTATTCGTATTAGTTGACTCGACTTTGTTTAGACCTAGTTGTATCTGGTCAACAAAAACATCTAAATACATCCGTATCTACCTAAAGTTGAGTTAATTAATTTAGACCGGAGGAAGTATTTTTTTATGTACTTCCTCCGTCCACAAATAAGTGGACATCTAGCTCAAAACTGTGTCCACAAAAGAGTGTACTCCTATCTTTCCAATGCACTTTAATTGCTTCTCTCTCATCGCACGGAAATCAAACCCAATAATATTAAGCATATGTTCTTCTTGTTTCTACATGCACTTAGCTTATTGGACATGAAAGAATTAAAGAGGAGAGATGCATGTTCCCAATGTATTTTTTATTCTACTTCATAATTTATCTTGAAAACCCCGCGTGTACACTTATTTGTGGACGGAGGGAGTAACTGAGTCGCTTTTCAACAAAGCTCGAAGTATAATCTTTGGGGAACAGAGGGAGTAGATAAGACTAGCCCCAATGGGGTATCATAAGTAGTATCATGCATGCCATGGTGGCAAAAATTTAATGTGGTGCACCAATTAATGAGGTGAGAGATGAGAGTGGTACTCCCTCCGTTCCGGTATTCTAGTCTTATTAGAAACTGCAGCGCGACCAACGTGGAAGATTACTGGCTATTACTCACGTACTCTAATTGGCTGTTATGATTGCCAGCTAAGCCTGGTATTAAGGAGGTATGTGATCCGTCAGTTTAGCCCACCCCAATATTTTCGGTTTGCATGAGCGCGATAGAGTTTGCATGCGCGCGGTAGAGAGGGATTAGTTCGCGCCAGAATTCTCGGACATGCGCGCACTTGCCAAAATTTTCCGAGTTTCCTTCTTCCTCCAAAGTTTCCTCGGCCGTGCCTGTTTCTTCTCCGCTCTCCCTCGAAAATTCCAAAACAGCGCGCGCAATTAGCGTTTGAGTTTAACAGCCGCGCCAAATTCCATCCATAAGTAGTCCATCAGATCGGAATAGCCGGTTCCAGTTCATCTCATCTCTCTCACTTTCCAACAATGGCGTCAGGCCAAGGTAGTTCCGCGCGGCGGCCTCGGCCGCTAGGTTTAGTTGGGCTACGGACAGCAACCTTCGCGCCGCCACTCGTGCAGAGGAACCTGCAGCCCGTCGTTCCCCCGGGCAACCCTGTGCGCCACGTCGGGCTAATGCGGCCGCACGGTTCCTCCCTCGTCGGTGGGATCAACACCATCTTCTCCGGCGGCTCCATGGCAGGGACTTCGAGCGGGAGCGGCGCAGGGACTTCGAGCGGGAGCGGCGTAGGGACAGCGAACGGGAGCGCAAGCGAGCCACTTCAGGCCGTGCGGCGAGTGGGACTGAGCCGTCGCCGGCAGTTATCTCGGGCAAGCAGCATCGTCACCGCGGACCCTCCGTTGAATCTTGGCGGCGGCTTCCGCATCGACACCTCTTCGGCCTTCTTCCAGCACGGCAGGAGTAGCGGCATGGGTGGCAATATGGGTATGTGCTAGATCGATTCACGTTTCCTATCATGTTCCTTGTTTAGATGATTGTGGACTGTTGTAGTTCAGGATGATTTCCGTTCATGCATGTATAGATGATTGTGGACTGCTGTAGTTTTAGATGATTTCCGTTCATGCATGTATAGATGATTGTGTACATTTGTTTAGATGGCATCGGAAGCTCTTCGTTTGTGCATGCTGAAAGTAGTGACCAAGGTGAGAGAAGAAGCTTCGGTGTGGAGAACAATGCCTCTGGTCAGGGCTACCGCGGCCCAGAATATAACCCTAATTTTGAGAACGCCGATGAGTATCCTCCTAGCCAACAACATGTACAGGCTAATCCGCCCCCGGCTATCGATTTGAGTAAGTTTGCTCCATGATATGGTCATCTGTACTCGTACTCATGTTTTGTAATCTTTTATAAAAATCGAAGTACATACATGCATATGAAATCTGATTTTCATTTTTGTAGATGTCATGGCAAATAAGCCTACAAGGACGTACTATAGTACGGAAGTGAAACGGCAAATATATTCATGGATTTTGCAACGCAATGGAACATCCACAAAAATGAAACGTGGAGTTTCAGCTGCGGTTGCAGAGCTGGCTAAATGTCCAAGGAGGGTAGTCACAAGGATTTGGAGACAGGGATTGAAAGAAGGTGGCATAAATAACGTCAAGTGCAGGAAGAAGATGAAGTGCGGCAGGAAGAAAATCAACTTGGACATTGAAGCATTGGAAGCTATCCCTACAAATGAACGCACCACTCTACGTCAGGTAGCTGCAGCTATGAACATGCCAACGACCACTATTTTCCGGAGGTAATCTCATAAAAATGTATGATTAAAACATGACAAAATTCTTGTGAGTAACAAAAATATTTCTCATATGTTTGTAGGTTAAAAGAGAAGCAAATAAGGAGGGTTACAAGTGAACTAAAACCCATGTTGACAGAAGAGAACATGAAGGCACGCGTGGGATATTGTCTCCAACATATTGAGCCTTCTACCTTCCAAGATGATGATCCCACTTTCAAGGCTGGTTTCAATGTAGTTCATATTGATGAGAAGTGGTTCTTTCGAATCAGGAAGAAAGAAAATGTATATTTGAGCCATAGAGAGGAAGCCCCAAAGAGAGAGACTAAGAATAAGGGTCATATTCAGAAGATAATGTTTATTTCGGCAATGGCTAGACCAAGATATGATGCCGAAGGAAACTGTATCTTTGACGGGAAGATTGGGGTGTGGGCTTATGTTGAATGGGTTCAAGCACAAAAGAAAAGTGTTAATAGGTTGAGTATCTTCTTCAAAACTTTCGGTTGAGTATCTTCTTCACAACATTCGGTTAATCAATTTGTGCACTAATGTAAATTCATTTTTATTTGTAACAGGGAAAAGGGAGAGTGGGAGCTCAAGCCTTGCACGGACGTTGACAAGGCTAAGAGCAGGGAGTACCTAGTTAAGTTTGTGCTACCTGCTATCAAGGCTAAGTGGCCGGCTAGTGACAGGTACAAAACAGTGTTCATTCAACAAGATAACGCTAGGACTCATATTCAGCCGGATGATCCAGTATTTCTTACCGAGGCTGCTAGAGGAGGATGGGACATTAGGATGGTTTTTCAACCTCCTAACTCACCGGATACAAACATTTTGGATCTTGGTTGGTTTGCTTCTATCCAATCTATGTTTCAGAAAAAGATGCCAAAGACTCTTCCTGAAATACTTTCCAAGGTGAACCAGTCCTTAGCCGAATACCCACATGAAAAGCTAAATAGGTTCGTACATCTTGATATTTTTGTACTTGTAAATATTTCATTATATTTGGACTCTTAGCTAATTGTTTTGTTTATATTTGGAGTAGGATATTCTTGAGCCACCAAGCATGCATGAGGGAGATCATACGCAGGAAAGGGACCATTCACTATGATGTACCCCACTTGAAGAAAAAAGTTCTTGAGAGACAAGGAAAATTGCCAATCCGTTTGACAATTGACAAGGAGTACGTAGACGCGGCAATAGAGTGGCTAAATGCAAATCATGTTGTCTAAAATTGTAGCAAATCATGCAATGTGTGGACTGGTCTGAGCTCAAGTTGTAATGGTTGGACATTGCCCCAAGTTTTAAAGTTTGATCTTATCATGTCGTGGCAGAAAATGATGAATTACAAGTTGCATGAGTATAAAATAATATAGGATCCAAAATAGTTCAAATATAAAACATGGTCCATTACAACTTACACTTAGTAGAAATATATGTTCAGAAACATTTCAATTATAAACTACTAAGCCTGGGTATCCGGCACAAACTCCACATTCTGCTTGGCATCTACATAGTTGGAGGGGTTGCGATCGCAACATATGCATACCCCATCTTTATCAAGCCCGACTGTTGTTGCGCAATCCTTGCACCAGTACTTGTCACAAAGAAGAGGGTTCCCGCAAACATCGCAAGAATGCAAATCCTTTGGCACTGGTAGACTGCAACCAATGCAAAGAAAGATTGAGTTCTCACCTCGCACACCACATCTTCTGCACACCGCCGGATAGATGCAACCCGCACATGTAGATGTGTACATGGTGGTGCTTTCGGTGAGCGCTAGATTGTTGTTGCGGATGAATTCAGCCCGGGCAAATAGCTCGTTGATGCGTGCACGACCCTGGAGCACCACGTTGTTGTGAACCACTTCCACCATGGCCTTGACCTCGTCTTTCACTGCGCGTTCGCCCTCCTGCTCATGCACCACTCCATCCACGTCCATCTCCACGACGGCATGGCTGTCAACCTCCTCCACCGCATGGCCCTCCACCACCCCAACTTCTCCTTCCTCCAACTTGGCCATCACCGATCTTAGGTTGATGAAGGATTGGGTTTGCCATGGCTGGGGCTGTGGCTTTTATATCATGGTACAGGGATGTTTCTCCTCGTGTGAACGAAGTCAGGAATATGAACGTGAGTGAAGTCAATGAAGAAGAGGAAGGCCAGAGAACAAACACAGCAGCGCATCCGGCCATGCAAGTCTCTTTTCACATGTGCATGCAATGAAACCGTTTTACACAGCCTTAAAAAAGGAGAGAGAGGGAATGTGGTGCGGCTGGGAGTAATTTTAGGAGGTGAATAGTTAGACCATTAATTCAAAGCGGGCCTTATTCCATGCATGTTTTGGAACAAATAGATTTTCGTTAGGAGACTAGAATACCGGAACGGAGGGAGTATCATAATATGATACCGTATCATAGCACATAAAACTAGAAAACTTAGTGGTAAACACATCATGTACACAAATTTACATTGAGATTCTACAAAACATTAAATGTGATGATACTATGATACTATTTTCATTGTGGGGGTAGTATCATAAACTAGTATCATGTGCATGATACTAGTGTATGATACTTCTCATTGTGACTAGTCTAAAAGAGATGGGAGAGGCGTTGCAACATGAAGGTACTTTGTCAACCGCCTGGTTAATTAATTACCCTTGCCTCTCTGCCTGAGGAAGGCTGCTTCTGCACCCGCCAGCCGGCCCGGCATCATCTGAGGCAGATAACGACTCGGTCCACATGCAGACACGGTGGTCTATATACACGTCTACACAAAGCTCGACCTACTAGAAACTCGAGCCAAGTTAACACCTGATCAGTTGACTTCAAGATGCCTTAACGGCTGGTTAATTACTTAATTGCTTCAGGTGAGATGTAGCTGAGCTTCGCGGTTCTGCCTAGAGTCCGCGAGCCACCGCAACTGGTCTGTAGTTAGACAAAGTCTGGTCATTTGACAGAGGAACATGGACGTGGTCCGAGGCTAATCCGCAACAAGGCTTATGTTATTCAGAACAATTCAAAAGCATCCTCTATCGAGCAGCACATCTGACCATAATAGAGAGGCTTAAGCTGTTCCTTATTTCTGCAATGGAAGAAAGGGCTCAGTTACTTCAGTATGCAAACCTTAGTCTCTTCAGTATGCAAATCTTAGTTGTTAACCGCTAAGCATTACTGAACATAACAGAATCAAAACATATACTGTGAGAAGAAGCACATCCAGACACAAAGATGTCAGCAAACGTCGTCAGACAGGCAAGCTTGCTTCAACGAGCTTGGTTGGAAATCATTAAGCAAATGAACCGCAAGCTAAGTACAAATCAACCGAACTAAGTCACTATGTCCTCATCATTCTTCACCGTGTCAGACATTAGATAATACAGGGAAGTTGCCAAGATTAATTGATTAACTCCTACAAGTGCAATTTCCAGTTGAACAGCAGACGCTATTCAGATGGTCGACCTGGCTCCACGTGAAGTTATTCAGAACGGAAGAGCCCAGAGCAAACAAGTCCATTCCTACACCTCAGCAACGGGAGAAAAATACTAGATACCTGTGTAGCAACGATGTTATTAGTCCAACCAATTTGACTGTTCAATCATGCAAAAATCATTGAAGTTATACAATTGAACAAAAAATTATGATTCAGACAGTAAACAATAGCGTGACCATTGGGGAAACTGCACTAAAATATACAATGTTGAATCAAGTTCAGCATTATTGGGAAAACCCAACAATAGAAAAAAAAATGTGATCGGAAATTTATAGTCTAGTGGCACACTTCCAACTTTTACTGTACACATTCTCTAGTATCTTGCCATCAGGCCTCCGCAGATGCTAAGAGACGGTGGTTCAAATAACCCCACATAGAGGTAAAATGCTGATCCACATCTAGCTTACAAAATCATTAGAAGTATTATTTACTATCATAGACATGTGAGAGGTTCATGGAGTAGAAAATAAAAACTTCAGGTTTCTAGCTCATATCCATATTTCTATAAATATACGAGGTAGCTAGTCACTCAAAATCGAATTTAATCAAACTCAACCTCAAAAAGGGATCATATATACATCATCTTATTAACTAAAACTTCCTTAGTTCCTTCACTACAAAATAGATGCCATTTTTTAAAACTGCATTGGTTCTAATGGTAATATGTTAGTGCAAATAAAAGGTTCTAATTCGTGATTAGCGCAGTTTTTATGATGAATCTAGTCTTGTCACTTCGATCATGTCTTCAGTATCATGTATTAAACATTTATGGTGGACAAATTGAGAAAATTAGACTGCACACAAAGCATACATGTAGCTTAGAGTAAACAAAATTATACTAGCGACTAATGGCCAATTACAGATACAGGCTAGACAAACTATTCTCAATTAAGTATATGAAAAATTAGTATTGGCTAATTGGAAGAGAGAGTTATCTAGAGTAATTCTCAAGCTTGTTTCCTGCAATATCTAATACAGTAAAATAAAACATGCTCATACTAATAAGCCTAGCAACATAGGTGATCATGACTAGCCAAATTTAATGAATACAGCCTGAAAATGCAAATGAACTAAATATGTTTTTGGAACAAATTGACTTGGCACTCACATCAGGACTTCCCTAAAAGTGATAATATGAAGTTATGAACAACTGTTTTCTATATATTAAACCAAGTCATTGTTCCAGATTTAGGATTATTAGCAAGATCACAAGAAGTAGAATACTAAAAACTAGCGTTAAGCTTCCCAAATGTACATGTTGAACTATATATTTAACATTTTAATTGGTCCAGGCTAATTTTCCATGTAAGTTGTCTCCACCTTTTATGTATCCCATGTTGAGAAGAAGAAAAAGGCACTGCTGCACTAAACTGATAAAGAGAGTTCGACTACCTAACTTGAACCATCTTGTCCGATGGTAATGATAATGATAATAATAATAATGTGAGAATATTAAAAACAACTTCAGTACATATTTCTTGGCAAACGAGGTACCCCATCCCTGCTTCAATCACAAAAGCCACAATACAGTGGGATGATGACAGCCAATAAACTGGATATAGAGGCAGAAATTGCAACACAAATTAAACTAGATACCGGTAAAACAAAAAAAAATCCAGATCATAACCATTGTATAAAACTCCACTACATAGTAACAGGACAGAATTCAGAATTCTACAGAACAGCATGCTGAGCAGCAAAAGAAGTAATTACTACGGTCATACTTGAAATTATTAACTTAACAGAAAAGAATGTGAACGGCATTCCTAAAATAAATCTGATTTTTAACTACTTGCAGTGTAAAGGTATGCTATTACCTGCAGCGTAGACAGTTTCAAATGGATGACCGAAAAACGCCGCGCTAGGATCGGAACATTTCTTGAACTGCAAAGACTCAAGCTGGACCATGAATAGGCCCATACCTGTAGAGAGGAACACCACATTATTGCACTCAGCTAAACCTCTAATCTCTGGGTCTATCTGCTCCTCTGAATTCAGGGATAGTAGCTCGTCCAGTTCAATAGTTCTTCCCAACACCCACGAAGCAACACCATCAGAATCAGTATTCCTCTTCCATAATTGGGCGGTCAAATCAGACACGGAGAGTAAGCCGAGGCCACCACCCTCTGCCCGCATAACCATCAAGTTCCAAGTTTTGCAAAGGGCAATCTCCACCGGCAGATGTATCAGAGCTAGGCTCTGCCTACCCAAATCAAGCTCGACAATTGGACGCTGAATCGTAGCAAACATCCAGTAAACGGAATCCCCAACCAGCACAGAGCTTATGCTGTTCAATGGCATTGGCATATACATGCAATCCTCGTATGGAAGGAGTGTTGATATAAGATCACTCCATACGCCGGTCTCTGACGAGTAAATGCAGGCGAACACTTGTTGTTTGTCTGAGCCTTCCAATACCACCTGGAAATGGTGGGCGTCTCCAGCACGGCGAAGCACCGTCCCCTGGATCGGGGTTATGCTCGTGTCAAACCCCGGGGGAACGGCAAGCCTGTGCTGGTCGCTGGCGACCGGGTCCCACACCACGACCTGTTTCAGCTTCTGCTGGAGCACTAGCATGAGGCCATGGCGACATCCGAGGATCTTGGAGTGGAAGCGAGCGCCCGGCAGGATGGAGAAGCGGAAGTCCGGCGGCATGGAGAAGCGGCCCGGCGGGACGCGGTTGGGGGGCTCCATGGTAGGTTGGAAGGCCATTCCGCGAGCACCTTGACCGAAGAAGCCGAGGAGGGGAGGAGGGCTCCGGCGGTGGTGGCGGCGGAAACAGCGGACGAAGCCGGGGTCGGAGACGAGGCTGCGCCAGCGCTTGCAGACTGCGGAGGCGCGCGGGAGGGAGGACGGCTCCGGAGGGAGGCGGAGGAGGATCTCGAAGAGCAGGTTGTCGTATTCCAGCGGCGGCGCCGCCGCCACCGGCAAGCGAGGGCATTCGCGGAGCATGCTCATCTCGCTGTAGGACTGATCAGGGCCGGACTGAACGTTGCCAGTGAGAAACCTATGCTTGGCAAACATGGAAAGCCCACGAGGCTGAGGCCCAGCCCACAATAGCCGGCCGTCTATCCCAACTGCCGATCTGCTAGAACACCCCAACATGTCTAGGACAGCCTGCAGGCCTCTTTATTGCATGGGCTAAGAAATAAAACGTGTCGTTTGGTTGATTGAAGTCGTCCACATTGTTGCATGAACCGAGTTTTAAAGCACCTCCGGGACAGGTCCTGGAGGAACGGCTGAAATGGCAGTTTTTGTGGAGCCTCGCCCGTTGTCGTGAGAGAGCTGCACGCGTGGGAAAGAAAGACGGAAACGCCGCGTCCCTTCGGGGAAACGCGGTATAACTAGCCTCAACGCCCCCCTCTCCTTCGTCTCACTCACCTCTTCACTCTCACCGCCTCAAACTGTCACATCAGCAAGGCGGCTCCTCTACCGCCTACAAATCTGCCGCACCGCTGCAAGGAGGAGCAGCGGGACCGGAGGAGGAGATAATGGCAAGAACCACCGCGACCTCGGCCGCAACCTGCAATGTGCTCTTCACCGGCATCTCGAGTTCGGGCACGAACTTGACCTCGACCTGACCAATGGCGGTAAGCTCCTCTTCCTCTTACCTTCGTCGTCGTTGTGCGAGAACAGGCCATGCTTCACCATTTGCGACAACATGCAGATTAGATCTGCTAGGGTTTCTATTAGGATTGGGTTTGGGTAGACGATTGCTTGGTGTTCGTCGCAATTTCTTGTTGTTCGTGTCGATTGCTTGGTGTTCACGGTCGTATATGAGCTATTTCAAAAAGCGGATGGATCACATGGAAGCCATTTCGGCCATTGTCGTCGCGTTTCAGTCCATTTCCCTCAACGGTGTTGCACGGGAGCTATTTGCCCCCGAGCTCAAGCCGTTGTGCCACGAGCTCAACCCGCGACAAGGTATGGCGCGGCGGAGGAAGGGGAACGGTGTCGGAAGGAAGCGGCGGAGTGGCGAACCGGAACTGCAAAATATGTTTTACTGTCTTTTCATCTTCACACAAAACACGCTTCGTAATTTCCATGCCAATTGCGTGGGAGAATATAGATGTGTTTGAAGATACGGGAGAAAATGACAAAAAACCACGACAATTGGGGCGGCGGTGTCACATGACCACGGACTGGAGGCTAAGCGACGCATAACCACAAACTCAGGGGCCGGTGCTCGACACAAAGCACTGATTCCACATTTTGCTGGGTTTAATCAGGTTTATGATAGATGGGGCCTGCTGTCAGGTGCCAGGTGGCGATGTCTTCAAAAAATATTTATTTTTGTGTATCTATCTACCTCTCTATGCTCATTTGTGTTGACCAGTCCAGAGCCGCCGGAGCCTTTGTGCCGCCGCCACGAGCCACCGCTACTCCGGCCATGGAGCGGCCCTGGCGAGATCTGCCCGGGGGAGACCGGCACGGGCGACGACGGCTAGGTAATCCGGTGACGCAGGCCGCCGCCGCCGCCACCCTGCAGCGAGCGCCGCCGCTCCTCCCGCCCCCGCTCGCTGCGCGCCGCACGCGGTGGCGCCGCCGCACCCTCCCACCTGCTCTGTGCGCCGCACGCACCGGCCGCCGCCGCCCTCCCGCCCCCGCTGCTCGCTGCCGCACGCAAGGCCGCCGCCGCCGCCCCTCCCGCCCCACTCTGCTCCGCCGCCCTCCCTCTGTCCTCCCCAACCTCTCGTCCCGACCGACGGCGCGGGTGGTGCACGGCCCGGCGGTGGTGCGGCCCGGCTGAGCTGGGTCCCTTTCCTCGGCGGCGAGCGGGGTATGGAGCGGCGCTCGTCTCGCGAGCGAGGGGGCGGCGCGGCTATCGTCCCGGGCCGAGACCGTGGTCTCCGGCGAGGGCGAGCAACGGCCCCGTGGTCTCCCGCGAGGCGAGGGCAGGCAGGAGTCATCGACCCCATGGTCTCCGGCTAGGCGATGCGGCTAGGCGCTGCGGCGGGCACGCCCATGGCACGGCGGCGGCCAGCGGGGAGGAGGCTAGGCGTAGGTGCGGGAGGAACCTGCCGGTTCCTTTTTCTTTTAGATTTGCATTTTTCTTTTTTTAATTTTATTTATTTCACAACCTATCAGAAACGATGGGGAAAACATCGCCACCTGGCACCTGACAGCGGGCCCATCTATCAGAAACTTGATTAAACCTAGCAAACCATGTAATCAGTGCTTTCTGTCGAGCATCCGCCCCTGAGTTGGTGGTTATGTGTCGCCTAGCCTCCAGTCCGTGGTCATGTGACACCGCCGCCCCAATTGTCGTGGTTTTTTGTCATTTTCTCAAGATACGGCCATATCCTCGTGATTTCATTGCTCTCACATATACTCACGGAGCTACAGGAGTGGTGAGAAAACGACAGCGATGGTGCCGCACCGACGCGCACCATGATAGCGTCGCCATTTTTAACTCTTCTTCTCGGGGCGGAAAAGGATAGAGTGCTCACTCGCTCCATCGTGTCCTGCGCCTCCCAGCTCGCTCGCCGTCGCCATCTCTGTAGCAGCTCGCCGGCTCGCCGCCTCGGAGCGGGACGGAGATGGAGGGCGCCGTGCTCTGCGCCGCCAACCACGCGCCCCTCACGCCCATCTCCTTCCTCGAGCGGTCCGCGCTCGTGTACCCCGACCGCCCCGCCGTCGTGTCCGCCGCCGGCGACGCGCCGCCCCGGACGTGGAGGGAGACCCGGGACCGCTGCCTCCGCCTCGCCGCCGCCCTCGCCGGCCTCGGCGTCCAGCGCCGCGACGTGGTAAGAATCAATACTGACACCACCACTCCACTCTGAATTCCACCACTCTATTTAGTGCCCACTCGATCCAGTCCTCTCCCCGTACTATCACTCCAAATTCCGCTCCGAAATTCCCATCGTATGTTTTTCTTGTGCAAAATTCGGTTACTGTCGCTCTCGCCACAAACAAACTTGTCCTGAATCGATTTTGCTTCGCGGGCGTCGCTGAGAATCGAGTGATTTTGACTGATTTGTTCTGAACTGTGTGCAGGTGGCCGTGTTCGCCCAGAACATCCCGGCGATGTGCGAGCTGCACTTCGCGGTGCCGATGACCGGCGCCGTCCTCTGCGCGCTCAACTCGCGCCTGGACGCCGCCATGGCGTCCGTCCTGCTGCTGCACTCGGAGGCCAAGGTCATCTTCGTCGACGCCGCGCTGCTCGGCGTCGCGCAGGAAGCCCTCCGCCTCGTGTCCGCTGCCGGCGCCAGGGCCCCCGTGGCCGTCCTCATCACGGAGCTCCTGGACGACGACGCCGACTCGTCACCACCGCCACAATCTCATCCCCGGACTTGTACATACAACACATGACAAGTAGGTGAGCAAGAACTTAATTCTCAAAAGACTATACATGTCACTAGTGCTAATTGACTATATGCAGCAAATAGCTTAGCAGACCCTACACTTCCACGCATCATATATACACGGAAGAAATGAGGATAAAAAATTACCAAGTGACTCTATCATCTTATCACACTCATCAAGAATGAAATGCTTCACATTCTTCAAAGAAAAGTCCTTCTCTCTAGCTAGAGCTAGAATCCTTCCACAGTGACAGCAGCAAATAAATCCTTATGGCTTCTTTATGTGAACACCTCCATAGAATAGAGCAACATTCAATGCGGAACACAAAATCAATGAGAAAATCAAGAAAAGGGAGAAACAGAACTGCAACAAACCCAGTTTTACAAACCTGGTAAGCCAGCTGTCTCATGTGGCAGTGTGGCATAATACAACAAACAGACTTCCCCATCCGTGACTTTGCTTGGCACATGACATCCCTCCAACGGGAAATGTCCGAAGAAAGTATACCTACATATCAGCAACACGAGAACTTCATTACGACACACATATCATAATGCTTGCCAAAGGTAAAGCTGAGAAAGCAACAAACCATATGAAAAAAATTAATTTTGGATCTTTTTTGTCATATTAACTATCACACCAGGGCGGAACTAATTAAACAAACATCATTATACAACGCCATTATACAACGCCACCATGGTAGATACAATATTTTGTACAGGAAGGTTACACAAATGCAAGAAAGAGCACGCACGTGGCATCTAAAAAATCTGTTGGCATATATACTAAGTGCATGAACGCAGCTAATACACTATCATGTACACGAATCAGATACTATATTGTCATAATGAAATCAACAAGATGATGCTTTGAGCAGCATAAGATATGTGGTGTACCGTGTAGATATATATGCAGAATTGAAAAAAAATGTTGTAATGCGAAAAAAATGCCATGTCTCAATGCTTTCCCAAAAAAAAATGTTGATCTTCAGTGTCGACAGGGTCAGTCGGACGCAAGGCAGAAGTCAAGGTTGAACTTCAGTAAGTAGAGGGCCGTACAAAAACAAAACATGCTGGTCCGAATAATCAGTGTGAACTAACATTTGATTTGAAGTCCAAGCAATCCACGAGGTACTGAAATCGGGATGTTTTTGGAACCTGGAGAAATAAGAAGACTCGGGTTTTCTAATACACCAGAACGAATCCTGAACACTTGCCAACTATTCTAGCGTGATCACCAAAATACGGAGTAGAAAAATTCCACAAAAAAAATAGCAACCAAGTCAGTTGAGAAATTAAACAACCATCAACGGAAATTGATCTCAAATCTTGATTCGGCATATTCATCCACACATGTAGAATTTCAAACTTGTTTTATCAATCTGCAATAAAGAGAAAATGGGAAGCAATAGCACCGTGTATGCATGCATTTTGACAACTTGGACTAGTGAATCTTGCACATCACGAGTAAATGTTTAGAGCAAACCTAAACTAAAATCATATCCAAATGTACAACTAGCTCAGATGGAAATGGACACCAAAAAATATGAACTTTTCACCAAAAGTTCTCTACTGTTTCTGCTAGTTGTTCAACACGGTGTCGACAGGGTCAGTAAGACGCACCCAGAGGTCACAAGGAAGAAGCAAAGGTTGATCTTCGGTGAGTAGAGGGTTGTACAAAAAAATAAAAGCGTGATGGACCTGATCAATATGAACTAACACCTGAATACCTGATCTGAAGTCCATGTACTGCACAAGAAACGGAATTCAGGATGTATTTGCAGCCTGAAGAAATAAGAAGACTCAGGGAATCCCAACAGCTTTTTGTGCAGGTGTGCCATATGATTATCCTTCTTTTTGCAGTATTCTAATATAGTCTTATTACACGAAAAGAATTAGTGTTCATGGCTGAACCTTACTAAGGATCCAATACCATAGACATGCATCCACGTATAAACTAGTTTAGGGGTTACAAGTCCTAGGTATAAATCGATGGTGCTAAACCGTTCAAGGGAAGTGGCCAACGCAGACAGTCAAACCAAAGATAATTGCTGGACATAACAGAGAGGAATCAAACTTGGATGACTAAATCAATTATGTATTCCAGGACACGCCACAGTTGAAAATCAATACTACTGATCCCATTTCAGTTCTTGTTGATTCTGAAGACATGCAAAGAAAAAATATGAGTTACACATGAGAGATGTAAAGCAACAATCCCAATTTGACATGGATACTGTCGTGAGTGGGGATGGAGATTACGTGGAGGAGAGACTGTACTTAAATTCCTTATCTAGCAGACCAACCAAATTGCAGTTTCATCCTATCTAGCCCCCATTAATCCATATCAAATTGATATGTTCGTCCCTGTCGCCAGTATACAGCTTCCCAAGTCCGCGAGTAAGAGATTCCCATACCTGAAAACTTGCATCCCCTCTCAAGGTAGCACCAACGGATGTGACCGACTCCTGGCCGGAGAAGCTCCGGTACCGGCTGCTCTTCTTCAGGAAAACAATTTCCCAGTCAAGAAAACTGAATTTGGGGGTAAAAAGGATTAAGCTTAGGGTTTGGATACCGTACCTGCACGGCGACGCCCCGGAGCAGGGCGCGCGCGGCGAGGCCACCGTATGGTCGACGGCGAGGACGGAGCGCGGAACGGCGCCGCGTCCGGACGGCCTGCACCACCTCGCCGGCGTGAAGCAGCACCCGTCAGGCACGCGCGAGACGCGGGCAGACGGAGCGCTGCGCGCCGGCGAACGAGCCGCCGCGACGCAGAGCGGTCCATGGGGGCGCCGCCTCTCTACTTCGCGAGCACATGGCGGCGGAGGTCGATCTTGTGCGTGGGGATCGGGTTGAGTTTGGCCTGATGGAGAAGGGAGCGGCGGAGGGAAGGTGGCCGGCGACGGGGAAGGGCGGCGGCGGCGGCGTTCGATCTTGATTTCGTTGGGTAGGAGAAATGAGGGGATCGCGTCGCTGAATGAGGAGAAATGAGGGGATCTTGATTTTGGACTTTACGCCTCGGCCCAAAAACCAAATTCGTAAACCCAAATTAAAACAGCCCAAAAACCAAATAATTTCGTTTGGCGCGCGAGGCCAAATCCTGCGCGGGGATTTATTTCGCTAGGGCTACTACTACCGACTTGATTAGTAAATCACACACACTACATGCATTGATAGGCACGTTCTCTACAAGTACATGCATATATGTTGATATCGCGGGGTTGTGATCGGCGTGTCAAGCGATTTATCGCCCGAATGGAATCACGGTGTCGAGATCGTTCTTGTTGTGTGTCTTGGTTTTGCCGAAACATGGTGCGGCGATGGTTGTACGAACCATATACGATGTTCCCAAAAAATCCCGGTGGCACAAAGTCGCTAGCTAAGACTGCAACACGACTAACGGTTGTTAATAAAACCTAATTATTCAACCCAAAAGTGTGTAATAGACATTATCTTGTCACTTTATGATATTTAAAAAAAAGGCAAGACCAATTAATTTTCATGCATTAGCGCATCCTCTTTATATTATAAGCATAATATTTCATCGTGTACTATATCAGGAAAACATTATGCTTTTAATCCAAAAAGTTGGAGATCCCCATCTTAACATCACGAAGCATAGAAGCAAGAGATTAAAATCCTCCCGATGTCATAGTCCACTTTTGTGGGTCCCGAGATGTCTACCCCTCTCATAGATTTTACTTCAAAGTGGTGATTTCATGTAACTTTAATCTTTATGTAATTTATAATATAGGTCATACCAACATGAAAAAAATAGAGAACAACTTCTTACAAGAATCGGGTCGATGGCCGCGGAGTGGTAGTTTTGCATCGTAAGTTCAAAATCTGCCTCTCGGATAGTCATATTCATGAAGCAGTGCCACCCTCATGGTCTCGAGATTTTTCTCCTTGAACCCGCACTACACCCTCACGCTCACCCTCGCGACCTCACCCACGTTGCACCCGCACTCCCTCTCTCTGCTCCACCGTGCCTCCCATCGATGCCTCGTCATTGCGCTTACTTCGCCTTGCCACCATGATCCTTTGGCTCATCGCGCCACCTTCCCTTGCATCACCACGCTCCTTCCACCTTCTATCGGCTCACTGAGCTCCCCTCCTTTAAAAAGGATGGCCTTTTTGGTCCAAGCTAACGACGAATCGATGGAACCGACCCGATCTCAGCAAGGCCTTATCCGGTGGCTGCGAGGTTAGACACGTCGGATCCTGCTCCCACGAGGATAGAGGCAACATCGGTAGCGAGTAGCCACGGTCTTGCGAGCATGTGTACATCCATGGGCGCCACCCCATTTATCTGTCATGCCGCTGGTAGTCACCGCCACTACCGTGCTCTCCCCATCGGCCCTGCTCCCTCGCTGTCATTGCGAAAGATGGTAAGGGAGACAAGATGAAGAAGCAGAAGGTTGCCTATTGGTATCTCTTAGCCTATGCATCCGTTCTTACAAGTGCATCAGTTGCATTAGGTGTTTCTTGATTTTGTTTCTCTTTTGTGTGTGTCACTAAGGCATTGGCAAAGTGGTTCAAGGTGATGGGGATGGGGAAGATCGTGCGGCGATGCGCCGGTAAGCAACATCTACTTAGCAAGAAGAATGCAAAGATCATATAGAGACTCTCCAAGGTGGTATGAAAACGCTTTGTTCGCTTCGCTCACATTTTTTTGTTCGGCTAGTGTGTCTACCTATGACAAAACTGGCTGAGTGTTCCTGTCATTCGGATCACGTATGCTTATATTAGATGGCAATGTGGATTTTTGGTGTGAGTTTAGTTTCCTTCATGTGATGTTACCTTTTTGCTTTGTTCAGGATTGTGAGAGCCATAGACTGCACCAAAATTTCCACTTGCTTGGGTCGATGTGGTAGTCATGTCATAGTTGCAACAAAAATTATGTCAGGAAGTGCGTGCATATGCATTTACGTCGAGAAGTTTATTTAATTTTTAATAAATCTAAGTCACCTATAGTTGCCTGATGGTAGTATCTACTAGACATACATGGATATAAGTATTATCACATGTAACGATGTATCATTTGACTATTGGTTTGGAACTAAGCATAATCTTAGCGGAGTTCAATGGAATACATGTTTTGTTTTCAGATATTTTTCTCATGACCTCGAGATTTTTTCTCCTTGAACCCGCACTCCACCCTCATGCTCACCCTCGCGACCTCACCCAAACGTTGCACCCGCACTCCCTCTCTCTACTCCACTATGCCTCCCATCGCCGCCTCGTCATTGCGCTCCCTTCGTCTTGCCACCATGATCTCTTGGATTGTCGCACCACCTTCCCTTGCCTCACCACGCTCTCTCCACCTTCCATCGGATCACTGAGCTCACCTCTTTTAAAAAGGATGGCCTTTTTGGTCCAAGCCAACGACGAATCGATCTTAGCAAGGCCTTATCCGGTGGTTGCGAGGTCGGACACATCAGACCCTGCTCCCACAAGGATAGAGGCAACATCGGTCGCCAGTAGCCACGGCCTTGCGAGCATGCGTGCATCCATGGGCGCTGCCCCATTTATCTGGCATGCCGCTAGTAGTCACCGCCGCTACCGCGCTCTCCCCATTGACTCTTCTCCCTCGATAGCATCCCAAAAGATGGTAAGGTCTACAAGATGAACAACCAGAAGGTTTCCTGTTGGTCTCTCTTGGCCTATATATGCATCTGTTCTTACAAGTGCATCAGTTTCATTAGGTGTTTCTTGATTCTGTTGCTCTTTTGTGTGTGTCACTAAGGCATTGGCGAAGTGGTTCAAGGTGATGGAGATGGAGAAGATCCTACGGTCATGGTCCGGGAAGCAACATCTTCTTGGCAAGAATAATGCCAAGAGCACAGCGAGACTCTCTAAGGTGGTATGAAACGCTTGTTTCACTTCGCTCACATTGTTTTCTTCAGCTAGTGTGTCTACCTATGACAAAATGGGCGAGTGTTCCTGTGATTCGGATCCCCTATGCTTAGATTAGATGGCAATGTGGATTTTTTATGCTAGTTTAGTTTTCTTCATGTGAAGTTACTTTTTTTTTGCTTTCTTCAGGATTGTCAGAGCCATAGACTTCACCAAAATTTTCACTTGCTTGTGTCGATGTGGTAGTCATGTCATAGTTGTAACAAAAATGATGTCAGGAAGTGTGTGCGTGCATTTACGTCGAGAAGTTTCTTGATTTTTTAATAAATCTAAGTCGCATATAGTTGCCTGATGGTACTATCTACTAGACATACATGGATATAAATATTATCACATGCAAATGGTGTATCATTTGACCATTGTTTTGGAACTAAGCATAATCTTAGCGGAATTCAATGAAATACATGTTCTGTTTTTGGATATTCTTACATTTTCCTTTGCTAGATTTTGGGCAGATAAGTTGATGAAAGACACCATGTTTGAAGTCACCAAGGTCAAATCCCCTCTTTATAGGAAGTCATTTTTTTTTTTGAATTTAACTTGCACTTAACATGACCACTCCAATCTTAAATATCCTACGAATTCCGTCCTTTGAAAGTTTGCTAGGTTATTAGCTTAGCTGTAGGTGAACAGACAAACAATCACTAAGTGGTGGCTGCAACTTGTTAATCTATCAATGTAGCGATGTAAGCACTAATTTATCACGTGATATTAATTAGTTAGTGCTAAAGGTTTGACTTCGCCCACTACCAAAACTATATTTACTACATACCGCTTGATCAGTGCGTGTGCATGTACACAAAGATAAACTACTCCCAATGCTTTTGTATACTGATGTTGTTATTGGATGTGAGTTGTTGCTGATGTGTGCTTTATTTTCGTTAGCCTTTGTTTACCACTCCATGCAAATATTGGAATATATGTCTATGTTTTAAATAATGCATGTAAATATTGGAATTTTCTTGCATTGTCTTCTCATGTTAAACCCCTTCACGGTGATTTCAAGGTACATGGAGCAACTGAGGTCCAACATGGCGGAACTGAATGCCAAAAGTTAACAACATACTTTGTTTTCATGTGTATTTGTTTACCAAGTGCTAGTTTGACTCATCAACTGCAGCTTGCACTGTAGTTTCCATCCATTCATGTTTTAAAATTGAATAGAATTATAATGAACCCTCCAATTACTCAATTCTCATCAAATGGATTTGCAATTTGAATTATTCTTAGTCTTGTGTTGGAGTAACTGATGTTGATATGCAGATCCAGAGGCGTAGGAGAAATATGCCATTGCACTATGTTCATCCATCAATGGCACCGAGGGGCGGAGGCACACTAGGTTTAAGAGGCATGGAGAAGGAGTTGGTTGTAGGAGGAGCTGGCTGGAGACGCAAAGGCAGTCTTGGCTTGAGGAGGAGATAGCAAGATTAGGAGTTGGTATGGAGGAGGAGCTGGCATAGAGCTTGCTTAGAGAAGATGCTCCTCCTCTGGCCAAGCCTGAGACGTGCTAGAGATCTGGCTAGAAGCTAGCTGAGCGATCTTGCCATAAGCTACTAGAGCGACCGATTTGGAGATATGCGAGCAAGATGTGGGAGATGCGAGGGAGATGGGCAAGATGCGAGCTAGGCTTAGTGGTTCATTTTTTATTTAGAATGGTTAAATTGTCAACCGATATTATTGTACTAAGGTTCTAACACTTTTTTGTTGGATCGAATGGAGTAGTGCGAAAAAAATACCTTGAACCTTTCCGACTGCACCAGATTTGGTTTGTAGACAAAATATTTAGTGGGACCATATGCATGCATGTGCAACAGGTAGGTCCAGCACTCCAGCCAATCCACATCGAGCTTGCTAAGAGGCCCACGAGCTAGTACAAGTATATGCTACCTTGCGAGTGATGTTAGTTCGTTGTGCGATCCAATCCAAGTCCATCGAGCTAATAACTAATCATGCCATCTATATCCATCCTTTTTGGTATAATAGGAACCACTATAGTGCAAACATAAGAGAAGAGATATATGTGTTATGACGTTTCACGACTCTACGTGGAAATCACAATGTTTTTTTTGCAAGAATCCAAGTTCCTATTTACTCTCCTAATTTTCCTTCTGGTATATCTACCCATAGGTCGTCCCATCGATTCAAAGCTAGCAATCATCATGGGTCGGAGGTAGTATCCAATTGTACATGTGGAATCTATTCCGTGCACTACGGGAACTAGACAAAGCAATAACATTTTCATTACTCGCATCGAATCAGAGGTGGGGATCCTGTGCTAGGGTACATCGGGTACCTTCCCTTCTCCATGACCGTCCTCGACCCAAAGATCGTGGGGAACCTATATCTCGATTCAGCTGCAATAGGCACACCAGTGCGGGGAAGAAGCCTGACCCATTTGTGGCGCCCTCACCGCGAGATCTGGTCGCGTCGTCAAATCCGCAAAGCACTCCCTGTGCAAGGGGGAAAGTTTGCCTCCCATGTGAGAGATTGCGCCACCATCATTGTACATGCTTTTCCCTGCATGACCTCTGGTGGCGGTGGAAAATGGGGAGGGGGAGGGCGAGTGGTGGTGCGGTTTTGGTCGCCTCCCATTCGGCCTAACCATAACCATTAGAGCTTCTAGCGTCTGTGTAGTTGTAGTACTAGGTGAATTCATATGCTTTTGATTAGGTCATAGCCATTATTTCTACAAGGAGGGAGTACGTGCAAGCTAGTATGTAGCTACTACTACGGGCATGCATGGATTAGACTACATCGCCCGCCCCCGGCCTGATTAAGGAATCACATGCATATGATGATATGTGCGTAGTGTAGGAATATTAATGCATGGATTAGCAACCTCCTGGACAGACCAGCATACGAACCAAGCCTTGTGGCTGGAAACAATATTCGCGAATTACTTTCGTCGGACACTTCCATTTTTTGGAAAAGTATAGCTAGGCAAAATAATTGAGAGCTGAGGGCGGATCGAGCGGGATCATTTCTGGCCGAAACAGAATTTTCGGGATGATTTAGGGTATGATAATCAATGGTCCCAAAAGTTGTGTTCAAGTCACGTGATTTTGGGTATAATAATTAATGTCCTTCAAATCTGGAGGGAGCTGCAACAATTCGACTCAGCCAATAATCGACCTACTTAAAAATCGCGTCCATAATTTTAGGTGCTAGTTATTATTGTTGGGAGACAAAGCAATAACCAATGTCGAGAGAAAATCAAGGAAGAGCCAAACAAAGCACACCCGAGAAACTAGACATTTAATCTCGTCCATAATTTTAGGTGCTAATAAATCGGGACGCCAATCACAAGACAGAATTTGCCTCATCCGGATCGGCAATCTCGCCCGTCCAGGAAGAAACCAAAGTCCAGATATATATGCCTGCCAACCCAACGAATAAAAGAAAACGAAAATCACGCCGCCTACTTCATTCTGTTCTGGACTGGACTGGAATGGGTCAATCCCCATTGCTCCCCAACCACCGCCACCCAACCACGCCGCCGGCACGCGCCCTTCGGCGCCGCCGTATCTTCTCACCCACCACCGGCACCTCCTCCTCCCCGCCAGCCTCATCTCCCCACCTCTCCTCGGCGCGCGGCCAGCTCGCCCCGATCAGATCGACGGTGGACGCCGTCTCCCTTCTCCCCTGCACCAGGTCGCCGGCTTCCCCCACCACACCTACCACAAGCGCCGCCCCATTTTCGCAGGCGTAAGAGGAGGCGCCGCGCAGCAGCCATGGTGGCGTGACTGGCCTGCTCGTCGGCACCGCGTGCGTCGATTCGACGGCGCGCGCGGCTCCGTCGATCACGTCGGTCTGCGTCGGGCGCGTGGACGAGGGAGCGCGGCGAACTGCTGCACGCAGCCGCGGGGGTTCCGACGACCAGGAGGTCGAGCTGCTCGTTCCGGAGACGCCGCCGTCCTGGGGCTTGTTGGCGTCGGCTTCAAAGGTAGCAGCTTTTAATCTCTCTCTCCGTCCTTGATTCGGCACAGCAGCTGATTAGACAACGCGATTTCGTACTAGTATATGCCGCGATTTCTTCAAAGTACCATAAGTGTGTTCACTATACTGGTTAGTTTCCCCTTTAAATGCTCACATTACATGCTTCTGTAGTTTCTTCACATTTTTTTACTTGTAATGAAAAGCTCAGTTTCGATGATGCAATGTTGTAATTAAATCAACCCTGCAACTTCCAGTTGATAATTAGTGCAGCAAGTAATTTCAGTTGTATCAGTAAACTAGGTTAATAGAGATTCTTGATGAATCACACTTCATCAATGACGCCTTACTTTGAGCACAATTTCGAGTTCATTAACCCTTCACTATTGTCAGAAATTTAGCATATGACAGTCCCAGGTTCAGAGTTGGAGTGTGACAATTTTGTTTTCTTTGTAGAGGAGAAGAACTGATGCTGCTGAAGGGCATATGAGGTGTGCTGCTGATGGAAGGTGAGGTGCTGTTGCAGATCTCGAGGGAGATTTCCTTTCTGTCCTTGTTTTCGTAGAACAGCTGATTCAACTACTAGGAGAAGATTTCGTACTAGTACGTGATCTGATTCAAGTTTCTTTGTGTGCCAAGGGTTTCGCCATGGCCGGCAAGGGCAGCCTGGAGTGTCTCCAAAATGAGTATTACTATGTGATCTGCGAGGTTAGCTTGCAATGTTGATTTGATTCGTTCTGATTCGATTCGTTGATGTGGGGATAACCTCCTGATGTGCTTGCAGGAGCTGCCGGTGCTGATTGTGGATCGCCCGCTTGCCTAGCAACATGTTGGAGTGGTGTAGTAGGTAGTTTCATTGATTACAGCTGTGTATTTTGTATTTACCGTCGTTCTCTTTAATGGAAAATATGTTATGTGCGGAAGTGGTTTTTGTGATTGGTGGGCCGGTATTGAGCTAATTGGTTATTGATATGGTATGCATATGGATATGAAGTTTTAGCATATGGTCGTTCTTTGATTTAGTCATCGCATGCTTACCTTTGCCCATTTTTAGCACATGAATATAATGATTGAACTGCTTATCTAACCTACTTGATGCATCTGTATGGCTACTTATTGCTAATAATTCGATCCCTTGGATAAGGAATTAGATTAAAACATTTTATATCTATCATCATTTATTTATGATTGAAGGACCGTAAGTATAGAGAACAAGTACTACACCTGTCTCTGGTAGAAGCATTGTAGAACATAAGGTCTCGGTAATGCATATTTAGTTGATGCACCTGTATGTGTTCTAAGATGGCATCACTTATGTTTTGGTTATCTTTGATTTATTTTTGGAAATTCTATGGACTTTCGTGCAAAGAGCTGTGCTTTCTCATAGCTCTGTTTAATTCATAAGAGATTGGTTTTGATCGGTGTGTTCTGATTCTGATGATAGCCTTTTTATTTAGGGAGAAATAGCTCTTATTTGTTGTGGTTCTAGTTTTGGTTGGGGAGAATAACTTTGCTTTGTTCTAAGAAGAGAATACTACTACATTTGATCTGTTTTTCACTTTTGTTGTTGAGTTGTCAAGAAGATAGGCGATCCATGGTCATTTTTTTCCACTTTAGAGCTCTTTCTAGTCACTCGCGAATATTGCCAAGTATCCTTATGAATCATGCTTATTTCTGAAGATTGACGTGCTTTACTTGTTTCCTCAATAGGTTGTCCTTATGTTATATACAAATAAGGGGACTACACTTTGTTTCTTGGCTGCAATGGTGTGGAAATGATAGTGTAGTGACAGGGAACCCAATGGCAAGGTAGACTGAAGATTTTTACTCATTTGGACTTTAGTTGCACTCCTTGTTTTACTTACCTTCTGAATCATCTCTACTATCTCGTTAATCTACTGCAGTTGTTTTGCCTCAAGGGTAGCGTCTCCGGAAGGAGTAGCACGTGATCTGCAAGGCGAGTTGCCAATTTCCTGTTAGTTTATGTTCGGTGTGGTTCGGTCCTATTGATATTACAATGTCCATAACTCCATATGCACCACGGTTGGGTTGCAGGAGCCGCCGGTGCTGATTGTGGCTCGCCCACTTGCCTAGCGACATGTTGTAGTGGTGTAGGTAGTTTCTACTGCTTGACTGCACCTGTATATGTAGGATTTAGTGTCCCTTAGTTTGCTGAAAAATATTCTGTGTTTGGGAGTGAGTATTGTGATTGTTGATCTGGTATTGTGCTAACCATAATTAGCTCCTCTGTTTTCTCATTGATTCAGTAATGCATACATGGTTTGCTGTGATCAAGAATCTTTTTTCTTCTTTCTCATTCGTATGCAATTATCTTTGTTCAAATTATTGGAACCCCATCATTTAATATTTGCTTGCTAACGTTTGCTTCTTTTTTCCTGTTGTGGAAATATTTACACTATTGTTTAGCGATGTTTTGGGAATAGCTCCATTTTTTACATTGCTCTACGTTTGGTTAAGAAAATAGCACCTGAAAAAAATTGGCAATAGATTATAAATATATTTATGTTTGATTCCATCATGAAAGAATGTTCTCAATGCCAATCCTGTTTTCACTTTTCTTAATGCTTCCCAATTTGATCCCAGTTTGATCTAGTATTTTGTAACTTGGTTCTTTTTACGAGGAATTAACATATGTCTATCTCTTGTGCAGTTGGGCTATTCATGCAAGCTGTCAAGGGCTGCCTGATCATCCTAGCCACGGATGGCGGTGTTGACTTGTTTGGGTGAGTTTCTGGTTCTCCCTTCTCTGCTCTACATGGCCATGCATGGAGGCATGGTTACCTCTGCATCGTCAGATGCTATGTTGATGGTCATGAGTTGTTTCTATCTAGGCAAACATACCTGCTCCTGTCTTTTATATGTCAATAGGATAGAAACTCCCATATCTTATGTTCTTTTTGGTTCTTCCGCTAATGGATGTTATGTGATGTAGCGGTGTTGTGTTTCATTTCCTGTTCTTTACAAGTGTAGTGAACGACTTTGCTCCTAGTGACGTCCTGGAAGCTTCAGATTGCTGCAATGTCGTGTCTGAACATAGTTTCTATCTAGTTGCATGTGTTGTGTATTGTTTTATCAGGTTGAGCTACGTCTGCTCTAGCAAGTTTTTGTCCATTTTTTTTGAAATTTGATGCAATAGTAGCGATTTTCCTTTGAATACAGTGAATGTAAGTGTGCCTAAATGCTTCAGCCATCTAACTCTACTTATCTGGAAATTTGGTGTGATCTATTCATTCATTCAAATTTATCGGCTGCCATCTTGTTATGTTGGTTACAAACTTATTTTCTTTGACAAAATTCTATCTTTTGAATTGCCAAATACTAGTAGCACTACATTTATAGGAAGAACTAGCACTACTTGTACCAATTGGTATGCATTGCTACTACTATGACAAGTTTTCCTTCTTATCTTAATTGTATACCAATTCTTTGTTCAGATTATTTGAAACTGGTCATGTAAAGTTGATGGTACAGACGTTTGACACTTCACATTACGTTGTTAGAGAAGGAACCATCAGCTTGGCCAAATGTTTGAATTAGTTGCTACACCTTTCATTCAGTTTAATAGTACAACACTTAACATGTAAACTCGGTGCTTCCTAGCTGAGCACCAGGATGTTTTCAGCAAATTTAACCGACTAATCGTATTCTGCTATTTTCGTTTTCCAGAAAATATCTCAACCTGGTAAAAATCATAACTAACTCATATAAAATCAGAAAAATGCAAATACGATATTTAAATGTTCAGAAAATTGTACTCGTATTCTGCTGCTACCATTGGCTGGATGTTTTTTTTTTCTCTCTTAGTACATTATGGTTAACTTTGAAGGAATATATAATCTACTTGATTCGTCATTTCTGCCTGACTAGGAATTTTTTTATCACTTCAGTAGTTTCTTTAATAAGAACTTCGAATTGGACCCTGACCACTCTGTCACTACTTATGTTTTCTTTGTGTCTTTGTAGTTCAGGGGCTAAATGGAGTTGGCCAGGTGAGGTAGCCATGGCCGCTTGATCATGCCGTCTGGTAGCCTGTGGGTTCAGGTACGTTTCTGGTTGCTGCCTGCCATGTGATGCTGGGTCAAATAGTGTGGGATTGCAACAAGTGCTTCTTTGCAATACTAGCAGTTGTGAGATGCATCTGGAGCAACCGACAGTATTTCGGTTGAGCTCATCATGTGTGGTGATCTAGTCGTGGTGATGACATGTATGTTGTACCAGAACTTGTTTTTTATTGTTAATCTGTAGCTATTTTCCAAATCAAAAAGCGCAATAATCCTAAGCTTCCCAATTTTTTGATGATTAGGCAAAACCATCTAGATTCCGTATTCTTGTTTTATACATGTCTAGCAATTTGATATTCTTGCGGCGATTATTCTCAGAAATAGTTACTGTCTGGTTTGTGGAAGTCTTTTAAAAACATTTGGTTGCTTTCAGTCCAATCTGGAACTATTCTCTGAGTCTACTGTGGCGGTTATTTGGGTTACATGACACAATATTTATATTTTTCTGCATTTTCTGTATTTTGGTTGTATCCGTAATATACCCATTTTTCCTTGCACAAGAGATGGCAGATCATTATTATTTTTCGCTGTGGAAATTAAGTCCTGGCTACTTTCGTTTTGTTGTAGGAAATTCTTGAAACCACACAAGCAAAGATGACGTTTTTCAGAATTGATTGGATGGGTCAATCAGGTTCACATTCAGATGTAGGTTAAACAACCTAGTTTTGCTACTTTTGTATGTGGCATGCAAGTCGAGTTTTCTGGTGTATCAAAGGGCGTTGATGAACACAATACTAGTGTCGCTGGAGGTTGGAGTCGATGGAAGACACTACTAGCGTCCGTCACCACCGACGACTTTCTCTAGCAGGCGGGGAGTGCAAGCCGGACAAAGAAGTGCTCTCCTTGTTTGACTTCCGGAGGCTGGAGTCGATGAAGCTGGTGCCATGGAGGATGTCAGTGTCTCATGTAATCTACGGGATCATTTTTGCCAGCACCGACTCAGTCCTGAGCCATGTTCCCAATTTTTGCCGGCACCAACTCATTCCTAACATCTTGGGCTTTTATAGTTGCCAGCTGGCCCTGTAGTGCCATAGGGTGGGCAGGCGAGTATATGCCGAGCATCCGTTGCAAAGGAGTGTATGCTCAGCAGCCATTGGGTAAAACGGTTGAATAAAGCATCGTTGTACTTGTGAGATACTGAGATGTGGCCTTGTGTTACTGGAAGATACAGGACAAACTTGTCCATGGACATGGATTTATTGTTGGTTAGCGCCAATCTGGAGGACATGCCTACCTTAAATCACTCAAATGTATCCGTATGTAGCTCTAGAAAGGGTAATGTATATTGAGCCGACTTTTCAATGCTATCTCGTCTGCCACGCATGAAAAGTGAAAGGAGGACTCAAAATTTGTCATATGACTAACTAAAAATTGAAACTACTACCGCTACATCCTTTTCATTGTAGTAGTTTCGTCCACCCTATTCTGTTAGGACATGGTAATTAAAGTTGGTTAATTTTTCCAAGAAAGAAAGGTGATGAAACGATTTGCAAAATCTGGAGAAACTGAATATTCAGAAACAAAATGTCATGAGCAATGACCAAACTCTAGAAAAATCAAACCAGTCAACCAAAACAATCAGCCAGACTGCAGTTATCTAATGACTCTTCAGCCATTGACACAATCATTTCGCAAAAAAGCCATTGACACAATCATGCAATGAAGGAAATGAAACATTTTGCAAAAAAGCCATTGACACAATCATGGAATGAAGGAAATGAGACAATACCGTTAACGTCGCTAGCCTTTCAGGCAGAACTCACAAGCAACGAAAGCTCAATTGCAACACCACCACACGATGAGGAAAACCGCGAGTCAATAAGAAGCCATTGCCCGAAGGACGGGTTGTGAAGCTGTGCTGGTAAAGCTCGGTTACTCCAAAAGTAACGACCATTTCTTGCAGCCAGCAAAACTAATGGAGGGGCTCATCCTGTTCATCAACAAGGCCATCAAGGAGTGGAAGACCAGGAGCTACTCCAGGGGCAGCTCCACCGGCTCGGCCCGTGGTTTCGGCGGCGGTGCCGTGGAGGACGACAACATGTGGGAGCAGAAGCAGTGGAAGGATGGGGGCGCACGGAGGGACCAGATGATGCAAGATTTAACCCCCCTCCCCTCCCGTGGAAGATGGCACACCGTGGAGTGCTTTGGCAAGACAGATCGGGAGAAAAGAGAAACGGCTGAGACTTGCGAATGGAATATGGCACAATGGATGTATCATGTAAAGATCTCGCCGGCGGCCGGCCACACCTAATTAAGGTCTGTCTCGGAGCACCCTCTCCCACCGTGGCATCCTCCAATGGTCCGCACATTGTCCTCGTCGACGCGTAGGGGAAAAATTACTAGTCATAAAATCCTTTCAGCCGCAGCGACCCGGTGGAAGAACATAATGGTTGTGTAATCCAGAGCTCATGTTGCAAGGAAACACGTAGGAAGCAAGAAGGAAGCTAGCAGCATGAGCAATACTAGCAAAAACTAACTAGCGAAATATATATACGCATGCAAGGAAGCAAATAATCTGTTAGAAATCGGATGCCGATCCTTAGCGGACTAGTATATTCTGCCGTACGATGTAGATTACCTGCAACGTCCGCTCCATAGCATGCATGCACCAGCCTGGTAGTTGTTAATTTTAGTAGTTAATTTCCTTTATTTGTTGCTTCTATATAACTGCTTCCAAAGATCACGCCTGAGACCACAATTTTTCTGGAGTCAATTGACTAGTCTTACTTATGTGGTTGATAGAACGCCCCTACATACCATACATCATCTTGGTAGTTTACAAATATTCCAGAGCCATCTGTGTATTCGGTTCACTTGGTTGGCCGAGAAAAAAAAACAACACACTTAATTTGTGTGGGGAGTCGAACCATCCAATTCTGAGAGCATGCACCAGTCTAATAGTACTAGTTAATTTCAGTAGTTAATTTCCTTGATTTTTTTGCTTCCTTATAACTACTTTCAAAGATCACGCCTGACACTTTGACACCACAATTTCTGGAGTCAGTTAACTAGTCTGTACATCATATGTGGTCGTACCATATATCATCTTGGTAGTTTACAAATATTCCAGAGCCATTTGTATATGCGGTTTAGGTGGTTGGCCAAGATAGCGAGAGGGGAGAGCGACCATGATAATAGGAGATAAAAAGGCAACACACTTAATTTGTGTGGGGAGTGAAACCATCCCTTGGTCATTAGATCAATCCCGGGTGATTAATGGAGATCCATATCAGCAATATATGGCACACTGCTCAACATATTTAAGAGGTTTTGAACGATTGAATCTAGATTTGCATCCTTCCCGCCCAACTCCTTAGAATCAAACAGTTCCACGCGCCGGCTATTGTGTGACTTAAACCACAAAAGCAGAGATGAGATTTTCAAAATTGACTAGATCCGTCATCAATCATGTTGACATGCACATGCACGTTTAAGCAACCTAGCTTAGCCAGCTTTTGTGGTGGTTGTATAATGAGCCGGTTCTAGTTCCGGCGTGTATCAAAGGGCGTTGAAGAACCCAATACTAGTGTCGACTGAGGTCGGATCCGATGGGCGGGCACAAAATATGTTCAGCTGAATACTCATTATTTTGGGCTTAAAAAATCACTTAGTATTGAATTAACTCATGGGCTAATCCAATAAATCTAGCTAATTCTTCAGGCTGAATAGCAGTAGTATGGACTCCTTAGTCCTTACTAGTCCCGTGAGGCTCCAGTCGTGTAGGCTCCAGCGACCCAATAAGGCTGAGGAGGCGAGCGATTCAGTTCGTGAGAGTGCCCACGAAGCGAAGTTGTCAGCCGGGGTCGCATGGATGCCGAGCCTAGTCACCGAATTATGTTTCAGCGTTGAACAATTTTCAATCTCTGTGTCCTGTAGCATTGTGTTAAACAAATTGTGAAATTTCACGTTTTTTCCCATTGAATTTTATTTTTTGACTTTTAATACCCACTATCAACAATCGGCCATGGATAGAAGACACTAGCGCTTTGGGTAGACAGATGGAGAGAGAAATAGAAGGGGAGGGAGTTGTGAATGGAACGTGGCACACCCGTGGAGTTGATCAGGAAAGGAGCTTGACCCGTGGAGTTGATCACGAAAAGAGCTTGACGGCGGATTTCTCCAACATGCCGGTAGGTGGAAGGATCGAGTTCGCCGGAGGCCGGTCGAACGCACCCAGCTAAGCGATCCGGCAGCATGGTGGCCTCCCCTTCCGTCATAAGTCACGGCACGCGCTGCCGCCCGCGGCGGTGACCATGGCCTTCTTTTATAGATAGATATGGGGGGAAGGTTTGGATTGTCGAGCGGGGAGCAGAATGGATCTGGTGATGAGCATCGGGATGGACGGTGGAGATGGTGAGCGGCATGGATCGGTTACGTGGAGTGGAGCGGATCTGGGGATGAGTAGTAAGAGAATGGCGTGAGACGCGGACGGTTTGGAGTTTTGGAGGAGGGGATTACTCCAGATGACATGCATGCGATGCTACGGAAATGGGGCCGGTGGCAGGATTTCCGTATTTTGCGTCGCGCGCGAGGCGTGTGCGTTAATTGTATGCCGTAGTGTAGGCATGCGACCGCGCGCAAGGGAATTAATTAGGTAGTGTACGTACTGTATTTTTGATCGCGCATCTGATGGATTGCTTGATTTCCGTGGCGTTTGTTGAGGCTTGCGGCGAGCTAGGAGGCGCGCGCGGGATGCGTCATGTTTTTTACGAGCATGCCAGCTAGCTGTGCTACACGCGCGCGCGTGGGGCAACGTGATCATATCCTTCACTTTGTCACATCAATCCCAGCCGCAAGCGTGGAATTCCCTCGCTCGCCGGCGCCACGAGCGCGGACCGCTGGATGAAGGAGATCGGCCTGAGTGGTGAGAAAACGACAGCGATCGTGCCGCACCGACGCGCACCATGATTGATAGCGTCGCCATTTTTAACTCTTCTTCTCGGGGCGGAAAAGGATAACCAGTGCTCACTCGCTCCATCGTGTCCTGCGCCTCCCAGCTCGCTCGCCGTCGCCATCTCTGTAGCAGGTCACCGCCTCGCCGCCTCGGAGTGGGACGGAGATGGAGGGCGCCGTGCTCTGCGCCGCCAACCACGCGCCCCTCACGCCCATCTCCTTCCTCGAGCGGTCCGCGCTCGTGTACCCGGACCGCCCCGCCGTCGTGTCCGCCGCCGGCGACGCGCCGCCCCGGACGTGGAGGGAGACCCGGGACCGCTGCCTCCGCCTCGCCGCCGCCCTCGCCGCCCTCGGCGTCCAGCGCCGCGACGTGGTAAGAATCAATACTCACACCACCACTCCACTCTGAATTCAACCACTCTATTTAGTGCCCACTCGATCCAGTCCTCTCCCGGCACTATCACTCCAAATTCCGCTCCGAAATTCCCATCGTATATTTTTCTTGTGCAAAATTCGGTTACAGTCGCTCTCGCCACAAACAAATTTGTCCTGAATCGATTTTCCTTCGCGGGCGTCGCTGAGAATCGAGTGATTTTGACTGATTTGTTCTGAACTGCGCGTGCAGGTGGCGGTGTTCGCCCAGAACATCCCGGCGATGTGCGAGCTGCACTTCGCGGTGCCGATGACCGGCGCCGTCCTCTGCGCGCTCAACTCGCGCCTGGACGCCGCGATGGCGTCCGTGCTGCTGCTGCACTCGGAGGCCAAGGTCATCTTCGTGGACGCCGCGCTGCTCGGCGTCGCCCAGGAGGCCCTCCGCCTCGTGTCCGCCGCCGGCGCCAGGGCCCCCGTGGCCGTCCTCATCACGGAGCTCCTGGACGACGACGACGACTCGTCACCACCGCCACAATCTACAATAATCGAGCACGAGTACGAGGCGCTGGTGCGCAGGGGCGGGTCCCCGGGGTTCGCGGTGCGGTGGCCGGCGGACGAGAACGAGCCGATCGCGCTCAACTACACGTCGGGGACGACGTCGCGGCCCAAGGGCGTGATCTACACGCACCGCGGCGCGTACCTCAACAGCCTCGCCGTGGTGCTGCTCAACGGCATGGCGGCCGCGCCGGTGTGCCTGTGGACGGTGCCCATGTTCCACTGCAACGGCTGGTGCATGTCGTGGGCCGTGGCGGCGCAGGGCGGCACCAACGTCTGCCTCCGCAGGGTCACCGGCGGCGCCGTATTCGACGCCGTGTCCCGCCACGGCGTCACGCACATGGGCGGCGCGCCCACCGTGCTCTCCATGATCGTCAATGCCGCGCCCGAGGATCAGAGGCCGATGCCGGCGGGGAAGAAGGTGTCCGTCATTACCGGCGGCGCGCCTCCGCCACCGACGGTGCTGTTCCGGATGGAGGAGCTCGGGTTCCTAGTGATACACTCGTACGGGCTGACGGAGACGTACGGCCCGGCGACGGTGTGCGTGTGGAAGCCCGAGTGGGACGCGCTGCCGGCGGAGGAGCGGGCGGCGATCAAGGCGCGGCAGGGGCTCCACCACCTGGGGCTGGAGGTGGACGTGAAGGACCCGGCGACGCTGCGCAGCGTCCCGGCGGACGGGGTGACGATGGGGGAGGTGATGCTCCGGGGCAACACGGTGATGAGCGGGTACTACAAGGACGCGCCCGCCACGGCGGAGGCGCTGGCCGGCGGGTGGTTCCGGTCGGGCGACCTCGCGGTGCGGAACCCCGGGGACGGGTACGTGAAGATCCGGGACCGGTCCAAGGACATCATCATCTCCGGCGGGGAGAACATCAGCACGATCGAGGTGGAGGCGGCGCTGTTCGCGCACCCGGCGGTGGCGGAGGCGGCCGTGGTCGGGCGGCCGGACGAGCACTGGGGCGAGACGCCGTGCGCGTTCGTGGTGGCGAGGAGGAAGGTGGAGCCGGAGGAGGTGATGGAGTTCTGCAGAGGGAGGCTGCCGCGCTACATGGCGCCCAGGACGGTGGTGGTCGTGGAGGAGCTGCCCAAGACGGCCACGGGGAAGGTGCAGAAGTTTGCACTCCGGGAGAAGGCCAGGGCCATGGGCAGCCTCTCCTCCACCGCCTCCCGTCCGCAGGGAAAAGGAGGAAGAAGCACCAGCAAGCTATGATCGAGTTACCATTATCGACCCTGTAGTTAGTTAGTTTGTGCTAGCATGAGGGTCCGTCCACCATGATCAAGAAGTGGGAATCACCGGCGACCTCTGATCGAGTTACCACTATCATGTGGTTAATTAAGCTCCATCAATGCTCCGTGTCACCTGAGATCACTCCAAGACAGCGGATGATGTCTCCATCTTACTTTGTCATCGTTAAAGCTTTTGGATCATCATGTCAAAAATAAAATAAAAGCTTTTGGATCACCTTGTCATGATCAGAAAAGCTAATCGTGCTTTTGTGTATGAAAAGAAAGCTGATCATAATGCCCCGTATCTTTACAGATTCAGCTTGTAAGCATTCAGATCAACACCAACCACTTTTGGCAAACTAAATTGGAAGAGAGGTAGTACAACAGAGGTGGTACAGTCACTAGATGTCATAAAATCCTAGAATAGCATAGCAATGCATAGAATTATAGAAATTCCATTACAGTTCTATGTCTTGAGCATCATTTACTTATTTGACAACTTCATTTCAACTTAAAGGATACTAGGAAGCACAGGTGCGGCGGCATGCCGCACTCTTGGTAACCAAGGACCACACATTTAACAGGTCTAGGTCTAGGCTCCAACTTTTTATTATCAACATGTGTATAAGTAGTGCAACTGAAAACCCATAATTGTGAATAATTAACAAGTGAACTAGAGGATACCTCAATGAGAGTTTCTTTTCAACGGAATGCAACGAGACCTGTTTGTCAAGTAGCAGGCGATGGAGGCTGCTTTAGCCATAAAATGTCCGCCCATACCAGCATTGGATAATATGCAACGAGTCTTGAAAATGATGGTTCTATTCATCCTCTATGCCACACCATTCCGTTGAGGAGTGTACATAATGGTGTAGTGTTTGATAATGCTTTTCACGCTGGAAGCCTGGAATAATCATTAAAAATAGTAGAACATGACTTCATGCCATTGTCAGTATGAAGCAATTTAACTTTTTTTTAGTTTACTTCTCTACCATAACTTTTTTACTTTCTAAAAACATCAAACACATTAGATTTATGTTTAAGAAAGATTGAGGAAAGAGAAGACTGCCTTCTATTAGCTAAGGGATGCAAAAGAGAAGGTTATTTTTATCTCCATTGTACCATTTGCCTTTCCTTAGCAATTCAATTGCTTTCTAAAATTTAGTTAATTCTCATTTATTGCTAGAGATAACAATAAGATTTAAAGCATTATACCATTTATATTTAGTGTCTTCTCTAGATGACGTGTACTGCTAAGGAGAAGGCGCGTCTTCCCTACCATTGTACATGCTCTAAAATCTTAATAATAGTACGAATGAAAACATTAAATTTAACTCTTTTATTCTTACAAAAAAATGCAGTGCTTATATAACTACAACTTACTCAAATTGCAATTATCTAGCGACTGTGCAATTCTGCAATACCATGTTCACTCATATACATATAATTTTACCAAGGGCAACAACAATACCAAAAACGATACCGCTACATCACCACTTTTATATTTCTTAATTGGTGTGAAATTTTTTGAAAAGTGTTTTTAGCTCCCGAGCTCTAGTGCTCTCGCCATTTTAAAAAATAAAAGATATTTTTACAAGTTAGTTAAATTTTTGAAAATAATTACTCACAATCGTGCAAAATCTCAACCCAAAATTCGTTTTGTTTTGTGCTAGACAAAATAACAAAATCTGATATGTTTTGGAAGATTTGAAAATGACTACTCGGATCTACACTTTTATCATTTTTGTGTAGATCAAAATATAAAGTATTTGAAGTTGATATTTATACGTTTGTGGAATACAACATTGACTATACACAGATTTATTTTCAGAATTTTTTGAAGCTTAAAAATATGATTTTTTATTTTTCAAAAAAAAAAAAAACAGGATCACTGGTATCCATGTGCACCAAATCTCTGTCCGAAAATTTTCTCATATATTATAATACTTCAAAACTATTAGTATAACAAAGCAAACTTCCGTCTCCTTTTTGAATGAGTATTTCTTTTTTTGCAAAGTTATGGTAGGATGGCATCGACCCAACCCAACCCATCCAACGAGTGTGAGTGAGGTGAGCTCTACTAGTGCGCACGAGCCCGACACGCTTACAAAATGGCACGCTACTCCAACTAATCCTAGTACACTAAGTACAGTATAAATTGATTAATCACAAGACAGACGAGCTAATCGCTCGATCGCATCACCCCACCAGCCAGGCTGCACACAGAGAACAGAAAAAAAGGGAACGGAGCCTGAGCGCGCGCGCGGGCGGCTCGACTTTGGGCGATTCGCCGGCGAGGGGAAGGTCCCGACCGGCTCTGCGGCGGCGATGGCCCTGACCTCCGCGCATCCGGCGCCTCCCCTGCCGGTCTTTCGGCTCCTGGCGCTGGCCCTGACCCTCGCCCTCGCCTCCGCCAGGAAGATCCCGGCCTCCATCACCCCGATCTCGCGGGACCTCTACCACTCCAGGTACGGCGCGCATCCAGCTCCCCGCATGCCACACTCTCGCGCCTTTTACCTGGGATCTCCAAAGCCCTTCCTTCATCTGGGATCCATGTGTAGTTAGAATTTTCTTTTGCGATGTCAACATTCCACCAAGAAACCATAGCCCTCCCTGTTAGCTTGTTGCTATGTCTGCACACCTAAACTTAAGTTCGGAACCTTTCATTGCTTAGCAATTAGCAAAGAGAACATCCCGTGGGTCAATTTGGTGCGGTCTCTATATGGGCCTGGGGCTCCACAATCCACATGCTCAATCTAGTAGAGGTTCGTTCTGGTGGAAGGACATCTTTAGCTTCATTGGTGATTGTAGAAGCATCACTCGCAGCGATATTGGTGATGGCTCGTCGATGCTTTTCTGGAATTTTTTTTGGCACCATGGTGATCTGCCATGTGATAGATATCCGAGACTCTTCCCTTATGCAATAAATGAAGATGCTACTGTAGAAGATCTAATCTCTGGACCTGCAAGGATCTCCATGTTTGCTCTGCCTTTGTCCGTCGAAGCATTCCAAGAATTTGAGGAGATGTCAAACTTTTTTTTTTACAGGGGAGAACTGAGTTCCAGCTAAGTGGCAAGGCAAGCGAGTGCGCAGCCAGCCCACCTGGGTTCAAATCCCCATCTCGCGGTAATTTCGCAGGGAGGGGCGAATTTTAAATCGGGTTATCATCCTAGCGTCCTTTCGCAGGGAGAGTCTCATCCTACCTAACAACGTATAGCCAAGGGAGGAATCATTCCCCCGTTGGTCAACGTTTTTTTTAACATTTTTACAGGGGATTCAAATTGATCCATCATGCCCTGACACCAGATCGTTTGTGTGGGGAAACTCGATTTACACATCTGCACGTTTTTACAAATTCACCTTCGCTCAGTTCCCGCAAGATAAGAGTTTGCAATATATTTGGAAATCTAAATGTCTTCTGAAGCTCAGAGTTTTTGCATGGTTACTGCTGAAAGACCGCCTCAACACTAAAGATCTTATGCAGCGGAAGCACTGGCATGTTGATGGTGGGACAGATTGTGTCCTTTGTGCCTCACACTCATTAGAAACACGTGACCATTTATTTTTTAACTGTGAGTTTGCATCGAGCTGTTGGGAATCTATACATGTCCAGTGGGATACCTCCTTGCCCATCAGCCAGCGTGTCTTTTCTGCCCGAGCAACCTTTAGAGGCCCCTGTTTCATGGAAAAAAATTGTTTGTGCAGCTTGGAACATTTGGAAAGAATGGAACGACCACATCTTTCATAATCAGCAACTATCCTTTGCTCGTTGGAAAGTCAGGTTCAAGAGTGATCTTCTTCTTCATCAATTTCGAGTTAAAGCAGCCCTGGTTCAACCCCTCCTTGACTGGGCTATTAACATATTGTTGTGATGGAGCTCTTTGTTTCTTACCAGTTCCACTTCTTCCCCCCCTTGATGTAATTCTCTGATATTTTTGTACTCTAAAGGTTTATATAATATAAAATCACACTGTAGGGGCTTCACCTGTGGTAATTTGGTCAAAAAGAAAAAAAAACCTTGCATTGCTAGTTTGTTATCACATAGGCTAAGGGATGTTCGGTTTGCTGTATTGACTTTGCCAATGCTTAGCACTGGGGTAACTGGGTTTTGTTTTCTGTTTCTTCACAGTGACTCCATTCTGGGTGAGATCAAGGCCTTGGTGGCACGGAATTCTGATAGTTTGACTGTCAGTGCTTTACCTGCCCTTGTTCATCTGTTATTCGTCAGTTTGGTTCGCTTTCTTTACGCGGTTTCTTATCCACCATTGCAGATGGATACAGTAAGAGCAAGTAACAAAGGGTATTCTGCAGAGATGTTCGTCGTTACTTTTAACCATGCCAAGGAAACCGTAGAAGATGGCTCCAAGATTAAAATCATGCTGGTTAGTTCCCAACAGATATTTTTCCGCTATTTTTTCTCCCAATCATAAGCATCACTCTGCTCCAAGTCAGTTAGCTTTAGCCTCTTGAGTCATCCAATATCTCAAGGTCAAGTATGCTTTTGCTTTGTCCATCTTTTCCTCAATTCTTTGATGGAATAGTGGTCCTACAACACAAAATAAAACAACGCAATTGTGTCTTTCAATACGTTTTGGCAAGTTGGTGCGTAAATGAAATTATTGATACCTTGCAGTTTTGACAGAAGGTTCATTGTCTTCCAGAGCTTTGGGCAGCATGGTAGAGAGCTTATTACCTCTGAAGTTGCGTTAAGTCTGCTCTACATTTTAACGGAGAAGCGTAGAATCGCCGGTGTAGATCTATCATCCTTTGAGAAAATTCTGGAGCATCTTGTGATCAAAGTAAGTCCTTCTGCAACTTATTTTATGTCTTTGGTGCTTAGAAGGCAGAATTAAGATGAAATTTTCACTTTTCAGTTGGTCTGCTTGTTGAAAAGGGAATTTACAGATAGTGAAATATCATGTTCATTTTTTGGCAGCCTTATTATGCCTGCTTTCTTGAATCAACTATATTTTGATCTGCTCACATTGTTCAAATGTTAGTGCATAGTGTTCTTTTTCGTACGAGAAAGTTATTTCTGCAATAAAGTCGCACTATTTAATATGTTGTCTGAGAAGCATGTAGTTACGTGGTGTTCTTTACCTTCATCCATATTCTTCTGCCTTTTCACCCCCATCAATCTCTTTTCTTGTTATTACTTATGTTCTCATTGACGAATCATTTCTCGAACTAAGGAGGTATAGTGATGTTTGAAGTTGCCTTCAATGTTGTAGGTGGTGCCAATGGAAAATTTTAATGGACGCAAACGTGTTGAAGCAGGGGAACTTTGTGATAGAAGAGATGGTGATTAGTCTTTTTCTTAAATCACATGAAGCAGATTCTGTGCCAACTATTTTATATCTTCTTCTTTTCTTATGAAGGAAGAGGAGTTGATCTTAACAGAAATTGGAGCGTTGATTGGGGGAAGAAGGAAAAGGTTTGTGCACCAGTTGTTTAACGCTGTGCACTAGGAAAACCTGACTCATTTTGGATTTAGCTGCATGTAATTTTGTTAAAATACACCTTACATGTAATTTTGAACGCTTTTAGTCTTTTATGTCAATCTCCACAGTTTGTGGACTTCTTTTATGCAAACGTTTTTAGAACTTGAGAAATTAGTAAGAGAACTTGTGTAATTTACAGCAAATAACATAGCATTGCCTTAGAAGAGCTAGGCTGATTGACATTTAGGAACATTAGAATAAAAGGTCAGATGTTTGTAGACCTGGAGTGGACAGACTAAGTGTAGCCATGGTTCTTCACCATGTATTTTCTTTCTTATTGTTATGTTGAGTAATCATAATTTTGCCAATCTTGTGTACACTTTGAGAAACTGCACCTATATATAGCATGGCCCGCCATCTTTTTTTTTTTTTTTTGCTCACTAGCTTTTTACCACGCATCTTCTTTATTGGTTGTTAGGTTGATTAATCAGACTTTACTTATGTGGACACCATCTATCTTATATCCTATATATATCCTGTATTGCAGGATTATAACCCATTTGAGGAGGATCCTGGTACTGCTCCTTTCAGTGAACCTGAGGCTCAGATCATGCAAGAATTATCCAAGTCATTTAAACCACATATCTGGGTTAATGTGCATTCTGGAATGGAGGTATTCTGTTGTGCTGCTATGCCATACTTTGAAGCGAGTTTCATAATATTTCATGAAGAGGGATGGGCCTAACATCTAGTATGGTTGTAGTAGCACAATCTTATGTGTAGTTCCCATAGTGTAACCCTAGTAAAATAACTCTTGATCGATGCCACTAACTGTTCCTTTACAAATTCTCTCATTCTGCTGTTTCACTGCAGGCCTTATTTATGCCATATGACCACAAGAATACTACACCAGATGGAGCGCCTTCTCAGTTGATGAGGTCACTTTTAGAGAATTTGAATCGTCGACATTTCCAAGATAGCTGCCTAGTTGGATCAGGTGGTGGAGCTGTAGGGTATGTAACATCCATCTAATTGCTCAAGTTCTGTGAATCTATTTGGGTTATTATGCTAAGGCTTACAAAGAAGGAAATGTAGTAATGGTTTTTCATCCCATCATTTACTAGGTACCTTGCACATGGGACTACGACTGATTATCTGTATGATATTGCAAAGGTGCCAATGCCTTTCACCTTTGAGGTAAGTTAACCTGTTGTCTCTATTCCGATAATTATGAACCTGCATTGACATAACATGACTCATCACGTTGTTGGTATTCAGATATATGGAGATGAGAAAGCATCCACCGACGATTGCTTCAAAATGTTCAACCCTGTCGAGAAGACAACATTTGATGTACGCAAATCAAGAACCTGTATATCTAATCATCTACATTGTTTTTCCAAATGTCTGACATTGCAGTTTTCTTTCCAGAGAGTCATTAACAAGTGGTGCATGGCCTTTCTTATACTTTTTGAGGAAGGGTTGCGAATCCTGCCTGGTAGTCAAGTAGCATCCCAAGGAGCACTGGATAACTGGGTCCCCATGGGAGGAGAGATTTTGGAGAGAAATGCAGACGAAAAGAGCGGCAATGAAAACAGACAACTTGAAGGCCTTGACCTCGGAATGCAGGAGCTAAAGACCTACTTTAGGTTGTTTATAATATCAACGTTCTTGTTGATGTTCATGTTCTGCTCGAGGATATCAAAGAACAGAAACAGAGAATCAGGTAACTTTTGAATCCCATGGAAGAATTGATTGGAGCTGGCTATTCAGCTCGGTATGGGTTGGCAGTAGTGTTCACCATTTGTTGCCGCAGATGAACAAAGTATAGCATGAATCATTCTGACAAAGTTCATCTCCGGGAGCAACTTTTGCGCTTCGCGACTTGGGAGATGCGGCGACGGGAGATGACAAGGCTGGTAGAATTGTAGTAATGTTTTGCAACCTCTGTTCAGATACCAGCTGAATGTCAAGTGATTTGTTTATGTCTTCGACAAGTCATAAATGTAAGTTGTAAAGATGTCCATGTCTGTTCTTGGTGATGAATAGGTAGAATCAGAATGATATCCACACCTTTCAAAGGTTGCTGGATTTTTGACACGACCAGATGTAATGTTCAGTGGTCAACTTGTTTTGGCATTATTGATTGTCACAGCTCACCGTGGACTTACTTTGACGCGACTGAATGTAATACCATTGCCAACTTGTTACCTGTAAGATACATGTGCGTTGCTACAAGACAACAGGATGTACCCCCTCTGTTCCGGATTACTTGTTGCAGATTTGTCTAGACACACATGTATCTAAACACGTTGTACTGTATAGATGCCTGTGAATCTAGACAAGTCTGTGATATCTAATTTGTGACAGAGGGAGTACAAGATCGATATATTTGTGATTGTACACATCATGTATGGACCGTGTGCATGGCAATTCCTGGAGTCCTCTGCAACATATCGTCTTCTTCATCCGCACTTTACTATTTATTATCCAGCACCGAACCACCTTATTCGTGCCCACAATAGTCTCAACTGAATAAGATCATTTGTCGTAAGAGTAGATGTTCATTGACCCAACTTGATTAGTTAGTCTGCCATTCTTTAGTTTATAAATTCAATACTCTTACATCACTGTTGTCAACGATAGACTTGGTCGATATGTTCATTCATTTGTGTTTACTAAGATCCAACTATTTACAACAAAATATTAAGCAATGTGCTTATACATTGCTGTTGTACAAGTTCTCTCATGTCACCGAATCAGAAAGTGTCGCGCCACCTCCGCTTGATAATGTGTTTCCTCTGCCCTGAGAGGTGAGATAACATGCTACTGCTACTTCTTCTACCTGTCTGCTGTTGAGCATTCACTCTTACCTGCATCAGCCCAGTTCTTCCCTGTTGTAACGCACCACCCATCAAACCGTACCGCAAGGAACTGAAATTGCTTCCTTGAGCAGCCTCCGAATTAGATCCAGCCTGATCCTGTATGTTTGCACCATTTCGCTGTGTGGGGACACTGAAGTTTGTTGCTGAACGAGCACGTGCATGCCGGATACCGGCTGCACTAGAGGACTGTAATCCGGAGCTCATGCTTGACAAACTAGCTCGAGGATTAGTATGACTATCATGCTGCTGTAGGTTTTGGGAAGGCTGTTGTTGCCACGAAATGTCAGAATTAGGAGCTTGTCCTGTAGGTGGCTGGAACCGTCTTGCAGTCAAGATGTTGATGATATGTTTCTCGTATAGAGGAACCATGTCCCTCTGGGCAGGTTGGATACTACTCTTGCTAATTTGCAGCATTCGTAATATACCGCCCAACATTATTTTAAAGCTCTCCATTCTTTCATACAGCTCAGATGGCGCTGGACATGGTACGACGCTGTCAACATGCTGTAGCTTCACAGATAACTTATTGAACAATTCATTGAGCTCTGCAAAGTGTTGCTCCTTCAAACTCCTAATCTGTCAAAAACAAAGACCACTTACACATAAGTTCGGTGCAGAAGCTATATATGGAGATGAAAACAGAACACCATGTCTTGTCACTAAGTCGGAAGATATGGCACCGGCAAGATATTTCAAGTAGCCATTAGAAGCATAGAAATAAGAAAACAACAACATATGATGTCCATTAAATAAAATCACGTTCATAGACTGCTAACTACCTCGTGACTTCACAAGATCTAGATGTTAAGATACTGTATGGTTGTATGCTCCATAGCACATATTCATACAAATTTCCTATCCATATAATATAAATGTTATAAGAACATTGTTACAATGTAGTGCATCCACAATGGCAGACTATTGCATTGTTGTATTAAATTCCGGTTCTAGTTCCAGATAGAGTTTGTTGGAACACAGACCAAAGAAGAATATACGAGCAACATGAAGTGCAAAAGTAAATATCATTTCTTACCTTTTGATATATCTCCTCTTGCCAATCACCTGCACCTGCATGTCCTGTCTGAGCAGTAGAGTCCTCAGATACTGCATAAAAATCAAGGTTGTCAGAGAGGACAACGATGAACAAGCCAACAACTTGTAAGCTACAAGTACATCGTAGGATGGACTGGAAAACTGGTGCACTTGCCATCAACAACGTATAGAGACACAATTGAACTAGATGTCAGATTGCAACGATTATGAAGCGTAGCACCACTTCACAGAAAGAAGGTTCAGAAATCAAAGAACCAAATATGGTGAAGGAACACAGAAGCTCAATACGGTCAGCTTAGTCAATTTACCATGAAGATAACCACTCCGGGTTTAATAACTATGGACACACGTCAGATAAGCTAGATGCAAATTCTTATACATGATGCCGGAGAGGATGGAGGTTGATTTAATGCAGTAAAGCGCATAATCTCAGCACTTGATGCAGTAAAAAACAGTCATACAAGCAACAATGATAAAATGTGCAACACTCAGTGTATATTGTACCTTGACCAGGGTTGTTTTGATTTGGAATCACTTGAGCATTTCCAGGAGCCTGTTGTGTCTCCGCCTCCACAGAGAGCATTTTCAGACAAATCTTTCTCAAATAATCAGCCTGAGCAATACAAAAGAAAATGATATAAAATTTTACCAAATTACTAATATAGTAAACAGTGACTTGCAGCCAATAATTCTGGTGTGATTAGCAGTTTGGCACGGTCGAGAAGGTGCTTGAGAT